>NC_088201.1:201259349-201568698 GCF_037126465.1 Ornithodoros turicata
GCAGGGTGTTGCGCGTGAGTAATATGACGTGGAAATATCAAATCGTGGAATCAGACCAAAGTGTGACAGTGACTAGTGAACTGTAATGCGAAAACCACCGCCGCCATGTTTGAAGGTATGCGATTGTGATATCCGCTTGCTTGAAGTGAATTGGAATTTTATGCGAGGGCGATGTGTGGTGTGGATAGCGAATAGTGTGTAAGTTAAGATGTAACGACCGAATGTGTACTAATCGCATGGATTTCTCATGTGGTATGGTGTGCCGTAGCGCACATACTGATATCGAAGGGGATTGGTAATCACAAGGAAGTCACTCGCGTACATTTGTTACTGCTTGTACAGTGCCTCTTTGTACCTAATAAATTGTTTATGGTTGTTAAAAGGTTATGTAACAAAACCTTACTTACTTAGAGCAGTGTTATGTGTTCGGGTGTTGATGTAAGATCGTAAAACGACTGGGCACAAGACCGCTGTGAAAGACGGGTACGTGCTCCTTTATAGTTTTTAATCAAAAATAGAGCGTGTGCTTTGAAATCCAGTACATATTGTGTGTTGTGTACATAATCATACGACAAACAAATCTTGGCGCTTAGCGTTACTTACCCTGCTGCTTAGTACTGACGGTACACATTTTTGTACACACTTAATAGCTTGTTTCTGCACAACATTTTTTCAGAGCCCAAATAGCCACGGTGGCCGTAAATTTTGGTAAGTGACAAAATGTCAGCCACAGTGCCTACTCCGTCCGTATCAATGGTGAAATTTTTCTCCGGGACTGAGAGTGACCGTGAGTAAGAGTATCCGTGACGACTTCATGAACTACATCGCTGCATTTTTGTTTCATGTATAGCGTCCTTGTAAGCACACATTTCGGCATTTCGAGTTTACATTTCTGAGCTTAAAGCATAGCAAGTATCACATCTTTGTGCACAGATTTCAAGTATACAATAATATGCCATGGAAACGTGTGAGATGACGTGACTGTGCATGTATAGTGCGATAACTAGAGGGTCAGAGCTTTCTCGCTTGAGCAACGTATGTGAAATTTGCAACTAAAATTATTATACATGATTTTTTTGGCTATGCAGTAATCAGCTGTGAGAAATCAGATGGACCAACTGCAACACAAGCTTGGAATTTTGTTCATGCAACACATCTAACCAAACGAAAATAAGAGTCCACGATAGAAAATCCTGAGACGAGGGACATACACACACAATGTCTCAAACACAGCTGAAGGGTTCATTCCCACAAAAGATACTCGACCCACAGAGTCACAAAGTGAGTCACAACAGTAAAGTGACCAGCTTCCTCAAGACCAGAACCAAGGTGACTGAGGGATCTCTGACACAGTTTCCACAACCCAGTATAGAGAGCGTTTCCTTAAGAATCCTCTTTTGTCGGTTACCCTCTCTGGTCATCACAACAGTATCCTTCCACAACGGACAGCTACACATGCACATTTCCAAATGTTTCACAATTTTCAAACAATTATCATTATTTTTTTACTTTCAATGAATGATCTCTTATAGCTGGTCATTCAAACATCGCCCTGGCTGGCCAGTGCAACAAAAACTGCATCCAAGAGCAGTCTGATATGCAAATTTGATTGGCCAAAACCTGTGTCAGCAATCCCTCAGTGACCTTCCCGGCGGCCTTTAGGAAGCTGGTCACTTTCCCGTTGTGCTTCGCTTTCTGTCTCTGCGATTTGAGTATGTTGTGTTTGAATAAACCCTTCAGCTGTGTTTGATATGTTGTTTGTGTATGTCCCTTCTTTTCCCTCGTCTTGGGGTTCCACTATCATGGATACTTATTACCAGCTCACTTGCTGCTTAACCACCCTTTCACTGTACATAAGAGGATTAAAAAAAGTAGGTGTTCCTGTACCTTTTAGTAGTTTTTGTCATTGTTCAAGATAAATCATAGTCCAGGGTACAAAAGTTGCATGACAACAGAGTTTTGCACAATTTGTGAAAGCGCGCAATGCTCTGTTGTGCACTGAAGCTTGCAGTCAATGCTGATGGAATGAAAATTTTATTTAATTTTATGTGAGTCATTAGCGACTTACCTATTTAGTGAAGGGTCATGTGCTTATGAACACATGTCGACTGGTTTGGTTTCAAATGATGAGAGCTACACCTTGTAGCGAATGATATTCACATTTACGCGTTCCACTCTATAGTATTCTTGCAAAATATGTGGCTGCAAGGAAATAAAAGGAAAACGAAGTGAATTCACTCCTGTATAATGATTGCTGCGCAGAAGCACATCACCGTTTTCTTCTTGGATGTGTAGCGAACATGCATTCCTTTCTTTTGCGGTTCGCGCCACCCGAGTGGCGATATCCTCTTACATTCGGAACGAAGACCTATTGTTTTGAGTTCCCATACATGTGTGTGCCGTCTTTTGACGATGGTAGGATAATTACTGACCCGAGCAATAATATAGATTTGTGTGGTTGTGAAAATAGACTGTGTTTGTGAGTGTGAAAATGTGTGTGTGTGTGTGTGTGTGTGTGTGTGTGTGTGCGTGCGTGCGTGCGTGCGTGCGTGCGTGCGTGCGTGCGTGCGTGCGTGCGTGCGTGCGTGCGTGCGTGCGTGCGTGCGTGCGTGCGTGCGTGCGTGCGTGCGTGCGTGTGTGTGTGTGTGTGTGTGTGTGAGTGATAATTACTGACTGATTGTGTGTGTGTGTGTGTGCGCGCGCGCTGTTGTGAACCACGGACCCCACTTGACAAGTAAGTGCTACGTGTTTGCCTTTTCGTGTGACACGAGTTATGTACTATTGCATGAAATAGTGGTTTAAAAATAATTCTTATTGCGTTTGCATTGTAATCTGATGGATTGAACGAGCGTTTTTAATGGAAAGGCCACGCGACCCTGGTGAAGTCCTTGTTTTGGGCAAGCTATTTTATGACTTCTCGACGAGGGTCCTGTTACTCTGAATTTGATATGCTTTCCTGAAGCGGTGTGCTTTGTTCTTATCGTGCGGTTCAAGCCTTTAGCTCCAATTCTATCAGTAGAAGTGAATAGGAGTGTTTTATTTGTTCGTTAGTATGTGTCTGTCACGTTCGTAGCGCTGTTGAAGCTTTGTTTTCTGCTGTTTACGCTGCCCGAGTAGAATTGATTTCCGTTGATCGCGTAAGGTAATTTGTGTACACCTTTGTCTTGTGCTCTCTTTACGAAGGGACAACGCAGCTGTGTGTATTGCATTATGCAGTAATTTTCTGATAGCAGAAGTGAGTGCCTTTTTCTCGGTTTATTAAAGTGCGCTATTGTTTCTTGCAGTTACAACTAGTGGAGCGCAAGTGCGTGTAATTTTTCACGGCTCTTTCTTCTTTCACTGCTTTTACTCAGAATGTAGCTGAGGGGAAACAGTCAGCATCCAGGTAGAGCAGAAAAAAGCCGCTTGGCAAAGGAGAGTTCATGAGAATTGAATTTGTTTGTTTTTGTTATATGCTGTTGAGCGTCAGGATCCACTTTGCTCGATATGTTGATGGATGCTGTTTGCATTTATAGCTATTTGTGCAGAAATGCTGGTATCTGAGTGTGGAGTAGAAATTCCTATCAAGCACGTCCCCTTGTGTATTCCTGCGCTGCTGTCTGTGTGTGTGTGTTTTTTTCTTGATTTGTGATGTCATCATGACATCTGTGAACTTGTTTAGCGGTGTTGCAATTTTACCTGCCGCTAGTATCTTGTTGTTGTTGCTGTCGTCTTGCTATTATTCCTGAGCGCTCCGTCTTAAGCCTTTTCCTGCTCTCTGGAAGGAATTAGTGTGCCTTTGTCCTGTGCTTCTTTATGCAATGGCAATGCGGCTGTGTATGTAGCATTATGCAAGAATTATCTGATAGCAGAAATGGGTGTCTTTTTCTTAGTTTATTAGCGTATGCTTTGGCTTTTGAAGTCATTGCAATTCAAGCACAAGTGCGCGCAATTTCTTGTTGCCCATTTCCTTTTTCACCGATTTTGCGCAGAAGAAAGTCGCATGGTACAGCTGAATTCGTGAGAAGAGGGTTTGTATGTTTTTTGTTTGCAAGATGTAATTAGGAGCATGGTGTGTTGAGGAAGTCAGCTGTTATAGGTATTTGTGCAGAAATGCTTGCATCTGAGCGCAGGACAGAAATTCCTAGCACGCAATTCTCAGTGTAAATTAATTATTTTGGTTGTGAGACTGCTTCACTGCATGACGAGGCTAAAATTGGAAGAGAGAAAAGGAGCGCTTGATTAATAGTGATCCAAGTAACAGGGCAATTATAGCTTCCATAGAAAGTAGAATTTTAAGGCTCCTAAATTATAGTTGAGTTAAATAGTTATTTTTTGTGATAGTCTTTCTAAAATGCAATGCAATAATTATTAATATAGTAGGAGTGTGTTCCCGTAATGGCGTTCTGTCTAGTCTTCCGTCGAGCGCGAATGGAACTTTGCCCCCAGGCTTTCGCACCTTTTTGCTCGCAGGTGTAGCCTCAGACAACGAATGTATGAACATAGAAAAGGTCATGTAGTACATAAGCCTGGTGATGTTGTTGAATGGTCTCACATATTATTTTAAAGAGCAGTGGTAGTTTACTGGTGTTGTGATTCTAATGACCATGATGAGCCTTTGGGGTGAAAATCGCTAATATGCACGGTGCTTTTTTGTTGAATTTTAATGTAAGAATGAATATCATTAAGAGTAGGATACAATAAATAATAGGAGTCTTTGTCGTTGTCGCTGTCTTCTTCAGACAGGATATATGATGACGTCACGCAGTATTTCAGGTGTCTGTAGCAATGGATTGACCGGTTACTGGAAAAATTGTAGCAATAGGAAAATGGTCGATGGTGTGCTTTGTCCTGGACGGATTTATGATGAGCATTTTTTTTTAATAAGAGGAGTGTGTGTGTTTAAAAATAGTTTGATGCTGGTTTTCTGCTTTGTTCAAGTGTTTCTCTTCGCTTTTGTTCCCCTTGTTGACTGACAAACAGGTGCTGACATGCCCAGACCTGTTCAGTCACGCTCTCCTTCCACATGTAGTTTTTTCTTTTTGAAAAGAAACATTCTTGTCTTGACGATAGTGCTGCCCTGAATGTGAGCAGTGCCAGAATGATTCTTAATATTTTTGCGATTCAATTAGTTCGGAGAGTAACCGCAGGGGGACAGGTGCATGGCTTTATTCAGGAGGAACAAAGCGCCATTATTCAGTTACCTGCCTGGCTCTCGGATGGGACGGACATGTCTCGATTAGCTCGTCGTATTTAGCCATTGATGGTGTTAGGATAATTTGTTCTTTTGCGAGTTTCATTTAGTAAGACTTTGGGAATGAAATGCTTAATTCCTACAATCAGCTTTCATGCATGGTGTTTTTCTGCAATAGTTTGCTATGCAATCTTGTCCAGAGGAGATGGGTTGGACATTAGTGAAAAAAAAACAGTGTAGCCCTGAGACAATAGGATGACGTCACGATCAATGAGAAAGCGCAGAGGGCGCAAGGAATCACTTCTCTCTTGGACACTGGCGGGTGTGGATGCGTTAATTCTGTTCCTAGCAATTGCGTTGGCCGTTAGTGGAAGAGCGTAGCTTCGGTGGGGTTCCGTTTGCCTCTGATGGGGTGCAGATGTGTGGTTCATCACTGGTGAATGGTGGATTTTGTGATGAGCGGATTTACAATGAAGGAATGCAGTGCACGTGTCCGATGATGGTGAGTGTCTTTTGTCACTCTGTTCAAGTGTTTTTCTGTGTTTGCTTTCCTCTGTTGCCCAGCACTCGTGCGATTTTTCCACGTGTAACAGGGCTCCTGACATGCCCCGACCTGCATGCTTTCCTCTGTTGACGCTTTGTATCTTTTTCTTTTTTGACAAGGAAGATTCTTGTTGATCATTCTTGTCTTGACGATGACGTTAGTGCTGCCCTGACTCTGTGCGTTCTGTGCCTGGCTTTTGGATAGAATGGACGTATCGTTTTGCACTCCTGTGACTGGCGTTGTGGTGGGCTAATTTGTTGTGTAACTAGTTCTTTTGCACGTGATAACTTTGTCTGCCTTTTTTTTAATGATTTTCATGCCCGTGCACGTCGGGGGCTGGTTGCTGCTGTCCAGCATCCCCACCATTTTCAATCTTTTTCTGCCCTGGGAACGAGAGTAACTCTGACGTGATTCTTAATAATTTTGTCGTGAGATTAGTTGAGAATGTAACCGCTAGAGGGTGCAGATGCGCGACTTTATAGAGGAGAAAAAATCATTGATTCAGTTCTGTGCCTGGCTGTTGGATGGAGCAGTCGCATCATTCTCTGCGCTCCCTGTGACTGCTGTTGTGGTGGGCTGCTTTGGTTCTGTGCCTGATTCTTTTTGTTTTTAGCTATTGATGTTTAGCATATTTACTCTTGCTTTCCCAGCCTCTGTATTATGAGTGTTTTTCTCCTTGCCAGAGCTGTCCTAACTAGCCCAGACATGCCATGATGACGTCACAGCTGACGTCACAGGATCTCCGGAACTAGTGGTCATAGCTGCGATGCTTTGCAACCTGCCTCCGTGCTCCGTCGCCCAGCGATGGTCAGCGGCCGTTCCGGGCCGCTTTCTTCAAGTTGGCATCGTTGATCTTCAACTGAACTCCTTCTCTCCACTCTATCTCTATCTATTTTTTTTCTTTTTTATGACAGCGATTATCTGGAAACGCACAACTGGTCTGGACACGAGTTAGATGCCCCCCAATTAGTGTGGTGACTCCCTCGAGGGTGCTGATTACTGTGGGGGATCCCAATTAGCTCTAATTGATTAATTAATCGTGTGTAGAGGAAGATGTGCGTGTTCGGATAAACGTGGTCAGTACTTACTACTTGTATCATGTCAACATCAGTTCGTGAATGAACAGCTAGATCTACGAGACAAATGGGTGAGTACTCAGAGAAACGGAGGGGGTTAATTGAGTTACAAGCACGATAACGGGTACATAGATGCAAGCTAGCCGAGACACTTCGGTACGCCAAAAAGCATGAAAATTTCTCCCATCCTAATATGAAGATATTGCAGTGTAGAGCTGACATGTAGTATGAACGGCAACTGCCACCATGAAATATTGGAGGCACAGTTAAGTAGGCAATTGTACTGAAACGAATTCGCATAGAAACTTCCGCTTGCCCTTTTCACCAATCCAGCTGAACTCTGCAGCAACGCAGTCCATCAGAAGGTACTCAAGTATTTTTCGTGCAGATCGCTTTACTTCAATGCGCAAAACCCGAGCAACCTCATGAACCTGAAAGTTGGAAATGTTCGAAAAGCTCATCGCACTCACAAAAAAAAAAAAAAAGATTGCCACTGACTTCACGCAACACAAAATTAAGACTTTTCATGTTCTATGCAGAAGACTGACGGTGTCCTTGCGATCTGATATTATGTTTCCTGAATATATTGTATTCGTCATCATGAGCTCATGTAATTTATTGACACCTAAGTTTGTGCAGTTTTTGCATAGAAAAAAATGCATGATAGAACTGACCAGTAGCATAATGCTTCTGTTCCAGAGATTAGTAGAGTTGGACTAAAACTATGCGATGCAAAGCAGTATTTGCTAAGTGTGTACATGGAACATAAAATTGCATCAGATAAACATGTCAAGATAATGTTGGGCGTTCTAGATTTTAAGAGCTCTGAGCGGTGCACTCCTACACATCATGAATGCCGTTCATTCAACTATAGATAAATATGTGGTGATTACTGCACCTGCTGGTTCAGACTTGAGACATGAGGATCATCAACTGTCCTACACACACCGCTTGCCCATTGTCGTAATATAGCTCGTGCAAGACTTCAGGAACAAAATGCATAAAGGAGCACCTCCATCATGAATGAGCACCATCATGAATGCCGTTCATTCAACTATAGATAAATATCTGGTGATTACTGCACCTGCTGGTTCAGACTTGAAATGACGATCATCGACTGCCCTACACACACCGCTTGCCCACTGTCGTAAAATAGCCCGTGCAAGACTTCAGGAACAAAATGCCTAAAGGAGCACCTCACTACAGAAATGAAAAGTTGCTCACATTCTTATGCGGTTAGAGCACGTGGGTCCGAAGAGTTCCAAGACAGTAGGAAACACAATTCGACAAGCTGCTAAGAACGCAAACACGCCAACAGACGTTTTCAAGTTGGAAACCATAGAGGAAGGAACGACCCTTCCAACTTTTTGCCATTGGGACGAGCGTGTCGGCCTTCGCATTGCATTCTGGGATGCTCCTGTCTACCATGTGACCGTTCACATGACCCGAAGAGCATGCGCAGGCCAGCTCTCTAAGCAGACGCCGGGAGTCGTGATTCTCTTGCAGTTGCATTGTGATGAACACTGCGCGTCCAGTTTTATTTTTGTGTGTTCGGAAGGTTACTCTTGGATTATCCATCTACTACGAGACCGGTCACGGTCTGTAGAACAAGCACGCAGGACTAGAAACATCATCCGTGGTAGCGACGTTTGTGTAACGACGTCACTATATTTTGTGTCGTTGTTGCCAAAGTGGTAGAGCATGCTAGTAATCAAACTTGCACAACGATGGAGGAAATTCAATGAATCTGCAGATGTAGCACAGCGCCAGCTTGCAAACGAACGATTCAAGATGACTATCACAGACAAGGGTACGAAAGAACCGACCAAGTACGTACTTACGAATAAAACGGGATTCCCGTGACAGAGCAGCTTTTTGTTGAACGACAGCCGCAACCGCGGTAAGAATACGTTAACAAAACATTGTTTCCGCAATGGTGCTCACATTTTAAGAGTAAATCACTTTGGAAAAGCATAAAAGCACGAAAAGCAGCGCAAGCAACAACACGTTGCTAAACCGAAATCCCACGGAAATCTGTTCAAAACGGCCGCTACTGTGTTTCCTTCCTCCATGTTGAAAACAGACTCCGAGTTGATGCCGATACTGCTTGGTCGCATATAACTATGATGGCACTGTGACTATGTTTAGTTTCGCCTTGAAAGACCGGGAAAGCTCACGTCTCGCAGCAACTACCATATCGCATAACCATTTTTTGAACCCTACTAAGGTACGTGGAGTTGCGTGCACAACTTCGTGAACTTTTGGGTGTATATTTCTTTTATTTTTTATTTGTTTTATTGTGTTATTTATTTATTTATTTTTATATGCATGAATGCAACTTAGACAGTTTCGGAAATAGCATGTTGAGTACACAGAAACCAAATAAAACGAAATCGCTGCATTATTTGAAATCCCCATAAGGCCGTGGAAAACTGAAGTCACTTGATATCCAAGCTCTATAACCGTGCTGAAGAGTTTTTGACATATTTCTATTTGTCTCATCTTACACAATACGCCAACAATGAGTCGCGAGGAACGCTTCAATCCCTGTGTGTCTTCGACTTGTCTGCGTAGACGTTACTGCAGAAATCTTGCAGTGAAATTTGCCCATCAACTGTACAACCGCAGTTCCATTTTAATATGCTGTTGTACGTAAGCTTTTGTGTGTTGTGCTGTCTGGAACGACACACAATTAGAGTGAAATCATTGATTAGTGCCATCCGACTGAAGCAAGACACCATGCACTATGCCGGAAAGAATGAATTATCCAAGAGATCCATATGTAAGACTACGTAAAAACATAAAATAAAGTAATCAGAGATAAGATGAGTCTTGGGCTAATTATTAAAATATTTATCTAGCTTGTCAATAGAGCGTGAAGAAAAACAATGTACAAGTTTCATACACGAAGCTCAAGTTCACGTTGACTCATCTCGGACAATTCAAAGTCCCCTTCTTTCCTGAAGGCTCGTAAATTGTTAGATAAGAAAGCAAGGTTTGTTTCCCACTCGTATTTTTATACCGATTGCATTAGACAACACGTTGTTCCTAAAGGTTTGCTGCTGAGTGCATGTTCCTCATTTAAATTTCAATCTCCCCGTAATTCCAAAAGTTGGTCCAATATCTTGACCCATGCTTCCATAAGCCTCATCAGAATTTCACAGAATGAAGCCTCACATGTCATTAAGGACACAGACAATCAACTTCGACAACTTAGCCGTGTACTATCGCCGGATGAGCTGGATGAGCTGCGCTCTTTTTGTGTCCGTAAACTTTCCGTCCTGCAACGCACTAAGTCCAAGAAGGCGAAACGCGACGGCATTCAACTCACTCCGATTGAGGATCTTGATATTTGCGATGCTTTGACACCTCATGCATATCTCAGTTCAGCCACAAACAACGTGGTATTCAATCTCACTAACGTACCATTAAACAAAGCAGAAGTAAATGTGTTGTCCAAAGGTCTCACCTTTGTGCCCACCCCTCCCAGCACTGACCATTTCGAAATCCTGAATGATCTTCTGAGCTTAGGTCGTAGAATGCACCTGCAGACGTTTTTCTACGGCAGTGAACATACAGAGATAACACCATTTAAGAAACCCTCAAACTGGACACCAGACCCGTCGAAAACAAGCCCCATGGTTGACAATTACATTAGAGCGGTTTATAACGATATCAAATGCCTAACTGTCATTGATAACAACGCTAAAAATTTTAACTTATCTAAAGCAGAAAGGACGGCCTTAATGAATCTTAAGAGACGTAGAGATATCATTATTAGACCTGCTGACAAAGGTGGCGGAATAGTCGTTATGAATGCATCGGCCTACATAGATGAGGCAAACAAACACCTTGATGATGAGACATTTTACAGACCTCTTGATGGCGACCCGACGTCATTATTCTGCCAAATAATCAACAAGAAGATCTTAGAACTTACCAAAGACAACTCTCTCCCGCGCAATATAGCAGACTTTATTAAGCCGAAGAACACCACGCCTGGTTCTTTTTATCTCCTTATTAAGATGCACAAAATTAACCACCCTGGCAGGCCTATAATTTCGGGTGTTAATACACCGACTGAGAAAATATCCCTCGTCTTAGATCACTGCATCAAGCATATTCCTCCACAACTTCCCTCTTATGTAAAGGACACTAACGACTTCCTTGCCCAAATAAATTCCATTAATAAAATTTCTCCTAACCTCAACAACGCTATACTGGTAACTATGGATGTGACGTCATTATATACAAATATTCCCCATGATGAAGGTGTCAACGCTGTAGAGCTTTTTCTTTCCTCCTTTCCGTCTGATCTTCTTCAAACTAAAACCATTATCTGTCTTCTTGAGTTAGTCTTGCAGTACAACAACTTTGTTTTTAACGACAAACATTATGTCCAAGTTCAGGGCGCAGCGATGGGTTCCCGTGTTTCACCCAATTACGCAAACCTCTTCATGGGCCTTTTTGAACAAAGAGCCTTAGAGTCTTGTCCAGTGACACCATTAGTATTCCTGCGATACATTGATGATATTTTTGCCATCTGGACAGCTGACGAAACCTCTCTACTCTCATTTTTTGATCATTTTAACTCACGACACAATTCCATCAAATTCACGTGCAACTACTCTCGAACTTCAATCAACTTTCTAGACGTCACTGTTTCTCTCGAGTCGGGTAAACTCGTCACAGATCTCTATAAGAAGCCGACTGACAAACGGCAGTACCTTCATTTCAACAGCCATCACCCTAATATCCAAAAGCGAAACATTCCATTTGGACAACTCACACGTTTAAAACGCATATGTTCCAATACACAAGATTTTTTGAAGCATGCAAAGGACATGTGCAATGACTTCAAGGAGCGCAGATATCCCGACGATCTCATCGACAATGCCCTAGCCAGAGCCACCTCCCTAGACAGGGAAAGGTTGCTTTCTCGTGAATCCAATAAGGCATCAAGTCATAATAAATGTACTTTCATTACACCTTACAACCGCACACTCTGTAATGTAGGATCTGTGTTCAAACGCCATTTAAACATACTCCACACCGATGAATATCTCAAGGACATTTTCCCTAATGCTCCGGCTATTACATTTCGGAGATCACGTAACATACGCGACTTACTCACTTCCTCTCGCAATAATCAACAGAGTCCCGGTTGCGCTCCTTGCAACAGCAACCGCTGCCAAACTTGCTTATTTATTGCAACATGTACCTCCACCTGTACCACTGTTAATGGTTTCGTTTTCTCTATTCGGCAGTCTCTTCACTGTAACTCATTCAATGTTTGCTATCTCATTACATGCAAATTGTGCAATAAACAATACATAGGCGAAACACGTAACACCATCCGTGAAAGATTTTATGGCCATAAATCAGATATTGTTAATAAACGTCAGTCACCTGTATCGCTACATTTTAATCTTCCGGGACATGATCTGCATACGCATATACTTATCACCATTTTAGAATCCGGGTACGCTAATGACATCAAACGCAAAAATCGAGAATTCTTTTTCATTTCGAAATTTGCAACGTTACAGCCGCACGGCATCAACGTGTACGGCGGTCCATTACAGTCCTTTATACTATGAGTCTATTTATTGTATTATCACTTGTCTGCCATTTTGCACATCATACACGATGATACACAATCAGTAAGACACCAACTCCGCGTTACTTTCCCAGAGTCTGGAAGCTCTTAGCCATCAAGGTGCTGTGTGTCCTCAATTCTTCGCCCTTGAGCCCTAATTCCCCGTACGCATTCTAAAGCCTTTTGTGCCAACTGGCTGCTGTGCCTATTCATGTGCTGTTCATTGGTTTCCTCCACGTACAACTCCGACTCGTCTGTATGTCTGTCTGACCTTGTCCAGCCACCTCCTACTGATTGCGTTTTGTTTTTCATTTTTGTTGATATTTGTATCGCCGTTTGTAGTTCTCTTCACCCTTACCCTTTTCCCTTGTACCATGTGTCTTGGTTATATATGCTTCACCACTTGTAACAGGTCCTCAAACCTGAAGAAGTGCAGCCTACTGCACGAAAGTCTTGTTTTTAATGTATATAGTAAACAGTTGATGCTCTTAACCGTCTTTGTTATTATTGTCAATAGCGCTTAGCCTTTATGTGACACATACCCCCCCCTCAATTTAGATTGTAGATCCATTTCATTTATTCAAGCGATTTTGTCTTTTTGCTATAAATTGCCTTCATTGCTCATTGTATTAGTAATGAGGCATAAAAGTCGGGAGTCCTACCACATGCTTAGGGAATTCATACCACATGATTTCAATGTGAAATTCGGATATGGCATAAAACGTCAGCAACAGGATGACTGTAGGATATCTGCAGGACGTATGGTTTTATTATCCCAATGGAAATCGAAAATGGACATCCGGAAGATATCTTATTTTTGTCAGTTTTCGACAAAGACATTTTGACCTTTTTGAGGACGTCTTCTGGACATCAATGGTTGTGTGGGTAACTTATAACTCCAAAGATGTTATGAAAGTTGTTCGGCCGCAGCTCGTCTCTGTATTCAGGCAAGGTACGACGCGGGCATGGAGGACGCCGTGTTTTATGACGCATTGCCCTGACGTATATGGGTCACGTGTGTGGGCAACTAACCACAATGCCATGCCCGGGTCACAGCACGCCCGCTTACATTGGGAGGGGCGCTTAGGGCATCTCCTTAGTTTCTTACCTCCATGATTGTGACAGACTTGGCTAGTTATCCGGACATTACCAGTGCAAACGGGAGGCCTGAGGGCTGCTCATGTCGCCTGTTTCTAGGGAAGATTCCCGTTTCTGCTGATGTGTCCTCCCCTGATAATCATCCTTAGTTACTTTAGCAATTGTACCCTTACCCTGACATCGCGAACTCGGTTTCAGTATATTATCAGAACGTACGTGACCCTAGAACAAAGGCTGTCGACTTTGCAGCCAATGTAATGTTGCACGAATATGATGCTAGCTCCCTTCCGGAAACGTGGCTCAACAGCTCATTCCATAGCTGCGACTTTTTCCCCTGTGGATACATTCTCTTTCGACGCGACTGCATCTATGAAAACAACTGAACGGTTTCCCTTTTGGCGGGGTTTGCTCATCGCTGTCTTCTTTCGTTGCCCAACAGCGTTTTGACCTAGCAACCGAGCATCAAGCTGTCTGGGTAGAAATACACCAAACACTCACTCATCATGGGAAAGTGCTACATCCCACCTGAAAGTGATCTCCCCTACTTTATCTTCTTTTTCGAGACAATCGGGAGGCACCCACATCTATTTAATCACCCGATTCAGCTGTATAGTGATTTTCATATTACCAATATCGATTGGTGCCTCCCTGACCTTTCTTGTGCCACTGGTCTGACCAGATTTAAAGCGTGTTTTCTTTTCAACTTTATCAGTTGTCATGGTCTTATGCAGCTTAATCTACTCCGAAACTCTGCTGGGAACACTCTCGACTTCGTGTTATCTAACTTAGTGTCGACATCATCCAGTGTATCGCACACCCACTTCTTCCTCCGTGAGAGCTTTGACTCACCTTTCTGTCTGACATTTCAAGTCACCATCATATCCCCTCAGCATACCTCTGATTCTGTTATCTCCTCGCAGTATCACTACTGTCGCGGTAACTATCTTGGGCTATATATGTCATGTACCGACTTCCCCAACTTCGGACCCTCAGTGAGTATACAACTTCCTTTCCTCCTCAGACTGGCGTCCGGTATTGGAATGTGATAATGTTGATGATGCTGTCACGCTGCTTACAGGCATTGGACAATCTGCCATACATCGTTTTGTTCCCCTGGAAAAATTATATTCCCGGAAATATCCTCCGTGGTTTTGAGGAATAAAGTTGCACTTTCACAGAAAATGTGTGGACTAAACGCGGTGACTGGTCACAAAAGTTAAAGCAATCACGCAAGCTCGTTAAAACTGTTTACAAAAGAGACCGCAAAAGGTATGAGGACTTCGTCCAGGGCTCTTTATCCACTAACCCAAAAGAATTTTGGAAGTTCGTTAAGGACAGGACAAGGTCACGTGATGGAAACATTGCACTAAAGCACGATGTAGATACTATCACAACACCTTCCACTGTCACGAACATGTTTGCCGATTTCTTCTCCTCTGTTTTTTCAAGCTTTCCCCCACAATCGCTGCCTCATACCTCTCCGTCCAACCTCTGCCTCCCGCGCTTTGTCATTGACGAATGTGATGTTACTCGCGCCATTTCCTCGTTGAAACTAACTTTGACTTCTGGTCTTGATAATGTCCCTAACTTTATTGTCAAGGGATGTGCTTCAGTTCTCGTTCCTGTGCTCACAAACCTGTTTAACCGTTCATTACAAAGTGCCGAATTTCCAAAGACCTGGAAAGAATTGCTTATAGTCCCTGTGTACAAAAGCGGCTCTCGTCTTGAAGTTTCAAACAACAGACCTATCGCTTTATTACCTTGCTTCTTAAAAATATTTGAAAAACTATTGTTTTCACATTTATCTCACTGCTGTAAGCATTTCCTGTCTACTACGCAACGTAGTTTTTTACCCGGCAAATCTATAGAGTCTAACCTGTGTTATTTAGATGAATTTTCTAGCTGAACACACTGGCAAGCGAAAACAAGTAAATTCCGTCTGTTTTGATGTCTTTTGATTCTGTCAACCATGAACTGCTCGTCGATAAATTATCCATGTATGGTTTCTCGGCCGACCTATGCAAATGGTTTATATCTTATCTGAGCAACTGTAATAACATTGTTACCCAGAAAGGTTACCGGTCCTGTTCTTACAGAATGACGTCTGGTGTATCCCAAGGTTCTATCCTCGGGCCACTCCTGTTCAACATTTTCGTAAACGATGTTTCCACTTGTGCGCAACAGACTAATACTCTTGAATACGCCGATAACATCAAGTTGTACTATTCCATTAAGAATGGCGATGACTGTTTACACTTGCAAAATGGCATCACCCTCACTTATTCTTCGTTCACATGGAATATGCCGAAACGTAATGGCCTTAAAACACACACAATCACTTTCAGTCGGAAACCCAACCCTGTCCATTACTGTTACACTATGGCTTCTATCGTTATTAGTCGTGCCTCTAGTATAAGATATTTGGGCATTTTCTTTCAATGCAACCTTTCATTTCTAACACACATCACGCGCACGACTAGCCAAGCCTTGTGTAAACTTGGTGTTATCTCTAGACAGACTAAGAACTTCGATTGGCCCTTGTGCTTCTTTCGCCTATTTTTTTTTCCATTGTTGTTCCTATTCTTGATTTTTCTTCAGTTGTGTGGAACTGCCTGAACAAAACCCTTTGAGCCGATGTCGAAAAAGCCCAGCGACGATTCATATCTATACTTCATGCGCGTTACTAATAATGTACTACACCTATGATCACATTCTTCATAAACTTAACCTACACAACTTACGCCACCATAGAGCATTGCGCGATTGTCATTTCCTCTGCAAGCTTGTACACGGTATCATAGACTACACTGACTTGTTACCTCCGGTTCCCATTCATCTTCCCTTGCGCAATCTGAGAGCACATCCTGTCTTCTATGTTAATATTGCAAATAACTGTGCTCCGGTACCTCGTTTATCGTGTATCGATACTTCGTCATATGAACACACTTAGCCATAACCATGACGCTGACATTTTTTCGCCTTATTCCTCTTTCACATCATCCCTTCTTAACATTAATGCGCAATCATCTTAGCACTTTTGACTTCTTTCACATTCATACACTTTCCCGATGTTTGCCTTTGCTTGCCCGATGTTTTTCGTGTTTCGTGTGTTGTTTGTTTTTAATTTTGTTATCTTTCTTTTGGGTTTTGTATTGCTTCTACTATGTTAGAACTGCCATTGACTTTCTTGGTGCACCATCCGGCAGACCTCACGGTTGCTGATGGGCACCTTTCAAAACAAATTATTATTATTATTATGGTTTGAGGGCGCAGGCTCACTAGCATCCTCCCACAAAATGACGTTCACTACGTCCATGCTTGATGACAGTACAACAACAACAACAACAAAAAGAAAAAGACAGCAAGTAGCAGCACCAAAAGCAGTGTGGTGGCTTCGCCGATACGACGATACACTTGAAATCGCATTTCGTGCGCGTTACTGTCGCCATGTTGGAAGACAGTTAACCAAAATATGTACCGGAAAAAAGACAAAAGAAATTTGAGCAAGAAACGTTCCTTTACTGGACCATTACTTTTTTAAATACTACGAAACAAGGCAAACTTGACACGTGGTTTTCCTGAAAATAGGTTCAAGGACGTAAAACATTTTCGAAAATACGATTAGTTATGTGCTACAAAAAATTGTAGGAATTTAGTTCTTAGTTCTCTCGCGCACATTACTTCGTAACGGATGTTTCCTCTCCGTGTGGCTTTCCTATTACGACTAACATAGCGCGAAACCTGTACGCGTAGTAGGCCTGATCCTGATTCTGTTTCTGGCATGAAGGAAGGAAACACAGGAGTGGCCCATCCCACTTCTTGCCATTGGGACCAGCCTACCAGCTTTCGCATTGCATTCTGGAATGCTCCTGTCTATCTGTCTGACCATGTGACCGCTCACATGACCCCAAGAGCATGCGCTGCTACAGCAGACGACGGGAGTCTTGCAGTTGAGATATCTGCATTGTGATGAACGCCGCGGCCACGCATCCAGTTTTATTTGATTGTTCGGAGGTCTACTCTCTGCTCACCCTTCTACTACAAGACCGACCACGGTCTGCAGGACAAGAACGCAGTACTAGAAGCATCATTCATGGTAGTGACGTTTGTGTGACGAAGTGGCCACGTTTTGCGTGTTTGTTGCTGAAGCGGTAAAGCATACCAGTAATCAAGCTTGTACAACAATGGAGGGAATCAAATGAATCTGCAGCTGTAGCACAGCGCCAGCTTGCAATCGAACGATTCAAGATGACTATCTCACAGGCAGGGGTACAAAACAAGCGATAAAGTACGTACTTACGGATAAAGCGTTATTGAGCAGCATATGTTGCTGGGCTAGTTGATGCATTGCAGTACAGAGGAATGCGCTAGAATAGACGACCACAAACAACTAACTTTAATTGGCATCAGCCGAAGATATAAAGGTTCAAAGGAGCAAAAGAGTATAACCGGCTCAGTCGGGTGATTACAATCGAGCAACAAATAACAAGGTTATCTATTGTCACCCTTCCAGGAAGCTCATTTCAATCATGTGCAAATATATTGAAGTGTTGCTTACACATTTTTCACCTAGTTTTCTTATGTGATAGGCTTCTACTATCTCCCGTGCCGTCGCATCCCTGCTCCTGCACAGTATTTTTGACTCATTTAAAATCAGTTTGCACGTGCAGCTTATACAGTGGGCTGGCAGATGTACAAGGGAGTCATTTTTTACGAACAGTTCATGTTCACGTAACCGTTGATTCACACATCGGCCGGTCTGTCCTACATATACCCTACCTCAGGTGAGCGGTATAAGCTACACAACTCCCACCGCGCACGTCACGTAGACATTGTGGTGATTCTTGCCGCATCGCTCATTTTTTTGTTGTTTTTTCTCCCCAGACATGCGAGCGCATAGCCTGCCCAACTTTGAAGGGGCTGAGAACACTACCAGAATACCGTGTCAACAAAAACAACTTTATTTTGAGAGGAAGAGTGGGGAGGTTCATCGCCAGAGGCGATACTCTACACCATTGCTGGTGGGGATGAGGGGAATAAAATAATGAGCCGCTTCACATTAACGATCGAAGTCCGATGGTGTCCAGAAATGTCAAAAAAGCATTGAGCGCAGATCGTTGCTGGGCTGGATTGGGCCAGGGACCAAGCAATTTCGATAGGGAGAAGGGGCGAGAGTCCAGCTGACTAAGACTCGGAGAGTGCGGTTCGGGAAGGTTGGTAGAGGGGGCAATGAAGAAGAATGTGCTCCCGATCCTCAAGAGCACCACAGTGGCAGCAGGTGGGAGAGCCAAATTGTCTCAAGCGCTAACGTCACTCAGCTGTAAAGGCCACATCGAGGCGCATTTGGTGGATTAATGCATCATCTTGACGAGAGGTGTTACGTGGCATGCGGAGAGCGAGCGATGGATCAACTCTGCTCAACATAGAAGGGGGGGGGGGAATGTCGGTTGTCCATTGGCGGGAAGCCGGGGGTGCCACCGGGCGTCGCCGTGGCTCCGGACAATTACAGTGGCGTCGGAACGGCGGTCTCCTCTCAGCAGAGTAATACTGGTTCGTGTCCGATACGAGAATGCTGCTTCTGCGGCGCTGTCGGCCTGCTCGTTCCCCACGACATCACAATGGGCTGGAACCCACTGGAGAACTAGCCTGTGGCCTGCTGCGTAGACAGTGTGGTAAGCCATTAACACACCTGTGACTAGGGGTGCGGATGGGTCTCGTATGCCGGAAATTGCAATAGCTTGAATTGCAGATTTGGAGTCTGTGCAGACTGCCCATTCCCGCGGGGTAAAATCAGCGATGTGTTGTAGGAAGAAAAGTATGGCATAGAGTTACGCAGCTGTTGAGGAAGTTGGATGTGAAAGGCGTCGTCCTTGCACTAAGCCTTCAGATGATATGACGAATGCTGAGGCGGACTTGTTGTTGCGGGATGCGCCATCTGTATATGCTGCCGTAGACGTAGAAAACCTATCGTCTACCAGAGCATGAAAATGGGCTCGGAGGACTTGAGGGGGGACCTGGTCTCGACAAAGTTATAACGTGCGAAAGCATTAGTTACACAACAAATCAGCCCACCACAGCTGGAGCGCAGAACAATGCGGCTGCTCCATCCGACAAACAACTTTATTTTCGACCTTGGAGATTGGGGAGTTCTCCATCCGACAGACAGGCACAGGACTGACTCATAATGCTTTTTTCTCTTCTATAAAGTCACGCATCCGCCTAGCGATTAGTTTCTCAACTAATTTCATGACAAAATTATTAAGAATAACGCCAACGCTACGCTCGTTCCCAAGGCACAAGAATAGAGAAAATGGCGGGGATGCCTGGACAACAGCAACCAGCGCCCGACATGCACAGGCATGAAAATCGCAAACAAAGCAGGGACAAAGTTGGCGAAAGAATTAGTTATACAACACATCAGTCACAAGGAGCGCACAACCACACGTCCATTCCGTCCGACAGCCAGGCGCAGAACTGAATCGTAATGCTTTTACTCCTCTATAAAGTCATGTATCTGTCCTTCTTGCGGTTGATTTCTGAACTGAGTTATTCGCAAAAGTATTAAGAATTGTTCTAGCACTATTCTCATGTTCCTTGTCAAATTTGTGATCCTTGTGAATGTTCCTTGTCAAAAAAGAAAAAAAATACAAAGTTAAATGCGTCAACAGAGGAAAGCATGCATGTCGGGAGCGCTATTACACGAGGACAAATCGCACGACTGCTGGGCAACGGAGGAAAGCAAACACTTGAACAGAGTGAAAAGACACTCACCAGCATCGGACACGTACACTACATTCCCTCATTGTAAATGCACTCGTCACAAAATCCACCTGCATCGTCGAACACCATTCATCACTGACGAACCATACATCCGCACCCCATCAGAGGCAGGGAACCGCACTGAAGCTACGCTCTTCCACTAACGCCCAACGCAATTGCTAGGAACAGAATTAGCGCATCCACACCCGCTAGTGTCCAAGAGAGAAGTGATTCCTTGTGCCCCCTGCAGATTTTACTCATTGGTCGTGACGTCATCCTATTGTCTGTGGCTACGCTGTTTTTTTTCACTAATGTCCAACCAATCGCTTTTGGACAATGTCCATCTGAAACAATAGAGTCGCGGTATAACGTAATCATGCAGCTGCGTGGCTCAAGGACGCGTACGCTCTAGACAGGGGACCTGTTATTTATTGAACCACTATCCCAAGATTATATCCTTTATTCTACTATAATGATTGCATAGGGAACTATTGCAGAAAAACACCATACATGAGAGGTGATTGTAGGAATTAAGCATTTCATGCCCAGAGCCTTACTAAATGAGACTTATGAGTACAGGAAAAAACAAAATAATGGCTCAGCAAGACACGTCCATCCCATCCGAGAGCCAGGCAGCTAACTGAATAATGATGCTTTGTTCCTCATGAATAAAGTGACACACCTGTTCCCCTTGCGGTTACTCTTTCAACTAAATGAATCGCAAAATTATTAAGAATCGTTCTAGCTCTACTCCCATTCAAGGCAGCACTATCGACATCGTCAAGAATGCTTCTTTTCAAAAAGAAAAAAAAACTACACGGAGAAGGAAAGCATGTCAGAACAGGTCTGGCAAGGGGGAAAAAGCAAAAAGAAACACTTGAACAAAGCAGAAAACCAGCATCAAACTATTTCTAAGCATACACACTCCTCTTATTCAAAAACAGTGCTCATCATAAATCCGTTCAGGACAATACACACCATTTTTCTATTGCTACACTTTTTTCCAGTAACGGTCAATGCATTGCTACAGACTGCGTGACGTCATCACATCCTGTCTGTAGAAGACAGCGGCAAAGACTCCTATTATTTATTGAATCGCAAGATTATTTCCTTTGTCCGACTCTTCATGACGTTAACTTTTACAATAAAATTCAACAAAAAAGCACCGTACATATTAGCGATTTTCACCCCAAAGGCTCAACATGGTCATTAGAATCACAACACCAGTAAATTACCACTGCTCTTTTTAATAAGTGAGACCACTCAACATCATCACCAGGCCTATGTAATACGTGACCCTTTCTATGCTCGTATACTCGTTGTCTGAGGCTACACCTGCGAGCAAAAAGGCGAGAAAGCCTGGGGGCAAAGTTCCATTCGCGCACGACAAAGCACAAGACAGAACGCCGTTACGGGAACGTGACTGCATTCCCACTATATTAATGATTATTGCATTGCCATTTAGAAAAAGTACTACAAAACTTTAATTCTAGGAGCCTATTAAAATTCTACTTTCTATGGAAACTATAATTGCCCTGTTACTTGGATCGCTATTAATCAAGCGCTCCAATTTCTTCTCTCTTCCCATTTCAGCCATCCGGGTCTTGTCATGCAGTGAAGCAGACTCACATCCAAAATAATTTTTTACACTGAGAGTGCCGTGCTTCAGGAATTCCTATCCTGCGCTCAGATGCAAGCGTTTCTGCACAAATACCTATAACAGCTTACTTCTTCAACATACCGAGCTCCTAACAACATCTAACAAACAAGCAGAGAAACACACTTCTCATGAAATCAGCTTCACCATGCGACTTTCTTCTGCGCAAAAGCAGTCATTTGAGGTAAGAGCAGCAAAAATTGCGCGCACTTGTGCTGGAATTGCTATGGCTTCAAAAACTGAATCATATGCTAATAAACTAAGAAAATGACACTCATGTCTGGTATCAGCCGCATTGTCCCTTCGTAAAGAAAGCACAGGACAAGGACACACAAATTCCTTTAAGCGAGAAGGGAAAAGGCTTAAGAAGGAGCGCTCAGGAATAATAGCAGAGTCACCGATCATCGCTACGAAACAGCTAACACAAGATAACAATAGGATAATAGCGGCGGGAAAAATTGCAACACTGCTAAACAAGCCCCAACATGCCATAATGATGTCGCAAACCACGAAAAAAGCACACATGCGCGCGCGCACACAGCAGCTCAGGAATGCACAAGGAGTTATTGGAGTTTCTCCTCCACGCTCACATACCAGCATTTCTGCAGAAATACTTATAACTGCATACAGCTTAGTCCATTAACATATCAAGCAAAGTGAATACTGACACTCAACAACATATAACAAAAAACAAAGAAATTCCATTCTCATGAGCTCTCCTCTGCAGAGCGGCTTTCTTCTGCTCTACCTGGATGCTGACTTTTTCCCCTCACCTACATTCTTGGTAAAAGCACTGAAAGAGGAAAAGAACCGCGAAAAATTACACGTATTTGTGCCCCAATACCTGTAACTGCAAGAAACCGTAGCGCACGCTAGTAAACTGAGAAAAAGACACCCATTTCTGCCACCAGATAATTCTTGCATAATGCCACATACACAGCAACATTGCCCTTGCGTAAAGAAAGCACAGGACAGGGATACACGAATTTCCTTAAGTGAGCAGGGAAAAGGCTTAAGTCGAACCGCTCAGGAATAATCGGAGAATCACCCCTTATCGCTACAAAACTCAACGGCTAGCACTACATTACAGCAACCAGATATTAGCGAAGGGTAAAAATTGCAGCAAGAAAGACACTACTGAACAAGTCCAGACATGCGACATCGCATACAAAATACTGCTCATCGGGGAAAAGGCCTAAGCCTGCGACAGAAAATCATAGAGCATACACAAATTCATTCGTAAACTAAACGCGGTCTGCTTGGAACACGATGCACAAATTTTCTTAGGGAGCAGAGAAATATAGGAATTTCTACTCCGTTATCAGATACCAGCATTTCTGCTCAAAAACCCATGACTGCAAAATTAAGCACTGCTTACATCATCAAGATATCGAACACCCAACAAAATCAAACAAACAACCCCACATCCACTGATAGAACACTATTCAGCTTTTACCAGGAGGCTTTCTTCTGCGTAAAAGTAGAGAAAATAAGAAAAGAGCAGCGAAAAAGTACACGCACTTTTGCTCGCCATAGCTATAAGAAAATAAAATAAAATAACAGGGCACACGCTAATAAACTGTGACAAAGACACCCATTTCTGCTATCAGATAATTATTGCGTAATGCTAAATACTCAATTGCATTGTCCCTGCGTGAAGGAAGCATAGAAAAAGGACACACAATTTATCTTAAGCCAGCAGGGAAAGTCACTTCTACTCCGACAGCTTAATACCATAAAGTCTGAATTTTTGCAAAGAAAACAAAGCTTGAACAGCGGTACGGACGTCACAGATACATAGTAACAAACAAGCAACAACAGGACCAGCGTCCGGCACTCATAAAATACCCTGCCCAAAACAAAGACTTCACTAGGTTCGCGAGGCAATACCATTAAAAACGCTCGTCCTATCCTACAGATAGCAATGCAGACGCGACTACCCTCATTTTTTAAACCACTATTTCACGCAATAGTACATAAATGTATCATTCGTGCCTCACGAAAAGGCAAACACTTGTCTACTTACTTGTCTACTTGATAAGTGGGGTCCTTGGTTCAAAAAAGCGCGCGCACACACACACAGACAGACACTGACATTTTCACATTCACAAACACAAAGTCTATTTTCACAACCACATAAATCCATATTATTCCTCAGGTCAATAATTATCCTACCATCGTCAAATGACGGCACACACATGTATGCGAACAGAAAACAATAGGTTCTCGTTCCGGATGTAAAAGGATATCGCCACTCGGCGGGCGCGAACAAAAAAAAGAGAAAGAAAGGAATGCATGTTCGCTATACATCCACGAAGAAAACGGTGCCGTGCTTCTGTGCAGCGATCATTATACACGAGTGAATTCACTTCATTTTCCTTTTATTTCCTTGCACCCATATCTTTTGCAGGAATACTATAGAGTAGAACGGGTAAATGTGAACATCATTCGCTACACACTGTAGCTCTCATCATTTTGAAACCAAACCACTTAACATGTGTTCATAGGCCTTCACTAAATAGGTGAGCCGATAATGACTCAAAACAAAAATAAAATAATCATTCCAGCATCGCTGACTGCAAGTTCGTGTACCCAACAGAGCAGTGCGCTCCCATCAACACGCCTTTTGCTGGCCTTACACACACACACGAAGCCTTTTTTAATACATTCTGCTGTCCCTGGAATAAAAGATTTATCGCGAGGGTACTACAATGTCAGCTCTGTTGCTATATGGGTGCAAGGAAATAAAAGGAAAACGAAGTGAATTCACTCCTGTATAATGATCGCTGCACAGAAGCACGGCACCGTTTTCTTCGTGGATGTATAGCGAACATGCATTCCTTTCTTTCTTTTTTTTTTGGTTCGCGCCGGCCGAGTGGCGATATCCTATTACATCCGGAACGAGAACCTATTGCTTTGCGTTCGCATACATGTGTGTGCCGTCTTTTGACGATGGTAGGATAATTATTGACCTGAGGAATAATATGGATTTATGTGGTTGTGAAAATAGACTTTGTGTTGGTGAATGTGAAAATGTGAGTGTGTGTCTGTGTGTCAGTGCGCGCGCGCGCGCTTTTCTGATCCAGGGACCGCACTTGACAAGTAAGTAGACAAGTGTTTGCCTTCTGTGTGACACAAGTGATACATTTATGTACTATTGCGTGAAATAGTGGTTTAAAAAATAAGGGTAGTCGCGTTTGCATTGCTATCTGCAGGATAGGACGAGCATTTTAAATGTAATGGCCTCGCGAACCTAGTGAAGTCTTTGTTTTGGGCAGGGTATTTTATGAGTACCCGACGCTGGTCCTGTTGTTGCTTGTTTGTCAGTATCTATCTGTCACGTTCGT
The DNA here is from genome assembly GCF_037126465.1 of Ornithodoros turicata. Classification (NCBI taxonomy): domain Eukaryota; kingdom Metazoa; phylum Arthropoda; class Arachnida; order Ixodida; family Argasidae; genus Ornithodoros; species Ornithodoros turicata. The sequence goes on from NC_088201.1 coordinate 201,284,603, forward strand.
AGCGCTGTTCAAGCTGTATTAAGCTATTAAGCTGTCCCAGTAGAAGTGACTTTCCCTGCTCGCTTAAGATCAATTGTGTGTCCTTTTTCTGTGCTTTCTTCACGCACGGACAATGCAATTGAGTATTTAGCATTATGCAATAATTATCTGATAGCAGAAATGGGTGTCTTTGTCACAGTTTATTAGCGTGTGCCTTGTTATTTTATTTTTGCTCTTATAGCTATGCGAGCAAACGTGCGTGTAATTTTTCGCTGCTGTTTTCTTATTTTCTCTACTTTTACGCAGAAGAAAGCCCCCTGGTAAAAGCTGAATAATGTTCTATCAGTGGAAGTGGGGTTGTTTGTTTGATTTTGTTGGGTGTTCGATATCTTGATGAAGTAAGCAGTGTTTAATTTTGCAGTCATGGGTTTTTGAGCAGAAATGCTGGTATGTGAGCACAGAGTAGAAATTCCTATATTTCTCTGCTCCCTAAGAAAATTTTTGCGTCGTTTTCGAAGCAGACCGCGTTTAGTTTACGCAAAATAGCAAAATGAAGTTGTGTATGCTCTATGATTTTCTGGCTTGGGCCTTTTACCCGATGAGCAGTATTTTGTATGCGATGTCGCATGTCTGGACTTGTTCAGTAGTGTCTTTCAAGCTCCAATTTTTACCCTTCGCTAATATCTTGTTGCTGTCATGTTGTGCTAGCCGTTGAGTATCGTAGTGATAAGCGGTGATTCTCTGATTATTCCTGAGCGGTTCGACTTAAGCCTTTTCCCTGCTCACTTAAGGAAATATGTGTATCCCTGTCCTGTGCTTTCTTTACGCAAGGGCAATGTGACTGGTATGTGGCATTATGCAAGAAATATCTGGTGGCAGAAATGGGTGTCTTTTTCTCAGTTTATTAGCGTGCGCTACGGTTTCTTGCAGTTACGGCTATGGGGGCACAAATGCGTGCAGTTTTTCGCGGTTCTTTTCTTCTTTCACTGCTTTTACCCATATTGTAGGTGAGGAAAAAGTCAGCATCCAGGTAGAGCAGAAGAAAGCCGCTCGGCAGAGGAGAGTTCATGAGAATAGAATTTGTTTGTTTTTTGTTATATGTTGTTGAGTGTCAGTATTCACTTTGCTTGATATGTTGATGGACTAAGCTGTATGCAGTTATAAGTATTTCTGCAGAAATGCTGGTATGTGAGCGTGGAGTAGAAACTCCAATAACTCCTTGTGCATTCCTGAGCTGCTGTGTGCGCGCGCGCTTGTGTGCTTTTTTCCTGGTTTGCGACGTCATCGTGGCATGTTGGGGCTTGTTTAGCAGTGTTGTAATTTTACCCGAAGCTATTATCTTGTTGTTATCTTGTGTTAGCTCTGCTCTGTTAGCTCTGCTGCTAGAGGTGACTCTGCTATTACTCCTGAGCGCTCCGTCTTAAGCCTTTTCTCTTCTCGCTTAAAGGAATTTGTGTGCCCTTGTCCTGTGCTTTCTTTACGAAGGGACAATGCGGCTGTGTATGTAGCATTATGCAAGAATTATCAGATAACAGACATGAGTGTCTTTTTCTTAGTTTATTAGCACATGCTTCAGTTTTTGAAGCCATAGCAATTCCAGCACAAGCGCGCGCAATTTTTGCTGCTCTTACCTCAAATGACTGCTTTTGCGCAGAAGAAAGTCGCATGATAAAGCTGATTTCATGAGAAGTGTGTTTCTCTGCTTGTTTGTTAGATGTTGTTATGAGCTCGGTATGTTGAAGAAGTAAGCTGCTATAGGTCTTCGTGCAGAAACGCTTGCATCTGAGCGCAGGACAGGAATTCCTGAAGCATGGCACCCTCAGTGTAAATTCATTATTTTGGATGTGAGTCTGCTTCACTGCATGACAAGACCCAGTAGGCTGAAACGGGAAGAGAAAAAAATTGGAGCGTTTGTTTAAAAGCGATCCAAGTAACAGTGCAATTATAGTTTCCATAGAAAGTAGAATTTTAATAGGCTCCTAAAATTATACTTTTGTAGTAGTTTTTCTAAACTGCAATGCAATAATCATTAATATAGTGGGAATGCAATCACGTTTCCGTAAAGGCGTTCTGTCTTGTGCTTTGTCGTGCGCGAATGGAACTTTGCCCCCAGGCTTTCTCTCCTTTTTACTCGCAGGTGTAGCCTCAGACAATGAGTATACGAGCATAGAAAGGGTCATATATTACATAAGCCTGGTGATGATGTTGAGTGGTCTCACTTATTAAAAAGAGTAGTGGTAATTTACTGGTGTTGTGATTATAATGACCATGATTTTTTGTTGAATTTTATTGTAAAAGTGAACATCATTAAGAGACGGACAAAGGAAATAACCTTGTGATTCAATAAATAATAGGAGTCTTTACCGCTACAGGATGTGATGACGTCACGCAGTCTGTAGCAATGCATAGACCGTTACTGGAAAAAAGTGTAGCATTAGAAAAATGGTGGACGGATTTATGATGAGCACTGTTTTTGAATAAGAGGAGGAGTGCGTGTGCTTAGAAATAGTTAGATGCTGGTTTTCTGCTTTGTTCAAGTGTTTCTTTTTGCTTTTTCTCCCTTGCTGTCTGACAAACATGAGCTGACATGCCCAGATCTGTTCTGACATGCTTTCCTTCTACGTGTAGTTTTCTTGACGATGTCGACAGTGCTGCCTTGAATGGGAGTAGAGCTAGAACGATTCTTAATAATTTTGTGATTCATTTAGTTCAGAGAGTAACCGCAAGGGGGACAGGTGTGTGACTTTATTCAGGAGGAACAAAATGTCATTATTCAGTTAGCTGCCTGGCTCTTGGATGGGATTGACATGTCTTGCTGATCCATTATTTTGTTTTTTCCTGTACTCATAAGTCTCATTTAGTAAGACTTTGGGAATGAAATGCTTAATTCCTACAATCACCTCTCATGTATGGTGTTTTTCTGCAATAGTTCCCTATGCTATCATTAGAGTAGAATAAAGGAAATAATCTTCGAATAGTGATTCAATAAATAACAGGTCCCTTGTCTAGAGTGTACACGTCCTTGAACCACGCAGCTGCATGATGACGTCATACCACGACTCTATTGTTTCAGACGGACCTTGTCCAGAGGCGATGGGTTGGACATTAGGGGAAAAAACAGTGTAGCCCTGAGACAATAGGATGACGTCACGACCAGTTTGCAAAGCCTGCAGGGGGCGCAAGGATTCACTTCTCTCTTGGACACTGGCGGGTGTGGATGCGTTAATTCTGTTCCTAGCAATTGCGTTGGCCGTTAGTGGAAGAGCGTAGCTTCGGTGGGGTTCCGTCTGCCTCTGATGGGGTGCGGATGTGTGGTTCGTCACTGGTGAATGGTGTTCGACGATGCAGGTGGATTTTGTGAAGAGTGGATTTACAATGAGGGAATATAGGATATGTGTCCGATGATGTTGAGTGTCTTTTCACTCTGTTCAAGTGTCTCTGTTTGCCTTCCTCTGTTGCCCAGCAGTTGTGCGATTTGTCCTCGTGTAATAGCGCTCCTGACATGCCCCGACATGCATGCTTTCCTCTGTTGACACATTTAGCTTTGTACTTTTTTTTTTTACATGGAACATTCTTGTCATGATGATGGTGATAGTGCTGCCCTGAATAGGAATACTGCTAGAACAATTCTTAATAATTTTGCGATTAAATTAGTTCAGAAATCAACCGCAAGAGGGACAGATGCATGACTTTCTAGAGGAGTAAAAAGCATTACGATTCAGTTCTGCGCCTGGCTGTCGGACGGAATGGACGTTTCGTTCTGCGCTCCTCGTGACTGATTGCTAAGAATTTTGTCATGAAATTAGTTGAGAAAGTAATCGCTAGGGGGGTGCAGATGTGTACACTTTATAGAAGAGAAAAAGCATTATGAGTCAGTTCTGTGCCTGGCTGTCGGATGGAGCAGTCGCATTCTTCTGCACTCCTGTTGTGGTGGGCTGATTTGTTGTGTAACTAATGCTTTCACACGTGATAACTTTCTGCCCCTTTTTTGATGATTTTGATGCCGGTGGTTGCTGTTGTCCGGGAATGCCCGCCATTTTCTATCTTTGTCTGCCTTGGGAACGAGAGTAGTGCTGGCATGATTCTTAACAATTTTGTCGTGAGATTAGTTCAGAAAGTAACCGCTAGGGGGTGCAGATGCGCGACTTTATACAGGAGAAAAAAAACACTACAAGTCAGTGCTCTGCCTGGCTGTTGGATGGAGCAGTCACATCGTTCTGTGCTCCCCGTGACTGCTGTTGTGGTGGGCTCATTTGTTGTGTAACTAATTCGTTTTGTTGTTAGCTACTGATGGTTAACATATTTACTCTTGCTTTCCCAGCCTCTGTATCACGAGTGTTTTTCTCCTCGCATGTCTAGAGCTGTCCTAACCTGCCCAGACATGTCATGATGACGTCACAGCTGACGTCACAGGATGTCCGGAACTAGTGGTCACAGCTGTGATGCTTTGCAACCTGCCTCTGTGCTCCGTCGCCCTGCGATGGTCAGCGGCCGTTCCGTACAGCTTTCTTCAAGATGGCGTCGTTGACCTTAAACTAAACTCCTTCTCTCCTATCTATGTCTATCTATTTTTTTTTCTTTTTTATGAACACAGGTTGCCGCCAACGCACAGCTGGCCTGAACACGAGTTAGACGCTCCCCAATTAGTGTGATGACTCATTGGATGATGCTGATTAACAGGGGTCCCAATTAGCTCTGATTGATTAATTAATCGTGTTAAATGCTAGTTGTGCGTTGGCGGCAGTCTGTGTCCAGTCATTACTACTGTCGTCGTTCGAATACTCTCTGGGAACATCATGTATCTTGCCCATATTTCTGGCACACGATTGGGGTATTGCTGGTATCATCTGAATCCCAGCTAAGCACTTAGCTGAGAGAAGGTTGCGGGCAGCTGCTTCAGACCGTACGGAGACGAATTGAGAACCATCTCGGTGGACACGGTTGTGCATAACCTGTTGTTGGGCTAGCAGGCGTATCTCACTAGCGACCGCATTGGGATTCACCTTCCAGAAGGAGCTGTCACTAGTTGCTGGTCGAAACAGTATGGGAATACCGCCGGCTCGGTTCTTCCTGTAGGTGACAATGGTGAACGGGTCATGAAAAGAAGTGGCAAGGCTGCCATCGGTAATCTCATCTGTCTGCTGAGGAGCTGCCGGTGCCGAAGTGTCCATGGTGTTATCGGGAACATTCACGGCCTGTGTATTGTCGGGATCACCAGAGGAAGGGCTCCCTACCCGTTGTCGTTTGGCAAGACTGGAGGGGACCTGTTGACCTGTGGGAAGTGTCATACAGACGTTGGACCTCCCGCCCAGATTACGGGGGGAGGTCCGTGAAAGGTTAGATCGCTCCTTTCAAAAGGCTCCGAAAAAGCCTAAGGCCCCGTCCACTTTACATTGAATTGTCTATTGAAGTGTCTATTGAATACCGTGTCTGTTGGCCACCTTCTTCCAATTGTGTGATGTCCTGTGGACATATGGTACAATCTCTGTCCTTTTTCTGTTCTTTATTTCTTGTCTTTTTTCTTTTTCTCTCCCTCTCGCCTTATACTTCTTTACGAAAGACTCCGCGCTTCCCATCAGCACAGATGGAGGGTATCCCGCCCCCTTCAGTCTGTCAAGCTGTTGATTGAAAGATTCCTCCATGTCATGAGGGCAGGATTTTTTGAGGGAGGACTCTATGCAGTCAGTAGCTATGGCTCGCTTCACCGTCTTCGAGTGCGCAGTCCTTTGTTTGGCAACAGTCTTTTGTTAGTTATAGGTGAGTAGTGCCAGCATACCTAGTCATCTGGGAAGATGAGGATGAGGTAAAAAAAACTGCAGTTTGTTAAGTTGTGGCAGTTCATGGGTGAACGACAGGACTTTTCCACACTGTCGGAATGCGCTTAAAATATCCTCGATTAAGTCGTCAAGGTCTAAGCCACCACGTCTGTCTAGCAGCACCAAATAATCATCTACATATCTAAAAACTTTTTTCACTGGTTTTTGTGCTAAGGGCTTTTCCAAGGTGTTGTCAATATCGGCTGAGAATATATGGCACAAAATAGGTGCTACACTTGTCCCGATACGTATGCCTTGTCGTTGTATGTAAAACTGGTATTAAACCTAATAAAAGTGGAGTTCAAATAAAATTCAAGCAGAGACATGAAACTGCTTACTGAAATTCCTGTAGAATTCTGGAAACGGACATCACCATTCTTATCGACACAGTTACGCACTGATTCAAATAGTTGTCTGTGCGGCACAGATGGAATAAGTCCTCGACTTTTTGTGCAAGTATTTCAATCATGTGCAATTCTCGATTTCGATCATGTAGAAGTATATCGAAATGTCGCTTACACATTTTGCACCTAGTTTTCTTATGTGAGGAGAGAGGGGAGAAAAAACAACAAAGAAGAGGGATGCGGCAAGAATCACCACAATGTGCACGTGACGTGCGCGGTGGGAGTTGTGTATCTTATACCCCTCACCTGTGGAAGGGTATGTGTAGGGCAGACCGGCCGGTGTGTGAATCAACGGTTTCGTTTACATGAACTGTCCGACTCTCTTGTACATCTGCCAGCCCACTGTAAAAGCTGCACTTTAAACTGCATTTTAAATCAGTCAAAATATTGTGCAGGAGCAGGGATGCGACGGAGCGGGAGATAGTAGAAGCCTATCACATAAGAAAACTAGGTGAAAAATGTGTAAGCGACACTTCGATATACTTGCACACGATTGAAATGAGCTTCCTGGAAGGGTGACCAGAGATAACCTTGTTGCTTGTTACTCGATTGTAATCACCGGACTGAACCGGTTATACTCTTTTGCTCCTTTGAACCATTATATATTCGGCTGACGCCAATTAAAGTTAGTTGTAAGTAAGCGCTCGTCATGTCTGCATCTACCTTGTGGTCGTCTATTCTAGCGCATTCCTCTGAACTATAAAGCGTTATTCCCGTCACATAGCTGCTTTTTGTTGAACGACAGCTAAAACCGCGGTAAGAGCACGTTAATAAAACGGCCTCTCCGGAATGGTACTCACATTTTAAGAGTAAATGACTCTGATAAAGGTTAAAAGCACGGAAAGAAGAAGAAACAACAAAGCAACAAAGTGTTGCTAAACGGAAACTTTAGAGAGTACCACGTGGTGGATAGGAGCTAATTGCGGTTTTGCAGGAGCGACCGCCAGAGGGGTCCCACGGAAATCTGTTCGAAACGGCCGCTACAGCGTTACCTTCCTTCGTGTTCTCTGGCAGCTTCCGAACATGACGGCACTATTATTATTTCTGTTGTGCGGGGGGGGGGGGGGGTTCGTTCGTTAACAACTTAGCAATTATGTTCCTATTTATTCAATGTGAGAACGAATCGGGAAAAAAATGTCGTCGAGCTCAATACCATCGTGAACTTCCACGCAATAGAAGACTACGCAAACGCACGTTTGGTCAGTGGGTTTGGCCAGAACCGTTGTGGGTTAAACTGGAACCAGCACCACTTAGAGTCTAAATGGACTGAAGTAGGACCCCTTTGGGTCCCACGGGTGCACGGGTTACACGGGTTAAGGAAGTGGGTTACACGGGTACACTTCAGCTATGACAAGACGAACACTGTAACAACTTGGAAATCAGAGCTGGATAACCGTGGGGAAAATGGGAGCATCGCTAGCGACAGCAGAACAAGGAAAGCAATACGATCCAATCCGTGTCTCTTTGAACCATGGCAGACCTCGTGGCGGTTGTGATGTGACCCAGACAAAAATATGTGGTGCTCCCAGACTGACACCATAGTTGTTCCAGTTGGGTTCAGGATAGTCCCAACCAGTTCCAGAGTCGTATACTCAGGTCCCATGGTGGATCCTTGGGTAGCATGAATGTTGCAAATTGTCTCCAGGCTTTGCCCCGTCCTGCCATCCCACTTGCAGCCAGGTCTCATTGTGGTGTTTAAATTGGGACGTCTGGCCCACTGTGTGTCCACCCTCGGAGCACAACCCACCAGACTACATGAAGCCACGCCCCATTGCGGGGATGTCTGGCTCCAATGTTGCACCGTCCCACTTGATATTTAAAAGCTCTTTGGAGCCAGTACCACGTATGAGTTATGCACGTTCCGTGGTCTCTTACAATCACCCCAAGGACACTTACGAGACTCAAGACGTCCTGAAAGTGTCATGTGTGACCTTCCAGTTACAGTCATTTGTGTACGCCCTGCGGCCGCCAGCAGGAGGATATATGTAGAAGTAAATTAGTTCAATGCTGTGTTGTGCATTTCCTGTACTCATTAATCAGTGTTCCGGTTCGTTTATCATAACCAAATTGAACCGAGCCAGCAGTGATCATGTATAAACTACAGAAACACTACAAAGAGACAATACAGGGGTACAAATATAAATGGAGTAATTTCAAGGCATACTCCATTCACTGGGTTCAATCTGCGATAAAATATAACTTGCCAAGTCTTTCATTGTGATTTTTTTGCCATGAACATCCGAGAAATGTCCCTGACGGGATGCTACACAGAACATTTCCAGGGAAGAATCAGAAAAGTGATGGCATATTACAGCGCGTGCTTGGCTGTCGATAGATGTTTTAAATCAACTAAGTAGGAGACGCGGACGCTACCTTGGTTACAACTTAATACTGCAAGGAATTCGTCACTGCAGTGTTCCTTATACACGACATTGAATTAGACTGATGTACGTCACCCGTCGTTTTGACAAAAATCTTAGGAAGACTCTCGCACATGCGAGATTTCGCAAGACAAGCAATATGTAGTGTATATTGTACCTGCGAAAGGAAATGCCACTGCCGCAAATTTCTTTCAAAGTGGGCTGCCTTAGACTTAGGGGCACGGGACCCTTTTATATTTTTCCTTTTTGTACCACGGCACCCATTATTCCTCGTAAAAACAATAGAAGAGGAGAAATCAAAACTGGCAATCTGGTGGCCTGCTGAAGAACCATGCTGCAATGCTGAAGAACATGATCCTATAGCGCTTCTGAGACTATCCCCTTTTGCCCCCAGATGTGTCCCTAGGATCATCTCAGGTGTCTCATTCTAACACCTATCTAACAAATTGAAGATCTTGCGGGGATATTCCCAGGATGATATTTCTGTCTCACAGTGATATCCTCAGGATGAGTGAGGGATGCCAGCGTGTTCTTAGGGCACATCTAGAGTTCTGCTATTTAAAACTTCATTCAAAGTAATTTATCGGCGTATTTTGTAAGTTTTTGGAACCTTTGAAGTGCATCCACTTGTGAGTGGAATGCCTGTGGAATCCAAAGTGGAAATTGATTCCTAGCTGGAAGTCCATTTCTGGTTCCAAATCTTCTTCATGTGGACCCATATAATCAATGTTTCCACCTGGGATGTAAAATTCCCATGTTCCCGGTATCATTTTGGGATGTTTTAGTAGGGGTCGGTTGATCTGAAATTCAGCAAGGCCTTCTGTCACTTCCTACGTATACTATATCATCATTCACAGTGCTGAATACAATTAGTGAGGTAGCATTTGTAGAAGTGCACGCTTGTAATGATAATATTTTAGTGGAGTGATATATATGCGCATAAAATCAATCTTCCTTTCAACACTGGTCTAATAGTCCCACCAGCTATGTAGCTTCTTTTCGTACAATTTAGCAGCGAGAACCAGTGGATTAGGACCAAGACGCTCCCAATCCAATACCACTTTGGGATAGAGGCCCAGACTGGTCCCACTGAATCCCATCCGTCACGTGGTCCCACTTCCTGACCGGTTCCAGACCCCAAGCAGTTCCCACTACAGAGTGGTTCCCTACGGGGACCACCTGGGAATGGGGAGCAGCTTGGGACCTACCTCAAAAACCACTTTGAACTGGTCCCACTCTAGATTTTTGACTGGGGAGCAGGGCGTTAGTATTGAATTTCATGAGCTTACTGAATCCGATCACAAATAAATAGAAGCCAAGGCAGCTATACTTTTGTTCTCATAACCAACATGCAATTTATAGATTCGGGAAAGCTATTTCCTTCGAGCTTGAAACTGAGTAGAAGGCGGTTGTGATGACGAGAATCGCAAGTCCATCCAGAGTGATGTAAACGATAAAAACCAGCGCTGAAAAGACACGGAGGGGAATGAGGGAACACGCACGGTGGACTATATTAAAACTACAATGAGGAAAAGAAAATATAAGGCTACACCTTTTATTAACAACTGCATCAGCGAGCCGTCGCTGTGAGTCACCGATAAAGAATTTAATTTAATGACCATTATGTCGGTGCAATACGCCACAGTAATAACCTCAGCATGCCCATATTTTATGATGAATCCCCAACGTCCCCTTTGTTTCTCAGGTCCGCCGACGCAGATGAGGTTTCCTCGATCATTATATCCATGAAAAACAGTAATGCGTTTGAATTAGACATGAAGAGTTCTAAACACGTTGCGAACATAACTGCCACTATACTGTCGCATATTATTAATATTAGCATCGCACAATCTTCATTCCCTGACCAGATGAAAATTGCGGGCGTGATTCCCGTTTTCAAGAAAGGTGATCGCGCTATACTGTCAAACTACAGACCGATATCAGGTTGCTCAGCTACCTCGATAAACACGCCATTATTTCGCAAAGACAGTACGGCCATTAGACAAGGAAAATCCATGGAATTAGCCCCTTTACGACAAAAGGATCTTTGAAGCCAAGAAAATCACCCTGGGTATTTACATTGATTTTGCAAAGGCCTTTGACCGCCTGGACCACTTCCTGCTCTTGGCCCAGTTAGGTCACAACGTCATTCGTGGACAAAGCCTCTTTTTCTTTGAATCACATTTATCTAATCGACGTCAATACGTTTACTTAGATGAAGCAAGCACTTCGGCTACACTCCCCATTGATTCTGGAGTTCCACAAGGCAGCAGTTTAGGCCCCTTACTTCTGATGCTAATTACACTACATCCTGAAATTGTGCTTTTTGCTGATGATGTGTCACGTTTGGTCTGTGGGTCATCTATCGATGCCTTGTTTCACGATACAAATGCCGTCCTTTCCAGTGTAGCCACTTGGGCACCTCACAACCAGCTAAATAATAATGTTCAGAAGGCTGTCGGCACTCTTTTTGCCCCTCGTGGCTCTAACTTTACTCTCACTTATGACTTGTTTATCGGTGACTCAAAGATCAAGTTAGTTGACCACACTAAGTTTTTGGGAGTTATTTTCGATAACAGACTACTGTGGTATACTCGTATTTCTTATGTTGCATCCCAAATTAGGAAAACTATCGGTTTACTCCAAAAGGCATAAATATATGCTGCTATCCTGGAGCCAACGATTACTTTACCAAGCGCTTGTTCAGTCGCACCTAAACTACTGAAGCTTATATATGGTGCACAGCTTCCAGAGCCCTGCTCCAATAACTTCATCTTCTACAAAAAAGAGCTATTCGTGTCATCGAGGGGGTTGCTTTTGATGCAACGACTGAGCCGCTTTTTCCTAAGCACAATGTTCTACCGATTTTTTGTCAATATACATTCCGTCTTGCAATAGCTTACAAGCAGGCCCTGAGAAAACCAAACGATCTTTCCATGCTAGCTCTGGTGCGAGAGATTACGAGGTGCTACACATTTCGCAATCCAGATATATTCCACGTACCCTATTATCGATCTAACTATGCCTTGCAGAGATTGGAGGTAGTCGTGCCCCGTCTTCTTAACTATCTGCATTGTCTAAACATTGACATAGAACGGATTCCTTTCCGTGAGCTAAAGGTAAAAATTTTTGATATTGATGTTCCGCTTGCGTGACCTGTACTTGTCTCAATTTTTGATTGTACAGACGTCATTGCCATGAATCAATTATTGATGTGTTCTCTTTTGGGATGTTCGATGTGTTCTACTTGAGTATTGTTTCCATGTCATTTTCTCTGATTTTGTACAAAATGTATTATTCTTTTTTTTTGCCCTAACCGTCATATTCTGTTAACCGAAACCAACGTGGCTTGTCTCCGTTTCTTTGAACAGTTGCTGCTACTGTATATGGGGGGGGGGGGGGGGGGGCGAGGCTCCCCTCATGCTTTGCTAAGCTTTTTACCTCGCCTCCGTTCATCATGTGTATGTAAAAATAAAGCGAAATGAATGAATCAATGAATGAATGTTTGTTGGAATGTTGGTTGGTTGTTGGTTTACTTTCAGCTATCACAGTTGTTGTTTTCTCTACTGTAGTGCACTTGTTTCCATCTCCCCAAGAACACGTTGACATCCCCCACTCATCCTGAGGATGTCACTGTGGGACAGAAATGACATCCGGGGAATATCCCCCAAAGGATCCTCAATTTGTCAGAAAAGTGTTAGAATGAGACTCCAGAGATGACCCTAGGGACAACATCTGGGGACAAAAAATGGGATAGTCTCAGGAGCACTATAGGATCATATTGTTCTCCGTGTAGCTATAGTGAATCTTGTTTCATTTCTTTCATTTAGAGGTGAACAGATGTTTACAGCAGAAACCAACTCTCTTCTTCTCAGGAAGGGAGTTGCCTCAGGACAGAAGCCGCCGATATTTCGAACAGAGACTGTTCTTCTTCTGGGCCTAGAAGAAGAACTAGCCCAGAAGAACCTAGCCCAGAAGAAGAACAGTCTCTGTTCGAAATATCGGCGGCTTCTGTCCTGCCCTTATGAAAAAAAATTTCTATTTTCTACAGGATTTCTATAGGAAACCCTAGATAGAGCGCATAAGAAATAGATTAAAACTTGTATGTACTCCGAATGGAGTTTCTATGAATAAATGGGAATACCATCGGATAGAAAATAGATAAAGCATTTATATATACATTGAAAACAAAGTAGTTAGACATAGGATAGAAAGTTGCCCTATTTTTCTACACAGATTGTGTTCATGTAGGACACAAAGTTGCCTCATTTTTCTATACTGACTGTATTTATGTACTATATGAAGTGGACGTTACTGTCAATAGATGGTGCGTCACGAAACGGGTTACGAAAGAATTTTGAAGAGGGAGCCGATGGCAGTAGCTCGATAATCTTCTTCTGTATTTCAAAAACCAGGAACTTTCCATTTATTTCACCGCCACATCCCACCCACTGCGCAAAACTCCAAACCGCAAAAAAAAAAAAAAAAAAGAAAGAAGAAAAGGAACGAAAAAGAAACCGAAGAAATACGCTTGCACACGCTCACGCTAGAGTCACTAAATAAGCGTAGCTTATTTAGTGACTCTAGCTCACGCCTGTGACGTGTTTGCAGAGGAACAGATACTAATAAAACACGCAACGAAATGGCTAGGCCACATGTGGAGCCGTCTTAGCTAGAGATGCAACCACACGGGTGAGGAGCGCACGCATAGATTGTTATTTCGGTAGCGAATAACAACCACAAAACATATTTCCTCCAACTGGTTTGTATATTACTGCATTAAGGACTGTGTTTATTACTCAAATTACTCGAACTAACCCAGCACAATCTCCACACCAAATTAATGTGGTGCTGCACGTTGCGCATGCATGGAGCCAGCCCAGTACTATACGATTAGCTACATGCTATCAGTGAGTTACACTTGGTTTAAACGATGGTATAGTTGAAATAGGTACAAAAATGGCACTTCCGCCCTGGTTTACACATACACGTTTTATACATTTTCTTCTGACAGTGTAGAAGCAGCAGTTCGTCAAGCGCAACATTAAAAAGTAGTAAACGGTAAATGTTGCCTGAAGTGATAAGTCACAATATTGCTATTAGCATTTGTATCTATGCCCATACATGCACAAATCACGTGTATTAGTTGTTCTTCAAATGTACAGCAAAAACAAGTAACACATGTCCCTAAAAAAGACCTTTTCGGCGCCTAGTATTAGCTCTATAAAGACTGTATAGAAAATGTATACATTCTAGTTCCTGAATCCTGTTTAGAATGTGTATAGAGTTTAGCAGTTAAAAACCCTATACAGCTTTTATCTATTTCCTATGCAGAAAATTGACACTAGATACGATAAATAGATTATGTATAGGTCCTGTATAGAAACTAGAAAATCATTCTTATTGCCTGCGTGCCGGCTGCTTTTCCCGTCGGCACAGGGTGCGGACCATCACCGCTCCTGTGGCTATTGGCGACCGGCACTCGGTGTCTGGATAGCTGGCGGTGGTTTTCTCGCCGGTAGCGGGATTTTGAACACCGTGGGAGTATTACTAGGATTTATATTGACACGGTTTATTTCAGCACGATTTATTTCGGAACGATTTATTTTGGACGGTTTATTTCGGTCACCACCCAAGGGGAGCACGAATAGATTGTTATTTCAGTAGCGAATAACAGTCATTGAAAGCATTTCCTCCAGCTGTTAATATATTACTGCATTAAGGACTGTGTTTATTATTCAAATTACTCGAACTAGACCAGCACAATCTCCACACCAAATTAATGAGCCAGCCCCGTACTATACGATTAGCTACTGCGATCAGTGAGTTACACTGGGTTTAAACGATGGTATAGACAGTTGAAATATGTACAAAAACATTACTTCCGCCCTCGTTTACCTTTTTATACATACGCTTTTTATACCTTTTCCCCTGACAGTGTAGAAGCAGCAGTTCTTCAAGTGCAACATTAAAAAGTACTAAACGGCAAATGTTCGGCAAAATGTAAACGGCAAAAGTCACAATATTGTTATTAGCATTTGTATCCGTGTTCATACATGCACACATCACATGTATTAGTTGTTCTTCAAATGTACAGCAAAAAACAAGTAGCACATGTTCGTAAATAAGATCTTTCGGGGCAGCTATAGTATTAGCTCTATAGAGACTGTAAAGAAAATGTATACATTCTAGAGTCTGGCTCCTGTATACTGTATAGAGTTTACCAGTAAAAAACCCTATACAGCTTCTATCTATTTCCTATGCACAAGATTCACACTAGACACGATAGATAGATTCTCTATAGGTCTTGTATAGAAACTAGAAAATCATTTTCATAAGGGTGAGGCAACTCCCTTCCTACATTCTACCGGTTCGCTGGATTTCTACTCTTCTTCTCAGTTTTTCAACCTCGGCCATAAGCTTTTCATTTTCAGTTTCTCCCATTCGATTGTTTTCGATGACGAAGAATGAGTGCCGCGGTATAAAAAGCAAAAATATAGAAGGTCATGTGCCACCACGTCTAAGGCACTCCACTTTGAAAGAAATATGCGGCAGTGGCGTTTCCTTTCGCATATAAAACATATATACTATATATTGCTTGTCTTACGAACTCTCGCATGTGTGAGAGTCCTCCTAGCATCTCATTCAAAGCGAAGGGCGAGGTGCCTAAGTTTAATTAAATTTCATGTATAAGCAACACTACGGTGACAGATTCCTTGGAGTATTAGGTTGCAACAAAGATAACGTCCGTGTTTCCTACTTATTTGATTTCAAACATCCATCGAAAGTCAAGCACGCGCTGTAATGCTATCACGTTTCTGTATCTTCCACGAAAATGCTCTGTGTAGCATCCCGTCAGGGACCTTGCTCGGATGTTAATGGCAACAAGATCACAATGAAAGACCTAGCAAGCTATATTTTATCGCACATTAAACCCAGTGCGTGGAGTATTCATTGATATTCAATTTGTACCCCTGTATTTTTGTATTTTCTCTTTGCAGTATTTTTCGTACTCTATACATGATCACTGCAGGCACGGTTGAATTTGGTTATGACAAACAAACCGGAACGCTAACTAATGGATGGAGGCATTGAAATGCACAACGAAGTAACAGCACCCGTACGTGTGCTACATTTTTGCTCACTCATACACACATTCATACGACGGGAGCCTGCGTCGATCCCGTCGTATGAATGTGTGTATGAGTGAGCAAAAATGTAAGAGTAAAAGGAGGATGAGTGAGAGAGAGTGGCTGGTTTGTCCCTTCAGATGACGCACCCTGGAAGTCGCTGAGAAGGCATGTTAGCTTAGCTCAATTGGTAGAGCCCTGGACCGGCAATCCAGAAGATGTGGGTTCGACTCCTACAGCTGGCTAACCATTTCAGTGACTTTCATCTTTCATGACAAGTATGTTATTTTGTGTCTATAAAGCGTTTGACATTGCATGCAGCTTGAACGGGTTCTCACGCAGGTTTCGAAACAAAATGCCTGAAAGTGGTGCTTGAGAATAGGATGCTCTTGAGAGAGCTCAACCACAGCATTGCTGCCCTTGAAACCACATCAAGCTGTGGGCAACCCCTGCAGACTCCCGCGGTGCTGGAGCTGGAAGTTCTTCTTGAACGGCCAATTTCGACACGCGAAGAGCTCTCACGCGTTGAGGATGTTCTGAGCGAAACATCAGCAAAAATTGCCTTGGTAGACTTGCAGAACCCTTTCATTCTTTACACTTGTTCTTGTATGTTTTACTCTTATGATTTTAATTTCATGTACACAGACCAACCGGTTGGCACGTCTGGGAGGAGGCGACCTCAAAGAGGTCGTGAAAATTGTGCTGGACCGCACCATGAAGAACGAGGTACAGGCCCTGTTCAGCATTGAAGGACGGAGAGGAAAAAGTGCACTCAAGACCTCTCCTCTGTTCAGTGTTAATATCATTAAGTATTGTTCATCCAGGTTGATCCCAAGTTTGGTTAGCACTCTTTGCTGCTTGTAATTTCTGCGTTAGAAGCAGTTAGACATACCATAACCATGCAGATGCCTAGTAGTGTTTGTTCAGATATACAGGGTGTTCAAAATTAAGCTTTCACTAGCACTTTATAAATAGGCGAACAACAGAAAACTGGTGCTATTTCTCTGTTCCTTGAGTAAGAAACAAGTGCTACATAACTAGCAGCACCTGTTTCTTACACAAGTAGCGTGATCATCCAGTTTCCTGTCATCGCTGTGTTTGCGTAGTGCTCGTGAAAGCTTAATTTTGAACATCCTGTATAGTGTCCACGCTAAGATTCCTCATTAAAGTGAGAAAACTGATGCCGTTGCTTGAACTGATGACTTGTTTTCATTATTAATGTATTTTCCAGGTGCTGTCCAACAACGCTTGTCTGGGCTAAAACAGGATGTCACCGACGCAGAGATTCAGGCTCGTGTTGGCAAATACCTGGCGGGGTCGTGCGATCGAGAGGGCGGGCGTAAGAGGCGCATGCAGGATACTGAATAAATTTTTTCACACTCTTTCACAAACTGACTCAGAATTTCTGTGCATGGACGGATATCTCGCGCAATGGCAGACATCCACAGAGATGAGGACATCCTTCTAAGTTATTGAGCTTATTCTGCATGCATAAGCCACTGAATTGACAGTAATATGCACGAAATATAAAATGCACTTGTTATTGGCACTTCATTGGTGGCCAATGCATGACCGCCATTGGCAGTTTCAGTTTTGTCTCAATATCGGACCGCGTTGCACAGCCAATATAGGTCCGATACAGCCACCAATGTCGGACCGTTAATGGTCCAGTGTTAGTGTGCTGCCTGGGATGGGACCACTCGGCAAGTGGGACCGGAGTGGAACCATTACCAGGGTGGGACCACTTCGTTAAACCATTTTGAAATGGTCCCATGCCAGATTTCTGCCTGGCACACAAAGTTTAATGACGTACTGTGGAGATTCGAAATGCGAGCGTTTATTGCGCTGACGATGATGATGTGGATTCGGCTCGCGAGATCTGTCTCACAACTTCCCCCGTCTCCGGAGAGGAGCCATCCTGGCGAGGTGTAGGTGGTGTAGGTGTAGGTGTCCTGCGGGGGTCGGGCGACGTACGGCTTGAGGCGAGACACATGGGCGGACTCGGTCGAACGGCGACGATGGTCGGTAGGGTGTTCTACCGGCTCGATGAGGTAAGTGACGTCGGAAAGGGCCCGGACGATTTGGTACGGGCCGACATAGTGGCAAAGGAATTTGGAGGCGAGACCCGGCTTCCGAAGAGGAACCCAAAGCCACACACGCTGCCCAGGACTGTAGACGATGTTCACGTGGGTAGCGTCGTAGCGCTGCTTAGTGGCGGCTTGAACGTCAAATGTGCGGCACCGCGCGATCTGGCGGCACTCTTCAGCACGACAGATAGCGTCCGCAAGGATGGGGTTAGGGATGTTCGGCGCATACGGGAAGAGCGTGTCTATAGTGTGCACGGGTTCTCGTCCATACACCAGGTAGAAGGGGCTAAACCGGGTCGTGGACTGGGTGGCAGTATTGTAGGCATAAACAAGATATGCGAGCAAGCCATCCCAGTTGTCTTGTTGAGGCGTGATGTAGAAAGAGAGCATGTCAGCCAGCGTGTGATTGAATCGTTCTGTTAACCTATTGGTCTGGGGGTGGTACGGGGATCTCAGACGATGAGAAACAGAGCAACTGGAGAGGACCTCGTTGACAAGGCGAGCGACAAACTGACAGCCGCGGTCGCTCAGAACGGCTCTTGGCGCGCCGTGTTGCAGGAGGTGCGGTGAAGAAAGAACGCTGCAACCTCTGCCGCCGTAGCAGACGGGAGAGGTGAGGCGACGACAAACCTGGTTGCGTGGTCGACTGCAGTCACGATCCAGCGGTTACCAGAGGCAGACAACGGTAGCGGGCCGAAAAGGTCAATCCCAATGCGTTCAAAAGGATGCTCAGGGGGAGGTAACGAGTGGAGGGCACCGGAGGACGAAGAGGTTGTCTTCCGTTTGGCAGACCTGGCAGGAAATAATATATTTGTAGATGCTTTTGTACAGGCTCGGCCAAAATAACTTTCGGCGAATTCGCTCGTATGTTTTGAAAAACCCTAAATGCCCTGCAGTTGGGTCGTCGTGAAATACTTGCAGTATCCTGCCGTGAAGATGTCGGGGTACAACCAGCAGAAGCCGGTCGCCTTCGGTCGTGTAGTTTCTCTTGCAGAGCACACCGTCTTGCAGTACGAAATGTTGGCTTCTGCGAACGAATTTTTTGTCAGCAGACGGAATAGAGCCGTTAAGATGACAAATGAGCTTCCGGGCCGATTCATCCTTAAGTTGTTCAACGGCGAAGTTGTCTGGATCAATCTGAGAAAGACACATGATGTCTTCGTAGGAAAGAGATGTGTGAGAGTCATCGATGTTGAGGGAACAGCGCGCAGGGCGATCGTAGGCTTCGGTAGGTAAACTTCGGACAAATTGGCTCGGACAGCATCTGCATACGACAGGTGACGAGTCGGCGGCGATGATTGCGCGAGGGCGTTTGCAATTTCCTCGTGTACGATAGACTGCACCAAGGATGCGGGCTCCTGCGAAGTTCTGTAGCTGTTTGTAGCTACTGCTCTGGCAACTTCTTCCCGGACAATCTCACGGATCAGAAGGCGCAGATCACTGAGCGATGATGTACCATTCGTTGGCCCACAACTAACGTCCGTTTCCCGATGTCGAAGATTTCTAGCATCCTGGAGTTTCTTGCAGAAATCAAGGATATCTGTTACAGTAGCGACGTCTTTGCTCATAATCAGCTGGAAAGCGTCCTCGCGAATGCCCCTGAGGATGCAACGGATCTTCTCGGCATCAGTCATATCCGGGTTACAACGTTTGCAGAGGGACAGGACATCTTCAATATAAGACATGTAGGACTCTTCGTTCTGCTGGATCCGGGAGGAAAGCTTCTCCTCAGCGTCTAGCTTTCTAAATGCCGGTCTGCCGAAAAGATCGCGGAAGCGGCTTGCATATTGTCCCCAGTCTCTGAATTCCCCCTCGTGGTTGAGGAACCATGTCTTCGCTACACCGCAAAGGTAAAAAGCAACATTAATAAGTTTGCTCCCATCGTCCCACCTGTTGTGGCGGCAGACACGACCGAATTAGTCTAGCCAATCGTCGACGTCTTGGCCGTCGACGCCGCTGAAGGAAGGAGGGTCACGTTGCGTTACGACAGGAGCGGCAGATGCCGATGTTGTGGCCTGCGTGGCCGGAACAGTACCGTTACCAGCTGCGACGGCTGGAGCACTGGTGGCCATGGACAGTACTCGTCGGCTTCGAAGTTCCAGGTTAAGTTCGAGGAAGAAGTTCCGGGGTGCGTCTTTAAGCTGTAGTAGGGCTGCTTTGAGGAAGGGATCGATGAACGCACCTCCACCAAGTTGTGGGGATTCGAAATGCGAGCGTTTATTGCGCTGACGATGATGATGTGGATTCGGCTCGCGAGATCTGTCTCACAGTACGTCATTAAATTTTGTGTGTCCAGCGTGTCTGTCATCACTTATTTCTCGTTCGTGTCTTTCACCGCTGGTTTATATGGATAACGCCATGTACTAACGGGACCAAGTCAATTCCATCCTGCAATATAATAATCTGAAATGCCCCGATGATGTAGAGTCATGATTCATATCTTGGACTGCATATAAACAGTGTAATACCAGTCAATTTTGAAGCGAGTTATATAGATGTTAGTAGTATATGATCAGCTCATCTGGCCCACAACTCACACAGTGGACTGGACACCATTAATGAGCAATTAGGGACCCCCACAGTAATTAGGATCATTCAGTGAGTCATTACACTAATTGGGGAGCATCTAAGACGTGTCCAGGCCACTGTGTGAGTTGTGGGTTAGTTGAGCTAATAAAAAATAAAAATAGGTAGAAAAAAAAATAAAAAGCTGAAGACAGATGTCACCATCTTGAAGAAAGCGGTCCCGAACGGCCGCTGACCATCGCTGGGCAACGGAGCACAGAGGCAGGCTGCAAAGCATCATAGCTGTGGCCACCAGTTTCTGGACATCCTGTGACGTCATCATGACACGTCTGGGCAGGTTAGGACAGCTCTGGACATGCGAGGAGAAAAACACTCGTAATACAGAGGCTGTGAAAGCAAGAGTATGCTAACCATCAATAGCAATCAACAAAGAGAATGAGTTACACAACAAATCATCCCACCACAACAGAAGCGGAGAATGATGCGACTGCTCCATCCGACAGCCAGACAGAGAACTGACTCATAATGTTTTTTCTCCTGTATAAAGCCCAGCAGCTGCACCCCCCAGCGGTTACTTTCTCAACTAATCTCACGACAAAATTATTAAGAATCACGCCAGCGCTACTCACGTTCCCAAGGCAGAAGAAGATAGAAAATGGCGGGGATGCCCGGACAACACTAACCAGCATCTGACGTGCACGGGCATGAAAATCGCAAACAAAGCAGGGACAAAGTTGGCGAAAGAATTAGTTACACAACAAATCAACCCACCACAACAGGAGCGCAGACCGATGCGACTGCTGCATCCGACAGCCAGGCAGAAACTGAGCGAGCGCAGGGACTGTGGAGCAACTGAGCGCACGACTGCTCTCCGCGACAGCCAGCGAGCAACTGACTGAGGCGACGCGCCGCGGCAGCTTCGCATGCGCGCGCGCACTTAGCGCCCTCTGCGGCGACCACCTGCGAAAGGCTAAGAGAGAAGAGCATTCCTGCGCCCTCTTGTGTTGCTCATTGGTCGTGACGTCATCCCATTCTCCCAAGGCTACACCGTTTTTTTTTTCACACGGTCAACACAACTGGACAAGGTCAATCAGCAATGAAGCCATGGCATGACGTCATCATGCACCTGTGTGGCTCAAGGACGCGTACGCTCTTGACAGGGGACCTATTATTTATTGAATCACTATCCCAAGATTGTTTCCTTTATTCTTCTATAACGATTGCAAAGGAAACTATTGCAGAAGAGCACCATACGTGAAAACTGATCTTAAGAATTTCAAAGTCTTACTAAATGAGACTTGCAAAAGAACAAAATATCCTAACACATAACTCCATCAATGGCTAATAAGAGGACTAGGCACTCAACAAATCAACACAGAGTACGGGTAACAAGGAGCGCAGAACGATGCGTCTACTCCATCCGACAGCCAGGCACGGAACTGAATCGTAATGCTTTTTCTCCTCTATAAAGTCATGCATCTGTTCCTCTGGCGGTTGATTTCTGAACTAATTTAATCGCAAAATTAGTAAGAATTGTTCTAGCACTATTCCCATTCAGGGCAGCACTATCAACATCGTCAAGACAAGAATGTTCCTTGTCAAAAAAGAAAAAAAATCATCAGCATCAACAAAGGAAAGCATGCATGTCGGGGCATGTCAGGACATGTCAGGAAAAATCGCATGACTGCTGGGCAACAGAGGAAAGCAAAATCTTGAACAGAGTGAAAAGACACTCACGATCATCGGACATGTTCTCATTGGTCATGACATCATCCCATTGTCTCAGGGCTACACTGTTTTTTTTTCACAAATGCTCCTCTGGACAATATCCACCTGAAACAATAGTGTTGTGATATGACGTCATCATGCAGCTGCGTGGCTCAAGGACGCGTACGCTCTAGACAGGGGACCTGTTATTTATTGAATCACTATCCTAATATTATTTCCTTTATTCTACTATAATGATGTATTTATTTATTTATTTATTTATGATACCCTCAGGGCTTTGAGCATTACAGAGGGGAGGGGCATATGTAACAATAAGTTCAAATATAAGAGGATGCATACAGAAGACACAAAACAATGAAAAATTAGACAAAAAAAAAGAAAAAAAATAATCACTATGTGGCGTTCAGATGATCACAAAGAGCATTCTTAAATAATGAAGGGGCAGTAATGGATGAAATAGAGCCGGGAAGGCGGTTCCACTCGAGTGAGGTTTTGGGCAGAAATGACTGAAAGTATACGTTAGTAGTGCAAAAGGGAATGCCAACCTTCTGTGCATTGTCCAGCCGTGAAGAGATATGTGACGGACAAGAAATTAAAGAGTGTCGGAGGATATCGTTATGATAAAAAAATTTGTGAAATAGACAAAGACGAGTAACATTGCGTCGAACTGAGAGATGAGATAGGTTAAGACTAGCTTTCATGGAGGTAACACTGGCTGTCCTGGCATAATTACCGAGAATGAACCGTGCTGCGCGGTTTTGTACACTTTCCACTTGAGCAATGAGTGTCGCTTGTTCCGGGTCCCACACAGAAGCAGCATATTCGAGCTTCGGAAGCACGAGGGTTCGGTATAACATGAGTTTTAGATTTAGTGGACCAAGCTGTAATTACGGCGGATGTACCCTAGAGTGCGTGTGGCGTTTTTGGTTATATACTCGATGTGTGGTTTCCAGGATAGGTTAGAAGATATGAAAATGCCAAGATATTTATATGTAGAAACACGTTCCAATGCAGTGTTATTAATCATGTATGTATGACAAGGTTCGTTGTTGCGGCATATTCTCATGTACTTACACTTTCCGAGGTTTAGTTCCATGTGCCACGTGGAGCACCATGTTAGTAGCGTATCGAGGTCTTTTTGTAATAAGTCAGAGTCAGAAGTGGTAGTTACTTTTCGATAGATAACACAATCGTCGGCGTAGAGACGAACAGAAGAGGAGAAGAGGTTAGGAAGGTCGTTGATATAGATAAGAAAAAGTAAGGGGCCGAGAACGGAGCCTTGCGGTACACCAGATAAGACAGAAGCTATGTTTGAATTCCCATTGTTAGTAACGACATACTGCAAGCGATCAGATAAGAAAGAGTGAATCCAGGCTATAACATTTTTGTCAACATTAAGTCTTGTTAATTTCAGAAGTAAATGCCTGTGCGCGACTTTGTCAAATGATTTAGATAGATCAATGAATATGCAGTCTGTGCAGGACCCGCGATCAAGGGCCTGATGAAGGTCATCTAGGAAAGAGACGAGTTGGGTTTCGCAAGAGAAATTTTTCCTAAATCCATGTTGACTATGGTGAAAAAAAGAGTTAAATTCAAGGTGCTGGACTAAGTGAGAGTAAATTATATGTTCCATTATTTTACAGGGAATGCTAGTTAAAGAAATGGGGCGATAGTTACTTGCGCAGTGTCTATCACCAGATTTAAAGAAGGGAACCACCTTCGCGATAGACCAATCATGAGGAATGCAACCAGACTCTAGCGACTGCATAAAAATGTGATTTAGAAATAATGCCGAACATGTGGCAGTGTTTTTCAAAAACTTAGTATTAATATCGTCAGGCCCAGAACTAGCAGATAGTTTCAGAGTATCAATTATCTTAATAATGCCATAGGTATCAATAAGTATAGGATCCATAGTAATGTAATTGTGAACACTCAATTCGGAAAGGTTGTCGGAAGTAACAGAGGAAAAAGCGCTAACAAATGCATCGTTCAATGCATTAGCACACTGTGATGGGGGTATTACAACACCGTCTGGAGTACGTAATGTGATTTCTGTGTTATTCTTTCGATTTACAAAGTTCCAAAACTGCTTAGGGTTCCGTTTTAGCATTTCGGGTAAAGTGTTCTTAAAATAGTTATTCTTGGCATCATGAAGCTCCAGCCTGTATGCTTTCAGGGCGTTATAATAGGCGTCCAAACTCGACGGGCTAGGAGATAGCTTCGAGCGACGAAATAGCCGTTTCTTCCTATTTAGAAGCCTTCTTAGCGTTTTGTTGAACCAAGGCGTTTGAGAATGAGTGGAAATGGTTATTTGTGGGATATATTTATCGATGAGCTGCATCACCTTGCTCTTGAACAGGTGCCAGTTACTTTAAACCGAACGGAGTGGAAAGTCAGCTAAATAAAAATTAAGGTATTCATAAAGTTCATCATTTATAGCAGTAAAGTTAGCATTTTGATAGTCCCTAATTATCTTTTTGTCCGTACCACGACCGACTGACGTATTAATGTAATAATGAAGTATAGAGTGATCACTAAGCCCGTCGAAGTTGGAAAGCCTATCAACAAGATCGGGTGTTGAAGTTAACAGCAAGTCTAGTATGTTGGAAGATGATTGGGTTACTCTAGTAGGACTTGTAACTAACTGTGAAAGGTTAAAGGTGTTACACATTTCTATGAAGGTAGCACATTCATGGGATGTTGACATAACGTGTGTGTCATGGGCTTGCCAATTGATGGAAGGGTAGTTAAAGTCACCCATAAGAAATATAGGCAAATGGGGAAATCGTGCCACAACCAGATTAAGTGCATCATGTAACTGAGATAAGAAGATATTTCCACATGAAGGCGGCCTGTAACATACACCAATTATCATTCTCCTGTGTTTACAATCCGCACTCACCCAGATCATTTCTAAAGGTGAGTTAATATCAATCAGCTGAGAGCTAATATGATTAGATACCGCAATAAGGACACCGTCTCCGGTTCTTTGACCTCGGTCGTTGCGATAAATGTTATATAACTTGTTGCAGTGAAATAATTCCTTGTTGCATATTTTGGATGATAGCCAGGTTTCGGTTAGAATGACGAAGTCTGCATCACACGAGTCCATAATCGAGAATAATTCATCTCGATGTCTAGTAATGCTCCGAATATTAGTGTAGAGAATAGAAATTTGTAAATGCGATGAGTTCTGCTTAATTAAGCGTGATTGCTATGGCTGATCGAGAGAGGGATTGTCAAAGACAGGACATGATTGAGCATTATTATCGGGACAATCATTCTGCGCTGCGGGAGTGTTTGAGGCTCCAAATCCACCTGAATGCCTTGTTTGAAATTCCCTAACACTATCAGTAGGTGGATCGTAAACGAAACACTTGGCCTTAACATAAAGCTTATTATAGCGAACTTTGAATGGTGTATCCAAAGCCTTCCCGTATTCAATTAATTTCTTCCGAGCAATACGCGTAGACAGTGAGAAATCGGGAGCAACTGACACAGCATTTACGTTAGATTTAGGTTTCGTTTGGAGTATAAGATCACGTGTCCTAAAGGATGTGAACTTCACAATTATAGGGCGATTCCCGCTATTTCTATAGGAGCCTATTCTATGTGCACGTTCTATAGTGTCGCTTTCTATCTTTAACCCGAACATGTCATCAATGGCGCCTAGAACTTTCTTCTCGGATTCCTCCCATCTCTCACCGTCGACGTCTGTGATGCCATGAAAGATTAAATTGTTTCGCCTTGATCTGTCCTCCTGATCAGTTAAGCTTGCGCGAATTAATTCATTTTCGGCTCTGAGTCTTTTTATTTCTGACTTTAGGGTGTCGACTTCAGAAGCTTTCGATTCGACAATTTCGAGTCGTGTGCTGATATTAGAAATCTTTTCTATAATATCGTTTTGTGTATCTTGTACTGATTTAACAGCTGCAAGAAGGTCTGTCTGTCCTTTTTCAAGTGACGCTGAACGTGTCTCAAGGACTGCAGAACGAGAGTTAAGTTCTTGTAGCACCTGTAAGATTGTATCAAGCTGCTTTGCTTGCGTGTCCGACTTTGGAGGTCCCGGATTTTGCTCGACGTCGCCGGACAGAAGAAGTAGACGTTTAAAGGCACCATAGTCATTCAGAGCTAGTTGGCAAAGATACTTAGTATACAAAAGATAAAACACTACTGTGCGGAAACAAAGTGGGCACTGCAGATCCAGAAGCCATCTGTTGCTAGTTTTATGTTTGGATAATGAAATATCATTTCTCACCTGCATAAACAGGAGAATTGGATTAACAGTAGTCCACATTTCGGATCCGCAGAGCCCACTGTGCACACTATGACCGTAGAGCCTTATGAAGAGTTCATTGGGGAGCAGTGCTGTCGTGCAACGGTGAAGTCCAAAACCAGCGGTGATTGGCGCATCGATGATATCCAGAAGCGCACGTGGATTTTCTTGTGCGTTGTTGACAAACAGGTTAGAAGAGCAGGTAGAATTCCAGAATGATGTCTGCATACATGTGCCTTTTACTGGACGATGCCACTGGCATGATGCGTGAAACAGCTGCATAAACAGGATAATTGGATTAACAGTAGTCCACATTTCGGATCCGCAGAGCCCACTGTGCACACTATGACCGTAGAGCCTTATGAAGAGTTCATCGGGGAGCAGTGCTGTCGGATGATTGCATAGGGAAATGATTGCATAGGGAACTATTGCAGAAAAACACCATACATGAGAGGAGATTGTAGGAATTGAGCATTCATTCCTAAAGTCTTACTGTACAGGAAAAAACAAAATGATGGTTCAGCAAGACGTGTTCATCCCATCCAAGAGCCAGGCAGCTAACTGAATAATGACGCTTTGTTCCTCCTGAATAAAGCCATGCACCTGTCCCCCTTGCGGTTACTGTCCGAACTAAATGAATCGCAAAATTATTTAGAATAGCTCTACTCCCATTCAAGGCAGCACTATCGACATCGTCAAGAATGTTTCTTTTCAAAAAGAAAAACTACATGTAGAAGGAGAGCTGTCAGAACAGGTCTGGGCATGTCAGCGCATGTTTGTCAGACAACAAGGGGGGGAAAAGTTAGAAGAAGCACTTGAACAAAGGAGAAAACCAACATCAAACTATTTCTAAGCATACGCAGCCCTCTTATTCAAAAACAGTGCTCATCATAAATCCGTCCAGGACAATACACACCGTTTTTCTATTGCTACACCTTTTTCCAGTAACGGTCAATGCATTACTACCAGTGTTGCGGATTTGGCCGCTCAAATCGGATTTAAATCAAATCCGCGTTTTTTCTGAAGGTAGTAAAACAAATCCAAATCAAGTCCGGATTTAATTTTGACACGTTAAATCAAATCCTTTTAAATCCGAATTTTTTTCCGGACCTAAATCAAATCCGCTTTTAAATCCGGATTTATTGAATCTTTTGACAAATCCGGGAGCCAAAATTCGTGCAGTAGCATTACTAGACCTATAATTGTGTCTACAAATTACTAATACTGCACGTATTCACTAAACAACGCTTAAATAGCAGCATGACGTGGGACAAAGAGCAACAAATTGCGTCTGATTGACGAGGATATGAAGGGCCAACATATCAATCCGCTGGTCGAAATTTTATTCATATTTTAGGACATAAATTTTTTAGTTTAGAAAGACATTTTCGGTTACGCCTGCTCGGCGTGTACCAGACTATCAGTCACCACGTATCAGCCTGTGTCAGGGGCGGATCCAGACGCTCGGTTTGGGGGGCCGTTTCTTTGTCGGAGCGCGTAGTGGGGGAGGGGGGAGAGGGAAATTCAATGTATAAACTGACGTTTTGGGGGGCGACTGGGGGGGACCAATTTGGCGAGTTGCTTCTACTCACAGCCGTCTGCTCGCTCTACCACAGGAGCTATATAAATGATATCTATACCATTCGATAGAGAATGAGTTAGCGGTTCTAATCAACCTACTTTTAAGGGAAAGTGCTGTGTTCGGGAATTTTTTCGTAGCGCCCCTTTAAAGTAAGAGTCACGGGACCTTTTCCGCGTGCTGTCTTGAACCCATAGTTTTTATCAGCCAAATTTGAAGGATGTGGTAAAACAAGAAGCGCGTTGCTATGAGGTCAAAGTTGGGAAAAAATTCGAACCAACATTCGCCGCCGCAACCTTCCGCCTCTCCATATCGGAAACAGTTCATCGGATGTAGCTCGAAAGTGTTGCATTTGTCATCAATCGAGATGCTATCTAACATATAATTTTTTTGATGGAAATTAAAAATTGTCAATTTCCCACGCCTGTCGATTTAAAATGGAACTACCCAAGAGTGGACAGAAGGCGACCTGACTGTGTCACCTCTAGTGTTCGCACGCCCCGTGCGGACAACGGGCATGCCGAGCGTGCTCCCTCTTAAAGGTTGAAGACGCGCAGCCATTTCGGATCGTTGGGATCGTTGAATGTGGATGTTGTATTTCACGCGTGACCAGCCGCCGTACGATTAGCTGGAAGCTAACACCGGCCGCGTTTTGGAGGGCATGAGTGCTTCCCCCAGAGCTAGGCAGTCCCGAGCGTTGCCCGAGCCCAGAGCTGCGTCGGCCTGCAGTGTGACAGCATTAGATTCCTCCTCGTCCTCTGTCATTTAATTCCTGGTTGGTTCAGACGGCTCTCCTCGCCGGCGCGTAGCGGACAGCTGGCCACTCCGCAGCGCGGAATTGCGCAATGCCAGTGGAAGAGGGCCGCAAATTGAAGCGCAACGAAAATACATAAAATGAATGAATGATGGGAGTTGAGTTGAAGGCATCCAGAAAGAAAATAGTAAAACTTTATCGAAAATCAGCCGCACTTACTGTTGCATTACAAACACGTAATTCGTTAAGTGCCCCTAAATTTTTGTGTTACACCCAAATAGAAAAAGTGATACTGATAAAAGTGTATTGAATCGTAGATGACTGGCTCACTCTGGGAGGGGCGGTGCACAACCCCCATCTCCATCATCACGTATTGTGTTGGTGTTGACTCGGGCTTCACGGGGCATGAACAGTGTGGAGTTGGTAGGTATGGTACACCTTCCCAAAAGCAGATTTTGGGTCAGGAACCTCCTCGTCATTTAGCACCGGGCGAACACGCCTGCGTGAAGGAATTTCTATGGGGGGGCCTAGGCTCAGCTACGCCCCAAAACACACGCCTGCGTCGATTTCTACCATCAGTACTCGAAAGACCACAGGTCGTTGGTTACTATACCCTGGGGGTCACAATTAAATGGATCGTTAATAAATCGTGGGACATGTTACGAATACTTATACTAAACATGTAGCCCATGGGTCTATCTTAATGCTGACGTTTCGGGGCTTTGTAAAAATTTTCCTCGCGCAGTACAGACTGTTGCAATCAAGGTGGGAAAAAAAGGGTATGCAAGGAAGAGTGGCACATCTTGCATGATTGTCCGTGGGAGTAGGAACGGCTTGCCTTCCCGAAATCACGAAATGATAGGATGTGATATATTTATTGTTCGTTTTTACTTTGTTTTGACGTGAATGCGTGTACCTATATGCGTTCAATATGATGGCGAAGACCAAGAATTTCGCGACATGATTTGGCAAGCTTGAAACGGGTCGTGCTTGAAGACTCAGCTAGAGGTCCACGGGAAAGGTGCCGTCCAATCGACAGAATAACGTTAACTGCATTCAAAGAACTGCACCTAGTGTTCCCTCGGTGAGGTGAGGGGAAGTACATGGAACAAAACGGCTACTCTCGTCGCTCTGGAGAGAGGACGCCGCTAGTGCGTGTGCAGATTTCAGACAAGGTCACATCAATTCTTGTAGAATGCGAAACGGCGCTTCGCTCAATTTCAAATTCATGCATCTTGTGAGGGAGCTTGGCGAAATCCACACGCAAATCCGCTGAAAAAGGGGCGATTGAATCCAAATCCAAATCATTCGTGAAAAATGCGATTGAATCCAAATACAAATCATTAGTGAAAAATGTGATTCAATCCAAATCCAAATCCTACCCATATTTTTTTGCGCAAATCAAATCGCAAATCAAATCCGCCAGCCCTCTGGTGGATTTAAATCCGGATTTAAATCAAATCCGTGGATTCAAATCCGCAACACTGATTGCTACAGACTGTGTGACGTCATCACATCCTGTCTGAAGAAGACAGTGGCAAAGACAAGGACTCCTATTATTTATTGAATGGCAAGAGTATTTCCTACTCTTTGTCCTACTACCGGCCTCGGTGGCTCAGTCGGTAGCGTGTTCGCCTTCTGATCCCGAGATCGCGTGTTCGAACCCGGGCGAGGACGCCAGCAACTTGGTGGCAGGGTACAAGTTGCTTAGGCACGCCGTCTTCCGCAAGGGACGTTAAATACGGGGTGCCGTGTGATGAGCTTTCATCGCACGTTAAAGGACCCTCAGGTGGGCAAAAGCAATCCACAGACCGACCGCTGTGGCGTCGCTCATGATCTCAGTTGTCTCGCGACATAAACCCCCAATTATTAAATATCTTTGTCCTACTCTTAATGATATTCATTCTTACGTCAAAATTCAACAAAAAAGCACCATGCATATTAACGATTTTCACCCAAAAGGCTCATCATGGTCATTAGAATCACATCACCAGTAAACGACCACTGCTATAATATTGCTAAAATAGCTAAAATATTAAGTGAGACCACTCAACATCATCACCAGGCTTATGTAATACATGACCCTTTCTATGTTCATACATTCGTTGTCTGAGGCTACATCTGCGAAAAAGGCGCGAAAGCCTGGGGGCAAAGTTCCATTCGCGCTCGACGGAGGACTAGACAGAACGCCGTTACGGGAACATGATGGCATTCCCACCCTGTTAATGATTATTGCATTGCAGTTTAGAAAAACTACTACTACGCTCAACTATAATTTAGAAGCCTTATAATTCTACTTTCTATGGAAACTATAGTTGCCCTGTTACTTGGATCGCTATTAATCAAGCACTCCAATTTTTTCTCTCTTCCCATTTCTGCCTTGTCATGCAGTCAAGCCAACCAAAATAATTAATTTACACTGAGGGTGGCGTGCTATGAATTTCTGTCCTGCGCTCAGATGCAAGCATTTCTGCAAGGATACCTATAACAGCTGATTTCCTCAACACACCATGCTCCTAATTACATGTAACAAACAAGCAGAGAAACCCACTTCTCAGCTGTACCATGCGACTTTCTTCTGCGTAAAATTGGTGAAAAAGGGAAAGGGCAGCAAAAATTGCGTGCACTTGTGCTTGACTTCAAAAAACAAAGCATACGCGAATAAACTAAGAAAAAGACACCCATTTCTGCTATCAGATAATTCTTGCATAACGCTACATACACAGTCGCATTGCCCTTGCGTAAAGAAAGCACAGGACAAGGGCACACAAATTCCTTTAAGCGAGCAGGGAAAACGCTTAAGACCTCAGGAATAATAGCAGAGTCACCGGACTTTGCCACGCGGATAACACAAGATAACAACAAGGTACTAGCGGCGGGTAAAATTGCAACCCTGCTAAACAAGTTCAGACATGCCAGGATGTCGTCACAAATCAAGAAAAAAGCACGCACACTCAGACAGCAGCTCAGGAATGCGCAAGGAGACGTGCTTCATAGGAATTTCTACTCCACACTCAGATACCAGCATTTCTGCACAAATACCTGTAAATACAAGCAGCTTACTTCATCAACATATCGAGCAAAGTGAATACTGACACTCAACATCATATAACAAAAAACAAACAAATTCCACCTTTATGAACTCTCCTTTGCCAAGCGGCATTCTTCTGCTCTACCTGGATGTTTCCCCTCATCTACAATCAAAGAAACAACCCCACTTCCACTGATAGAACACTGTTCAGCTTTTACCAGGAGGCTTTCTTCTGCCTAAAAGTAGAGAAAATAAGAAAAGAGCAGCGAAAAATTACACGCACTTTTGCTCGCATAGCTATAAGAGAAAAAAAAAAAAACGAGGCATATGCTAATAAACTAAGAAAAAGACACACATTTCTGCCACCTGATAATTCTTGCATAATGCCACATACACAGTCGCATTGCCCTTGCGTAAAGAAAGCACAGGACAGGGATACACAAATTTCCTTAAAGGGACAGTCGCATCGACCACAGATCGATTCCGAAACCACAGTGAAATGAGATTCCCCGTCCTTCACTGACCATGACTCCGAAAGTCCCGTTCCGATCGACGGAATACTTTTTGCATAATTCGTGTGTAAGCGGCGCTACAGCAGACGACGGAAGCGGGCGTCAAGCGGAACTCCCTGCTGAGAATCTTTAGCAACGTCACATGGAATCTGACCAATAAGAACGCGGCGAGCCAGAGGAGTCCCCGTGGCTTGCAGCTTGCATGAGCAAGGTCAGGGAGACGAAGGCGAAGGCACATACGGAGATGGCGGACTCGGAACGCGGAAGTGGCGAATCGTGCTGTTCAAATGCCTTTAGTAATAGCTCCCGTGATGAATATACATGTTTGATGACGGCCCATATTCGACGGATCCGCTTATTCTGCAAGTCGCTGGTGATGTACGTGCCGCAGCTGCGTTAGCGCAACAGAACGAGCCTCAGGACCACTGCTTTAGGTACGTTCATGATCGGAGTGCTCAATATTTAATCCCGTGACATTCACACTACGACGCAGGGAACAATCCAAGTGTTTGTGCGGCGTCTGTGTTCCTCAGGAACTGGATGAGTACCTATATGCTGCAGTGCTGGTGAAGTGGTAGAGTTGTGCAATGACGGCACGCACCACACGCACGCATCACACTTTGTTCCCAGCTCCCTGTCATCGGCCAGAACTTCTAGTGGTGTATCTACCGCAGTATTGCAGCGACGATCACAGTCTTCGCCTACTGTGCCCACGATAGATAGGCACGTCGAGCAATCCTTATTTTCGTAGTTGTCGTCGTTGTTTGCACACACGACGAATGCCCCATGAAAGTTACGAAGGCTCTAACCAACTGTGCAACTCAAGAGCCGGGTTAGAATTAGAATGATTGTCAGGAAATTACTATGCTACGTGTTTAGGAAAGTGTCCTTTCTTTTTACAGCTACGTCAGGTTCACTGCTTATTGTGTGTTTACAAGCCGAGTTTGGAGATTCCTTGGACCGAAAAACAGACGACAGATACCTGGGTGTGTCGTCCGCATGATTCGCCAACGTTTTTCCATCCTGGTCCTATCAGGACTATCATCTTTAGTGTGCCTCATTTCCTGTTCACACCTACACCATAATAGACTTGCGTAGTTTCCAATTGAGAAGTGTGAAACAGAATCTGTGTTACCACAGTAATCCCGAGAAGTGCAAAGGAATAGGCAGGAGCAATAAACTACCTGGCCATAAGTGACAGTTATACTTTTAATGATAGTGTAATGCTTCTTATCGTTGGCAGTATTATAGCATGTGAGGGATATAACACGTCAAATAATTTCAGGTAACGTTTCATAACTCACTAATGGTACAGTTACACCTCATTATCATAGTAAGTGATACATCTGTCTGGGAATGTCCAAAATTTGTCATTCCCACGGAAGATTGTTCTGCCTTGATACAGCAAAACAAATTTTGATACCTGCCATTGATCCAATTTTTTAGCACCACTGTCTTGAAAACAGCTTTCAAGACTGTAACTTCAGAGATCCTTGGCAGAGCATTACCTCTTGTCTATGTATTATAATAATTATTATAATGACAGGCAATAAGTTACGCAAATGTGAATAAATCTTTGTGTTGACTGAGTGTTGTCCATTCAAGAGCCATTGCACAAGTCCACATCCAACTCTTCACGCACAGGTATTTATTATTTGCTATGCACAGACAGTTATCAGCGTGCACCACACTGGCAATGTCCCTTGGGATCTGAAGCGGGGACTCACAAAAATAAAAAATAAAATAAACAGTCTTGTAAGTACTTCAATTGCAATGAAAACGGGACGATTGGACAGTAAATTGGACGGTTTCATTATAACAGTGGTACACAGGAAAAAAACTCGGGGTGTTGGGGGGGATCTGGATCGATCTCTGGGCATAACCAAGTGTAAAATTTTAGAGGGGTTAGTACATCCTGAAATGGCCCTCATGCCTCAGACCCCACTACTCGATTAATGCACCTCCCTTTTACAGTAAGAGGCCTCTTACTATCTACGGCATATCCTATCAAAGCACACAGGACAGCAAATTTGGCCAATGCTTATGTGACAGTGCCTCGTAGAACATGCAGGTTTTCTGTTGAATTGACACTACATCTCTGGTAGCCCCTTTAATGTCTGGAGGTAGGTGCATCATTTTACATTTAACCAGCAGTAACGTATAGCATTGCAAAAAAGGAAACAAGGGCTTAATCTCAACGCTGCATCAGCATCATTCATCATCTCACAATAGCGTTGTTGTTGTCAGCCTCTGCACAAAGATTTGGGTGGACCTGAAACAGACCTTTTTTTTTCTTTTCATTTCCTGCTGTCAAGTTATTTTGTCTTGGCATGTAGCTGTGAGATGCCAGTAGAAGCCATGAAGTCATTCACTTTACTTCTTGAACTTGGATGAAGAAAGCACTGTTCTGGAAGATCCTAATTTGTCAGAGGCGTCGTAAAGGCATTAGTGTAAAGACCAGGTCTCTCAGCAAAATTGCCGTGCACACACGTACATTGTTTGATGCCGTTTCATGGATGGATGGGACTTGATCAGCAGCACCTAGTCCTTCTATAACACAGAACGTCAAAAGTGCACCTCAAGTTGGCTACGACAACCGCAAAAACCGCCGCCCTATAGCACACAAACAGTTCACAAACAGAGAGATAAAAGGAAACTGGGAAGTGGTTTATGGCGCTTATGTTACGGACAGAGGTACTGCTTGTATGTAGTGCCTGTTTCTAACACCAGCACACAAACAGCGTCAGTTCTTCCTTTTAGTGATCGGGGTTCATAGTTTGCGAATTGTTCTGTGTCCAAAAATTGTAAACACATTATATGTATTTAAGTAATATACGTACCACTTGCGCTTGACCCTGTCGAACTGCCTGCAGCTGTAATACACATGAAAACCAATCATGTCTACCACATTCCACAAAAGTCACAGGTTCAGTAACAGTGAAAGTTTCATGATAACGCGTCCGACAACGAGAAAAGTCAATCACGTTCATATGAATGACATCACTTGAACTTGTTTATTGTATTTTATTTATCTAGTTATTAATCATAGGTTAGGGGATACCTTACGTTGTACCGATTTTGTCTTTTGCTGCTAAGTTACTCACGCGCAAGAGTGACAGACCCGATTGGGAAACTACATAGACATTGTGACTTACTGTCGAAGTTGCTGGCTCGCTTTGTTCGTGGAACACTGTCGGAACGGCGTCAAGTTTCAATTCGTTCCTTTTTTGTGTCAATCCAAGTTGCACTTCCATGATGTTCTCATCCAGGTACACATTATCGGTGAAATGCGAGGAGCATACACGGACAGCATGAACACTCCTTGCTTCATCTGGATACCCGCTAGTGATGTAGCTGCTTCCAACTTTCGCTTCGTCTGTGGTCTGGCTGTTGCTGTAGCTGGCGTGCGAAATCAAACATCGAGGTTTTCGAAGGAAGTTTTCCTGGAGTCGGGAACGCTGCGTCGGTTTCGAAACGACATCCCACGCGCAGGATGCAAGCGTAGCGATAGTATCCGAGTCACTACAAAGTGTCACATGCGAATACGGGCGACGTGCCGGAAAAAAACAAAGCAGCCCCAGACTTGGCGGCAGACGACAGCGTCCTTCACAGCGGATTAGCCAGATTCGACCTTGCGTCACGCGATGTTGTTGGCGCTGGCGCTTTCGAAGATCAAAACGAAACCGGATCTTTTAAATTCGATTCCTCATCACCCGGTCAGTTTTGGAAGGAGAAAATTTGGCAAATAGCTCGGTGGTAGTGTACCGAACACATTGGTATTGGATTCGTAACCACGGTTCCGGATGCGACAGTCCCTTTAAGTGAGCCGGGAAAAGGCTTAAGTCGAACAGCTCAGGAATAATCGGAGAATCACCGCTCATCACTATACGCGGCTAGCACAACATGACAGCAACACGATATTAGCGAAGGGTAAAATTTGCAAGACA
Source organism: Ornithodoros turicata (assembly GCF_037126465.1). Taxonomy (NCBI): domain Eukaryota; kingdom Metazoa; phylum Arthropoda; class Arachnida; order Ixodida; family Argasidae; genus Ornithodoros; species Ornithodoros turicata. Next base: position 201,320,756 of record NC_088201.1, read on the forward strand.
CTACTGAACAAGTCCAGACATGCGACATCGCATACAAAATACTGCTCATCGGGGAAAAGGCCTAAGCCTGTGACAGAAAATCATAGAGCATACACAACTTCATGTTTCTATTTCGCGTAAACTAAACGCGGTCTGCTTGGAACACGATGCACAAATTTTCTTAGGGAGCAGAGAAATATAGGAATTTCTACTCCGTTCTCAGATACCAGCATTTCTGCTCAAAAACCCATGACCCTGCAAAATTAAGCACTGCTTACTTCATCAAGATATCGAACACCCAACAAAATCAAACAAACAACCCCACATCCACGGATAGAACACTATTCAGCTTTTACCAGGAGGCTTTCTTCTGCGTAAAAGTAGAGAAAATCAGAAAAGAGCAGCGAAAAAGTACACGCACTTTTGCTCGCATAGCTATAAGAGCAAAAATAAAATAACAGGGCAGACGCTAATAAACTGTGACAAAGACACCCATTTCTGGTATCAGATAATTTATTGCATAATGCTAAATACTCAATTGCATTGTCCCTGCGTCAAGGAAGCACAGAAAAAGGACACACAATTTATCTTAAGCCAGCAGGGAAAGTCACTTCTACTCGGACAGCTTAATACCATAAAGTCTGAATTTTTGCCAAGAAAACAAAGCTTGAACAGCGCTACGAACGTGACAGATACATACTAACAAACAAACAACAACAGGACCGGAGTCGGGCACTCATAAAATACCCTGTCCAAAACAAAGACTTCACCAGGTTCGCGAGGCAATTCCATTAAAAACGTTCGTCCTATCCTACAGATAGCAATGCAAACGCGACTACCCTTATTTTTTATAAGCCACTATTTCGCGCAATAGTACATAAATGTATCACTCGTGTCACACGAAAAGGCAAACACTTACTTGTCAAGTGGGGTCCCAGCGCGTGCGCGCGCGCACACACAGACACGCAGATACACTCACAACAACAACTTTATTTTGGCTTTGGAGAGTGGAGAGATCATTATACAGGAGTGAATTCACTTCGCTTTCCTTTTATTTGCTTGCACCCGTATATTTTGCAAGAATATTGTAGAGCAGAACGGGTAAATGTGAACATCATTCGCTACACTCTGTAGCTACAAGCTAGCTGTAGCTACAAGCTTGCAGCCAGCGATGCTGGAGTGATTATTTTATTTTATTTTATTTTGAGTAATTATCGGCTCACCTATGTTAAGTGGTTTGGTTTAAAAATGATAAGAGCTACAGAGTGTAGAGAATGATGTTCACATTTACCCGTTCTGCTCTATAATATTCTTGCAAAATATATGGTGCAAGCAAATAAAAGGAAAACGAAGTGAATTCACTCCTGTATAATGATCGCTGCGTAGAAGCACGGCACCGTTTTCTTCGAGGATGTATAGCGAACGTGCATTCCTTTCTTTTCTTTTTTTTTTGGTTCGCGCCGGCCGAGTGGCGATATCCTATTACATCCGGAACGAGGACCTATTGTTTTGCGTACGCATACATGTCTGTGCCGGCTTTTGACGATGGTAGGATAATTATTGACCTGTGGAATAATATGGATTGACTTTATGGTATTAAGCTGTCCGAGTAGAAGTGAATTTCCCTGCTCGCTTAAGTGTGTTATTGTGTGTCCTTTTTCTGTGCTCTCTTCACGCAGGGAGAATGCAAATGAGTATTTAGCATTATGCAATAATTATCCGATAGCAGAAATGGGTGTCTCTGTCACAGTTTATTAGCGTGTGCCTCGTTATTTTATTTTTTTCTCTTATAGCTATGGCGAGCAAAAGTGCGTGTAATTTTTCGCTGCTCTTTTCTTATTTTCTCTACTTTTACGCAGAAGAAAGCCTCCTGGTAAAAAGCTGGATAGTGTTCTATCAGTGGAAGTGGGGTTGTTTGTTTGATTTTGTTGGGTATTTGATATCTTGATGAAGTAAGCAGTGCTTAATCTTGCAGGTTTTTGAGCAGAAATGCTGGTATCTGAGCACGGAGTAGTAATTCCTATATTTCTCTGCTCCCTAAGAAAATATGTGCGTCGTTTTCCAAGCAGACCGCATTTAATTTACGCGAAATAGAAAAATGAAGTTGTGTATGCTCTATGCTTTTCTGTAGCAGGCTTAGGCCTTTTCCCCGATGAGCAGTATTTTGTATGCGATGTCGCATGTCTGGGCATGTTCAGTAGTGTCTTGCAAATTTTACCCTTCGCTAATATGTTGTTGCTGTCATGTTGTGCTAGCCGCGTATAGCGATGAGCGGTGATTCTCCGATTATTCCTGAGCGGTTCGACTTAAGCCTTTTCCCTGCTCACTTAAGGAAATTTGTGTATCCCTGTCCTGTGCTTTCTTTACGCAAGGGCAATGCGACTGTGTATGTGGCATTATGCAAGAATTATCAGGTGGAAGAAATGGGTGTCTTTTTCTCGGTTTATTAGCGTGCGCAACGGTTTCTTGCAGTTACAGCTAGTGGGGCACAAATGCTGTGTAATTTTTCGCGGTTCTTTTCTTCTTTCACTGCTTTTACTCAGAATGTAGGTGAGGGGAAAAAGTCAGCATCCAGGGAGACCAGGAGAAAGCCGCGCGGCAGAGGAGAGTTCATGAGAATGGAAATTGTTTGTTTTTGTTATTTGTTGTTGAGTGTCAGTATTCACTTTGCTTGATATGGTGATGGAGTAAGCTGTATGCAGTTATCAGTATTTGTCTAGAAATGCTGGTATGTGAGCGTGGAGGAGACATTCCTATAAAGCACGTCTCCTTGTGCATTCCTAAGCTGCTGTCTGACTATGCGTGCTTTTTTTCTTGATTTGTGACGTCATCATGGCATGTGTGAACTCGTTTAGCAGTGTTGCAATTTTACCCGCCGCTAGTACCTTGTTGTTATATTGTGTTATCCGCGCGGCGATATCCGGTGACTCTGCTTTTTTTCCTGAGGTCTTAAGCCTTTTCCCTGCTGGCTTAAAGGAATTTGTGTGCCCTTGTCCTGTGCTTTCTTTACGCAAGGGCAATGCGAATGTGTATGTAGTGTTATGCAAGAATTATCTGATAGCAGAAATGAGTGCTTTTTCTTAGTTTATTAGCGTATGCTTCGGTTTTTAAAGTCAAGCACAAGTGCACGCAATTTTTGCTGCCCTTTCCCTTTTTCACCAATTTTATGCAGAAATTCGCATGGTACAGCTGAGAAGTGGGTTTCTCTGCTTGTTTGTTACATGTAATTAGGAGCATGGTGTGTTGAGAAAATTAGCTGCTATAGGTATCCGTGCAGAAATGCTTGCATCTGAGCGCAGGATAGAAATTCCTAGCGCGCCACCCTCAGTGTAAATTAATTATTTTGGTTCTGAGACTGCTTCACTGCATGCCAAGGCTGAAATGGGAAGAGATAAAAATTGGAGCGCTTGATTATAGCGATCCGAGTAACAGGGCAATATCGTTTCCATAGAAAGTAGAATTATAAGGCTCCTAAATTATAGTTGAACGTAGTAGTAGCTTTTCTGAACTGCAATGCGATAATCATTAATAGTGTGGGAATGCCATCATGTTCCCGTAACGGCTTTCTGTCTAGTCCTCCGTCGAGCGCGAATGGAACTTTGCCCCCATGCTTTCGCGCCTTTTTGCTCGCAGGTGTAGCCTCAGACAACGAATGTATGAGCATAGAAAGGGTATGTATTACATAAGAATGGTGATGATGTTGAGTGGTCTCACTTATTATTTTAAAAGAGCAGTGGTAGTTTACTGGTGATGTGATGTAATGACCATGATGAGCCTTTGGGGTGAAAATTGTTAATATGTATGTTGCTTTTTTGTTGAATTGTAATGTAAGAATGAATATCATTAAGAGTAGGACAAAGGAAATACTCTTGCAATTCAATAAATAATAGGAGTCTTTGTCTTTGCCGCTCTCTTCTTCAGACAGGATGTGATGACGTCACGCAGTCTGTAGCAATGCATTGACCGTTACTGGAAAAAGGTGTAGCAATAGAAAAATGTTGTGTATTTCCTGAACGGATTTATGATGAGCGCTGTTTTTGAATAAGAGGAGTGCGTGTACTTAGAAATAGTTTGATGTTGGTTTTCTGCTTTGTTCAAGTGTTTCTTTTCACTTTTTTCCCCCTTGTTGTCTGACAAACATGCGCTGACATGCCCAGACCTGTTCTGACATGCTTTCCTTCTACATGTAGTTTTTTTCTTTTTGAAAAGAAACATTCTGGACGATGTCGATAGTGCTGCCTTGAATGGGAGTAGAGCTATTCTTAATAATTTTGCGATTCATTTAGTTCAGAGAGTAACTGCAAGGGTACAGGTGCATGGCTTTATTCAGGAGAAACAAAGCGTCATTATTCAGTTAGCTGCCTGGGTCTCGATGGGATGGACATGTCTTGGTGAACCATTATTTTGTTTTTTCCTGTACAGTAAGACTTTGGGAATGAAATGGTTAATTCCTACAATCTCCTATCATGTATGGTGTTTTTCTGCAATACTTTCCTATGCAATCATTAAAGTAGAATAAAGGAAATAATCTTGGGATAGTGATTCAATAAATAACAGGTCCCCTGTCTAGAGCGTACGCGTCCTTGAGCCACGCAGCTGCATGATGAAGTCATACCACGACACTATTGTTTCAGGTGGACATTGTCCAGAGGAGCATTAGTGGAAAAACAGTGTACGTAGCCCTGAGACAATAGGATGACGTCACGACCAATGAGAACGGCCTTCAGGGAGCGCAAGGATTCACTTCTCTCTTGGACACTGGCGGGTGTGGACGCATGAATTCCGCTCCTAGCAATTTTGTTGGCCGTCAGTGTAAGAGCGTAGCTTAGGTGGGGTTCTGTCTGCCTCTGATGGGGTGTGGATGTGTGGTTCGTCACTGGTGAATGGTGTGTGACGATTGTGGTGGAGTTTGTGACGAACGGATTTACCATGAGGGAATGTAGTGTACGTGTCCGATGATGGTGAGTATCTTTTCACTCTGTTCAAGTGTTTGCTTTCCTCTGTTGCCCAGCAGTCGTGCGATTTCTCCTGACGTGTCCTGACATGCTCCGACATGCATGCTTTCCTTTGTTGACGCTTTGTGTTGACAAGGAACATTCCTGTCTTGACGATGTCGATAGTGCTGCCCTGAATGGGAACAGTGCTAGAACAATTCTTAATAATTTTGCGATTAAATTAGTTCAGAAATCAACCGCAAGAAGGACAGATGCATGACTTTATAGAGGAGAAAAAGCATTACGATTCAGTTCCGTGCCTGGCTGTCGGATGGAGTAGACACATCGTTCTGCGCTCCTTGTTACCTGTACTCTGTGTTGATTTGTTGAGTGTCTAGTCTAGTCTCTATTTAGTCTAGTCTAGTCTCTTATTAGCCATTGATGGAGTTACGTGTTAGGATATTTTGTTCTTTTGCAAGTCTCATTTAGTAAGACTTTGGAATTCTTACGATCAGTTTTCATGTATGGTGCTCTTCTGCAATAGTTTCCTATGCAATCGTTATAGAAGAATAGAGGAAACAATCTTGGGATAGGGATTCAATAAATAATGTGTCCCCTGTCTAGAGCGTACGCGTCCTTGAGCCACGCAGGTGCATGATGATGTCATGCCATGGCTTCATTGCTGATTGACCTTGTCCAGTTGTGTGAACCGTGTGAAAAAAAAACGGTGTAGCCTTGGGACAATGGGATGACGTCACGACCAATGAGTAACGCAAGAAGAGGGCGCAGGAATGCTCTTCTCTCTTAGCATCTCGCAGGTGGTCGCCGCAGAGGGCGCTAACAGCGCGCGCGCATGCGTAGCTGCCGCGGCGCAGCGCCCCAGTCAGTTGCTCGCTGGCTGTCGCGGAGAGCAGATGTGCGCTCGGTTGCTCCGCAGTCCCTGCGCTCGCTCAGTTTCTGCCTGGCTGTCGGATGGAGCAGTCGCATCGGTCTGCGCTCCTGTTGTGGTGGGTTGATTTGTTGTGTAACTAATTCTTTCATCAACTTTGTCCCTGCTTTGTTTGCGATTTCCATGCCCGTGCACGTGGGATGCTGGTTGCTGTTGTCCGGGCATCCCCGCCATTTTCTATCTTCTTCTGCCCTGGGAACGGCAGTAGCGCTGGCGTGATTCTTAATAATTTTGTCGTGAGATTAGTTGAGAAAGTAACCGCTAGGGGGTGTAGCTGCGGGGCTTTATACAGGAGAAAAAACCATTATGAGTCAGTTCTCTGCCTGGCTGTCGGATGGAGCAGTTGCATCATTCTCCGCTCCTGTTGTGGTGGGATGATTTGTTGTGTAACTCATTCTCTTTGTTGATTGCTATTGATGGTTAGCATACTCTTGCTTCGCAGCTTTTGTATTACGAGTGTTTTTCTCCTCGCATGTCCAGAGCTGTCCTAACCTGCCCAGACATGCCATGATGACGTCACAGGATGTCCAGAACTGGTGGCCACAGCTGTGATGCTTTGCAGCCTGCCTTTGTGCTCCGTTGCCCAGCGATGGTCAGCGGCCATTCGGGACCGCTTTCTTCAAGATGGCGACATCTGTCTTCAACTTTTTATTTTATTTTCTCCCTGTTTTTTTATTTTTATTAGCTCAACTAGCCCACAACTCACACAGTGGTCTGGACACGTCTTAGATGCTCCCCAATTAGTGTAATGACTCACTGAATGATCCTAACTACAGTGTGGGGTCCCTAATTGCTCCTTAATGACGTCCAGGCCACCGTGTGAGTTGTGGGCCAGTTGAGCTGATCATGTACCACTGATGTTTTGCATAAAACCAAAGTTAGTAAACATTTAGTTCTGAAATTATTCTTTCTTACCGTCCTTTTTGCCTCCACAGAAAGTCCAAGCTATTGTGAGATGGCCTCAACAAGAAAATGACTGCTGGCAGGAATACAGACGTCTCTAGAGCACTCAACCAAATGTCAACGCTTAGCTTTTGAGCGTACCAAGTTTGTTAAACTTCGTAACATTTCAAGTTTTGTTGCAAGGAACATTCATGTTTCCTTGCACAAGCTCCTCATCAATGAACACCGTAACCGAAGTCATACTTTTACCTGGTGGCAACAAATAAAAGCGTAATCGGTGTTGGCATGCATCACCCAAGAATTACTCAGTGCAAGGGGAAAATGTTTGCAAAGCTCGTCCACTTTAAATTGGATACACCAAAAACTTTACTGCAATTCAAGTGACTTGAGAAAACATATCTATGCAACAAATATGTATGTGTACCTGTCACCATGTACTTTGTTAGAAGCGTTTCCCGGGTAATTTTGCATATTATTTTTTCTTGAAAGATTTATTGCACGGCATGTTAAAGGGTCGACGTTTTGATAGACATGCGTTATTGCATCATATACACATTGTATTACGCACTCGAATATTGAGGAAAAAATGGTTTCTAGTTGTCATACATGGCGAAATTAAGCCCTTGAATACGTGTACCCGTGGGCTCTGATATCAAAACTTTAGTCATTACAATTGATAGTTCGTAATCGCACACCTCACTGGCAGAAGCGCCTACCGTGACTCGTTTGCGGCAGGGTCGTGGGAAAGTGGGGGCAGAAGGGGCGGAGGCCCCGCTAAACTTTAGCTCCGAGGGTCCTGACACCCCATTTTTCAGCTGCACGCGTCATCCGAGACAGACTCGCTTTCAGCTTTCTTACTGACCAAAGTGAAAACGTCTATTTAAAAAGTAGAAGACGAAATTCGCCCGAATAGGTGCCATCCAGCTGGTTACACTATATGGTACTGCTTGTGCGGGTCTATTTAGGAAGTAGAAGGTGAAATTCGCCGGAAAAGGTGCCATGCACCTGGTTACACTATAGGGTACTGTATGCGCGGGTCTAGTGTGCTAAGAGCAGCGACATTGCATTCAGTAGCCTTGCGCATACGATGGAGAAAAACGCATGATTTGCAAGCCGGAGCAATGGGAAGGAAATGTACTCACCGCTTGCTTACTTCTGTTTATCTTACCGCACTTAATGGAACAAAAAAATAATGTTTCACTCTCTGCTGCTCAAATGAGAATTTGCTTTTCGCCGAAGTTTATCAAGAATGCGAGAAGGCCTTCCTATACAGGGTGTTTCAAAAAACGTGTCATTCGGACTTTATAAAAAAACGGGGCGACGGAAAAATACGAGTAAAGGGCACTTGTGAGGCAACTGAATTTGCCATCCTGCAAAATTATTTTAATTTGATTTTAATTAAAATAAATTGAATTTCTTTAATTGAACTCCAAATTTTCCCAAGTCAACCTAACGTTTTTTTACAGAATTTGAGAGCCCGTAGCGAACTTAGTCAGATCCACCAAGTAATCCGCTCGATATTGCAAATGGCACTGCCCAAAAAAAGTCCCGAAGTTTCGGGTATTCAACAGCGCACCAAATCAGTCGGAAAAATGCGCGGAGGGCAGGACATGCTTCTGCCCCCATGAAGCTAGAACAGTTTATCGCCAAACGGGCGTGCAGCACAAGACGCGCAGATAACAACGCAGGTGACATTCCACCATACGTTAATAAGCGGCATACAAAAATGATTCCGCCTCATTTTTTTCCGCCCTGTGTTTTTTCGACCTTCTATCTTTCATGGGGCCAGGAGCATGTCCTCCTCTCCACGAATCTTTGCGTCTGATTTGGTGCGCCGCTGAATACCCGAAACTTTGAAGCCTCAATTTCGGGACTTTTTTTGGGCAGTTCCATTTGCAATATCGAGCGGATTTCTTAGTGGATCTGACTAAGTTCGCTACGGGCTGTCAAATTCTGTAAAAAAAACGTTAGGTTGACTTGGGAAATTTTGGAGTTCAATTAAAGAAATTCAATTTATTTTAATTAAAATCAAATGAAAATATTTTTTGCAAGATGGCAAATTCAGTTGCCACACAAGTGCCCTTTACCCCGTATTTTTCCATCGCCCCGTTTTTTTTATAAAGTCCGAATGACACGTTTTTTGAAACACCCTGTATACAGGGTGTCCCAGAAAACGTGTCATTGAATTATAATAAAAAAACTACGCCACCTAGAATCATGCGGCCAACAGTATTTGTTCTTATCAGGTTTTTGCCACCTCCTAATGTGAATGTCATGTACTCCAAGTTTAATTATGTAAATATTTGCGAGCTGAACTCGGAAATTTGCCAAGTAAAGGGCACTCTTTTACCCCATCAATATGAAGAGCATGCCGAATTCACTCAAATTCATGATAATTCACAGTGATATCCACGAGCTATCGCATCAGAAAAAATAGCCGAATATCATGCTTTTCGGAGCACCGGACCATAGCGCGCGATGACTTTTTGAGCGCAATCGCTCTCAGTGCGACGAAAGGAGGTTCCGAAGCCAGCCCACAGAGTGGTAGTAGAAAAAGTAACAGTTCCTAAAATTGGGAGAGGGAAAGCATTATCCCAGCGAAAGTCGGACGGGATAAGCCGTGCCTGTTTTATCTCTTTCTGCGATGTCGGGGAGGGCTGGGTTTCCAACCTCCTTTCGTCGGACTGACAAAGATTGCGCTGAAAAAATAATGGCGCGCTATTCTGTGCGACCGCCGTAGAGCATGATGTTCGGCTATTTTTTCTAATGGGATAGCTCCTGAATATCTCTGTCAATTATCATGAATTTGACTAAATTAAACACGCTCTTCACATTGGTGGGGTAAAAAAGTCACCTTTACTAGGCAAATTTCCGACTTAAGCTCGCAAAAATTTACATAATTAAACTTACGTAACACGGGATTCACATGAGGAGGTGGCAAAAGCCCTGTAAGATCAAATGACATTGACCGCATGACTCTAGGCGGTGTAGTTTTTTTATTATAATTCAATGACACGTTTTCTGGGACACCCTGTATGCTACGCCCTCCACAATAATTGGATTGCACCAGTCGAGTCGTTCAGCACATAAATGGCTCCTCTAAGCCAGGTGAGGTCTCTCCCCCCTCCCGCCTTTCTTGCTACGAGGAACACCCGACGCGTATGCCATGACCCGTCCGAAAAGCAGACATAGTAACTCTGGCCGTACCATAATAGCTCAGCACGGTCGCTTTTGTGTCCACTAGTACAGTCTAAATAAGGCGCTGGCGGTGAATATTGAAACTGACTAGGTTTCTATATTCTTGATGACACTCTCCGCACGTTGATTACCCACTTTGCAGCAAGATTTGGAGTACGGGATCACATTGATGGAAATAACTGCATCTCACAATTATAAAAGCTTGAGATGACTTTTTACCCGTTTGGTATATATTTCTGTCTTTGTACTTTAATGCTGATTTACATTGATGTAAAATCAGCTGCGACTGTAAAAATCAGAAATAAAGGTACTGTGGTATAAATGTATAAATATATAATATAGAAATTGTGGGAACGTATCTACCTTCTGTTCCTCAAAGGAAGGCAGTCCCACTCTCGGGGTCGTCCCCGACCCGTTCACCCTCCCGGAGGTAGCACAGACAACATCGTAAGGAATAAAGCATTGGTTTATTTTACCATTCGATGCAAACCGCAGGCTGGCTCAGCTCCATTCCGTGACCCAGCTCCTCCCGGGAATGTCCCCGCGCTTTCTTCTCCAGTCTTTTTAACGTGGCAATCTCGCCACTCCAGCGCCTTCACTCTGGCACGTGTGTGGTCCCCCTCCGATTGCGAGCGACTAATCTAATACGACACCGCCATACTGATAACTTCTGTTGCTCGAGATAACCCGTGGCGGCTTTGATACAACCTGCTGTGAATCCCGACATTCCCCCACCTCAAAACAAGACGTGCCATCTGGGCACAAAGGCTGGCCCCAAAATTGAAAAACTAAGCACAAACCGGTGCAAGGTTCAAAAACACTACGGCCACAGCCCGGCACACCATGAACAGTTCTAAACACTTCAAAGTCCGCTTCAGAGGAGGTCTTCAGGGATGTCAGTCAGGATGTCGTCCGCTGCTGGTGCAGGCCGGACGCGCTGGAGTAGCTCTGGTCTATGGCGCTGGATTACTGCGAGCGCTGCTTCCACATCTGCTTCTTTGATCCTGACGGTTCTTGCAGCCTCCGTTCGCATACGGTGGAGAGCACCTCGTAGGTGGGCCGATCGATGGATTTCGGGCACCCCGCACGCTGGACACAAGACGCGGCGCTCCTCATCAGTATACGAGACGAGGGGATCTGCCGGGTTTCGATCCTCCAGAGTCAAGCCTCGGAAAGGTGTAGGCGTCGATGCGGGGTCCGCACCCCTCATGGGCCGCGGCTGGGAGGCCCATCTGGAACGAGATGCCCAGGAGACTGGGGCGCCGTGGTGGACAACCGTCCAAGTTGCCACCGAACGATGAGATCCCTGTGTACCTCTGGAACCAGGGGTGCGTCCATAGCTGAGGAGTCCCGGCGTCGGTTGCTGGGGGGCTGAGACTGCCTTTGTGGGGCTCTTCGGCGGCGAGGATTGGACATGCTTGCTACGAAAAAAGAAATTACTTTAAAAAGGAAAAGGTGGTCAGGGTACATCTCCTGACCAAGGGGGTCTGTCAAGCCCTCCGTCAAGAAACTAGTGAATTTCGTTAAAACGAAAATCACCCCGAATATTCGGATGCCATATTAGATCGAGAGCACTGGATTCTAGTGACCGATGCAAAGGCTGCTACCCACGCGATCTGTAAGGACGCACGATGTAGGGAGCATGATATCATTCGCTTAATCCGACAGCACGTCGGCACTCAAGCAAGATTACCTTCCGTCGAACACGTACAACGCGGTTCTGACGCCTGATCCGGCGTAGGCGGGGATCGTAATTCGAGTTCAGCTAAGATGTCGCCTTGTATAGCACGAACCTCCTACGCCATCCTTCCCGGCTGGTGAAGTGACGGGCTCGAAAATTGGGCGAACGCGTGAGTGGCACTGACGGATAGCCGATACGACCTTCCGCGCTTCAGTCGCACTGGAAACAACCCTACTGAACGGCCGAAGTGAAGCCCGAACGAATTCTACATGGCTCTCGTCGCAAAGCTGAGTACGCTTATGCAGCTCCTTTCGGAAACGGCATTCGTAATCCGGCGGGAAAAATTCGTTCATGAACCGTGCTGGGAGTCATGGAATGACCTGTACCTCGGCTGCAGCCGATGCCCGCGAACGGCCTCTCCGAGCGTGCCGCCAGCGCAGCTGACGCGGCGTCAGGTAGCGGTAGCGCGCGCACTGCGGACGCTAACCTGTGCGGAGTCGTGGATGAGACGCCATCGATAGTTCCAGTTCATCGGACTGTCGCGCAAGCCCTACAGGAGCTACTGCGACTAGCCCAGGCGTCTTTCGGGAGCAGGACCGCGGAACTGCAAGGACCTTAGTCTTCCTCCTTAAGTCGCAGCTGCGTAGCGGCCTACGACTAACCCGGGCAGCAGAGAGCTGGTCACGAAGAGCGGAACCGAAAAGAACATAAAGTGCAACGACTTATCCTCGGGCGCCATGCCACTACATTTCCAAAACAAACGTACATCCTCCAGGTGAACAGGCTCGGGCCCCACGTTGGGCGCCATTTTGTGGGAACTTATCTACCTTCTGTCCCTCATAGGAAGGTAGTCCCACTCTCGGGGTCGTCCCCGACCCGTTCACCCTCCCGGAGGAAGTACAGACAACATCGTAAGGAACAAAGCAATGGTTTATTTTAAGGCAAATTTTAAGAAACTCCAGTCAAAGCTCAAATCTCAGCAAATGAATAAAAAAGAGCAATTCTACAGGAAATCTACGGAGAACATAATTCAGACTGTTTGAAAATCCAGAATATGATACCAAATGCATACATTATATCTGAATCTTTTCTCATCCCTGTGGGAAGCCCGTGCGCCTTGGGATTATACGATTGCACCTGATAACGCATCATCATGTTCGGATTGCCAGACTTCAGGCACACTGAGCTGACATATGACAGCTCAGACAGATTTCTTTCAGAGGTGAGAAAGAGTTCCTGGATGTTCTTACGTGTGTCCTTTTATTGCTATCCGTTAGGGAGGTGAAGCATAATCACACATTTCATGTAGAGTCCATTCAAAAGGAGAGGTGCGCGCAGTCAGCACAGTGCAGTGTCTGTGTTTCTTTTCATGGCTCGCTTATGTTTTTGTAGAGGAACACCAGCTCCTGTAGATTCCGCGAGGACATTCCATCACCTTTACTGTGGAATTCCAAGGCTAGTAATACTATAGTCAGGAAAAACTTCCAGTCGCTGCACAGTGTTGCGACTTTACTGGAATTTATTATCGGCCAATCATTTTCATTTCTCTTTCCATTTACTGAAAAGGAATTATTTCATTTATTACAGACGGGCATGTACAACAACTAAAACAGTAGTGGTAGAAACTATACAAATTTTGGGACTATGCCCGTAACACCGGCCATACATTAAATTGAGATAATCCACTAATCCTAGACCCACTGGGATATTCGTAAACAGTTGAAGGTGAAGGTCACTTTACTGATGTATAATTTATGTTATTACAATCAGGATAGCAGGGCAACCCCACGAAGTTGTCCTCCATATAATGAAATATTACCTTATGTTCATATTCCCTTGTGGGAACACTATAATAACGATTTACACATGTACATATATAAATTTATAGTTTATCGAAACAAAGACATATGACACATACATTTGAAAAAGAGGAAAAACAAAAGAGAAAATGGGAAACAAGAAAAGAAATGGTAATATAAAATCAACTCTGGCTAGAACAGCGTACACTCGACCGCCGCACCCGACACGGAACCAGCGTCTTGCTGCAAACTGAGAACCGCATCCGCCAACAGCCCGCATATTTTTCCCAAGTTGACCCCCACACTACCCGCTACCCGCAACGCGATGAACGCTGACGAGTAAGCTGAGAGTACTCCCTGGTCTATGCCTGATGATTAGATTTGTTTATGTGCATGCTTTCTTGTACGACATCAGCACAGGGGGCAAAAAGATGCAAATGCGTGTTGGTTTCTGGCTTGAGGCATTATTATACGAGGGGTGCTCAAGTCAAACCGGGACTTTGTCTCCTGAGTGTACAAATGGCTCGCGCTACTTCTTTTTCGTCATTTTCACACGCGACAGGCCTCCGCGTTCACGACGTGGTGGTCCAAATTTTGTGCAAAACAGAAGACACGTGCTGAACAAGATGGCCGACAACGACGTGAGCGCGCACATCGAACAGCGAATTGTCATGAAGTTTCTCGTGAATGAAGGCGTAAAGTCATCTGAAATTCACAGAAATTCACAGTCCGTACCTCACCCCCAGCGATTTCCATCTCTTCCATCTCTCAGGCCACTGAAGGCGTTCCTTGGGAGCCGCCACTTCAGCTGCGACGACGAGGTCAAAGATGCGGTCCGATCATGGCTGCTACGCGCCGGTAAGGATTTCTACGCTGCTGGCGTCCAAGCCCTCGTGAAACGCTGGGACAAGGGGATTAGAGCAGCTGGAGATTGCGTTGAAAATAAAACTAATTTCTCGCCTGTAAGTTCATTTTACTTTTGCGAAAAATGAAAAGTCCCGGTTTGACTTGAACGCCCCTCGTACTAAACGCCACAGGAACAAGGAAGGATACAAAGGCGCTGTTGCAGCTTAACGGTGTGAGCGTTTGTTCCGCTCTTGTCAGCAACGTTTGACGTCGTATTTCGAGCGACTGCAGTACAAACGCGTAAGAAATTTAGTTGTGCGTTCGCTTACTTTCTCACTCGGTGTTCTTTCTAATAGCGCTTTCGTAGACACGCGTCGACCGTACCCGACCTGCTGCCCGCACGGCACCGAAAACCTAGACCCGCCGCCCACAATAACGTGCGGGTCACCCGCGGGTGCCCACAGGCCGCAAGACTCTGCTTCCAAGTTCATTTACCTTAAGTGACTATATCGACGTGTTGTGTGCAGTTCCTGTTCGATTTGTCAATTCAACTTTATCCTGAAGGAAGGCACTCGAAAATTTGCAGTGTAACCACATTGGTAGGATAGTGACCGCGAAATGTATACATTTTATTTTATGTACTTTTTGCTATGATGATAGCACTCCTTTCTTATTCATCTGCGTTTCAGTGTAGAAATTGGAATTAAGGCGAATCCTGCTACACTTGATGTAACAGGAAATATTACTTTATAATTTCCTAAAACGGTAAACATTCCATTTGAATGAAGAATAGCAACAACAACAACAACAAAAAGAAACGAAACACTAAACGGTTTACAGTACTGTCGCTACGTGTTTATCGCAGTTTACAATGATTAAAACAAGACCTGACAAAGGAGAGGGCGTCGAGGGTGGTGTCCCCCAGTTTCAAGCGAAGCTTTGTGCAAATACTGGCGGCCGAACTGAAGGTCCGTTCAGCTTCTGCGCTAGAAGAAACGATAGTCGGTAAATATCTGTACGCACGTGTAGACATAGGTCCCCTGCCACCACCAGTAATAAGTTTGTGTGCGCCTGCGATGGCCTATAGTGTTTGATTTTACTGCCATGTTTGCTCTCACGGAATGCCGGGATTTTCGGGAAGAAATCACGGTACTTCGGAACGTCAAAAATTGGTGGGCATGCCTAAATTTCGGAATTCGGGATATCCTGACTGACAACCCGAACAGTGTCTGTAGCAAAGTAAAGGCTGTGGCAATAAGTGGGTAAAGTACGGCTTGATGAGAGAATGGAAAATAATATAATTGAATTTCTGTATATTGTGGACAAGTATGTTGGTTACTAACCAATCCGATTACTTCGCAAGGACCACGTTGGCTAGACTGAACAAGGAACTAATATCCTTCGCTTCTACGAATACGGTAATGTCATCTGTATACATAATACAAGTTTGCTGCAAGTGATCAACAAGATGGTTCACATATATTAAAAAACGAAAAGGTCCAAGTATGGAACCTTGAGGAACTCCATTTTTAATTGCATTGATTTTCATTTGTCTTTTCCAATTTGTACGTGTTGCTCTCGGTCGCAATGAAATATTTTCAGTAACATCGAAGGTAATCCCCTTAAACCATACATACCCGGCTTGTTTAGTAGAAAATCATGACTAACTAAGTCGAGAGTTTTTTTGTTTTTTTTTAAACAATGAATATTCCCATAGTCATCATTTTTTTTCGATGTTTTGTTTCATTTTTCAATTGCGTTTACATGGGCAAGCTCAGTTGATCTACCTTCACAAAAGCCAAACTGAAACGGCGTTCATAAACTTTTTGCATCGAAGCTTTTGCGGGTTTTCACTCCTTAGGATAAACGCCAGCATCAAACATGTCATTGATAAGTGTCGCTAGCAGCGGCGATATGTGACCAGAGGTTCGTTTTATAAATTCAGTCGTGATATTGCCGTGCCCTGTGGATCGCGTTTTTTTTTTTCAATTGTGTATCACCTGCTCGACCTGGCATTCATTTGCTGGTGTCATAGAGAATCTCTCACATATGCTATTGAGAATACACTTAGTATTATCGTGTTGGGCTGGTAATTCCACATGTGAAGCAATATTACAAAAAAAAATGTTGAACACCTACTTATTATGTTCGTCGATAATTAACGTGATCGCGATAGCCTTACTTTGCCTATTTGTCGCGAGATTTATCGTGTCCCGAATTATCTTACTGTTGCCAGACGCAGGAGCGGTACTTTTTTGAAACTAAGCTTCCTTAGCAGATCTGAGTAGGGACCTGAGGACATTATTGTAAGCATTGTTACGTTGGTGCTATATTGCGTTGGAGGGATTTAAGCGACATTTGCGGAACAAGAGAGTACTCATGTTCTGAGGATGGAACAACATAGAAAGGACAAATACAGACAAAGCCTCAAATTGCCTAGAATATTAACGATGAAAGATGGAAGTCACTGAAAAGGTTAGCAAGCTGCAGGACTCTAACCCACATATTCTGGATTACCGGTCCAGGGCTCTACCAATTGTGCTACGCTAACACTTGCTAAGCTGGCTTAGCTCAATTGGTAGAGCCCTGGACGGGTAATTCAAAAGATGTGGGTTCGAGTTCTACAGCTAGCTAACCTTTTCAGTGACTTGCATCTTTCATCGTTTGCGGAACAAGTTATTTTTGTGATTAATGCTCCTTAACATTGCTTTCGACAACCATGGTTGTTTAGTTGTGGAACGCTTGCTTAGAGGCATAGAGCCAGAGCAGCGATCAAAGATAGCTGTCAGTGTAATAAAAAAAGAAGATGTGAACCTTTCCGCAAATGAAGGAATACTTGTAAATTCAATATTAGCGTGAGTGATTTCCGCTTCCACTCGACGGTAGTCAACAGCGAAATGCCGCTTTGTTAATCTTACGGATCGTTCTTCCATCTGACCTGCTATAAATATCACATCGTGATCGGAAATATTACATGAAAAAAACGCCAGTGGTGAGACAATCCTCACCGAGGTTTGTTATGATGTGGTCTAGTAATGTTCCTGCATTTGCAGAGCCTCTTATTACACGGGAAATAGCATAGACATACGATCGTACCATTTCATTATAGTTTCTCGACATTGTATCTGCCTTTACGATGGCAATATTTATGGCACCCAAAATTATCACATTTAACTAACTTGACATCAACTTAAGTAACAGTATTTCTAACTCCTCGATAAATGATGACATAACGCCTGAAGTGATCTCTATACTATTACAATTGTTAGCGGTCGATTATGACATGCGAAAGAGGAGGATGTACTATTAAAGGTCAGCTATGCCGGTATCCCAAATAGTCAAAACGGTTGTGATATTTTGAAATTCTGTTGGACTCAGGCAAGAGACAACCGATTGGTTTGGTGGCAGGAACCCAACTGATTTTATTCTACGCGGGTTATGCCCGCACGTGAAACTGGATGACGATGGTGGCAGGCGCTGGGGGCTGCTACATGGCTCCCCCCTCAGCAGAGCGGTTGATGAGATGAACGGTGCGGAGAGGGACAGCCCAGGTGACCCGACGTGGAGGCAAGCGGCGGTGAGTGGTGGACATAGAAGGTAATGCCGAAGGTGAAGAATGAGGCGGCACGGCCGGTGTTACTGAGGAGGGGCGTTAGGATTGGTCGTCCAGGAATGCCGGCTTTAACCGGTCCACGGATACGGTTTCCGTGCGACCGGCGATTTGCAGGATGAAATGCTTGGGACCACGATGCGTGACCAGATAAGGTCCGTCGTATGGGGACTGAAGAGGCTTGCGCACCCCGTCGTGACGCACAAAAACCTGAGTGGTCGTCTGCAGGAGAGGGTGCTGAAAAGTTGCGCGTGGGCAAGACCGGGGAGGATGAGAGTGGAGGTGGCCGAGTGCGGACCGTAGACGGTCGACGTAAGACGTCAAATCAGTGGGACACGCTGGGGACGAAGGCGGGAACAATCCCAAAATTCGCGGTAACCCCCCCCCCCCCCCCCCCCGCCGGCGCACTCCGTCACTATACTCAGCCGCTATGCGGGAAGCGGCCTTACAGGATGTGGATTCAGTAGGAGACAGCGTTTATGCCAATTAACAGCAAAAGCGAATAAAATTTCTAAGACGTCATCGTCTAACAAAGAAGAACACCATGTAAAGAACCCCTGGATACATGAAAGGCGCTAGCAGAATATAAAACTAGTGCACCCTGGCCAAATGAATTTTAATGCATTGCGCCTATGGGGATTCCGTCGATTTTTACACATCGCCTATGTTTAGACTACGATTTTTCGACAAAGGCGGTCAAATTCTGGAAATGTCATCGCCTATTTTCGTTCAGTATATCCTCCAGGCCACATACCAACGACGGCACGATGTGTGAGTGTTAATCCTCATGCACCCAGGGCCTTCAAAGTTGCGACTCAGACAGGGTTCCCCTCCTAGGCGCTCGACGGACCAGTCCCAGTATTACTGTAATACGCATGCGCTGAGACTGTACGGCCGGTCTAAAGGAGTTCGAAAGGCGAACGGTCATTTTTTCCAGAACTCGAAGGGGCTGATAGAACAGACAACTTTATTTTGAGTGAGTAATATACAAATGATACCGTATTGTATTTTATATCGCTTTTATATTAAACTATACAGCTTGATAAAACTGTCCATTTCGAGTGCCGGTTTGGAAACGATTTTGTCAAACGCGACCTCTCAGGGTGCAACAGGGGAACAACGTACGGGGTTCAAACACCATCATCTTACTTTCACATATACATACTACAAAATTGGCGTAGGACATATTTAATATTATTTTTATATCAAGTTATATTAAGCCTCGAAGTTGACGAAATTGGCCACTTGGCCATTTCGAGTGCCGTTTTGGAAACGATTTTGTCAAACGCGACCTCTCAGGCTGGAACAGGGGAACAACGGACGGGGTTGTGATCATGTGAAACACCGTGATCTTATTTTCGCATGTACATACTACTTAGCTAAATTAGCTTAGGACGCTTTTTTGCTTCGCGAGTGTCATTTTGGAAGCAGTTTCTTCAAACGCGACCTCTCCATGTACGCCCTTTCACCAGGATTAAAGGGGCTTCGCACGTTTTAACGGGCTCGATCTGCTGCCGAACGTTGCGGTAGCCTCTGTTACAATCCCAGTACAAGCCGTTCACAGTATCTTTTTGGCACCATGATACATATCATTTGAGTCATTGGAAAGGGCCCTGCTGCCGCCTTTTCCAAATTTTTCGGTGGTATCTGATGCAATCACAGGAGAGGGGCATAACATAAGCCGTTACGTCTTTATATGTGTGTAAAATGTCTGCCACCATGATTAAAGGGGTTTTTGTCCGTTTTAAAGGGCTCTGCTGCAACCTTTTATGGAGTTTGCGGCCGCATCCGTTATAATTCCAGTAGAATGGCAATAGCTTAAGCCGTTGGGTATATTTACATGACTTTGGAACTATGATACAAGGGGTATCGACCGTTTTAAAGGGCTCTGCTGCCGCATTTTCCGTATTTTGCGGCAGTCTCTGTTACAATCCCAGTAGAAGGGCATAGCACACGCCATTGATGACATGTCATCGGCAGCATGATACAAGTGGTGTCGCCCGTTTTGAAGGGCTATGCTGCATCCTTTTCCGATAATTCCGGTCGCCTGTGTTATGATCTCGGTGGAATGACATACTATATGTTGTTGATAATAGGTCTTTGGCAGCATGACACAAGGGGTTTTGCACGTTTAAAAGGGCTCTGCTGCCACGTTTTCCGAATTTTGCGATCGCCTGTGTTATAACCAGTGGCGTAGCCACGGGGGGGGGGGGGGTCGCTCGAGCCCCCCCTACCTGCCACGGACCGACCCCTGGAAATCGTGCAAATCCGATGAGAAAATAATATATGGCGGGGGGGGGGGGGTGACAGTGTGACGATCGCGAAAGTTCTTACAGTTCATGGCGCCTAAGCAACACTCTTGAATGGTTTTCAAAGTATGAGCTTTTCAAAATCCTTCCAATCTCGTGACGCCACCTCATTGGACATGACAGCCTATACATGTAATCGTATTGTGCACGTCCAAATCAATTATTTTCGTTCTGTTTTTTTAAACGCATTTTGCGGCGTGCACGAGTAAGTGTATGTTGTCGCGCCCAGGATCAGCGGCGGGGGGGGGGGGGGAGTAGGGCGAGTTTTCGTATCGAGCCCCCCCCCCCCTACCTTGGAGATCCGGCTACGCCACTGGTTATAACTCCAGCAGCCACACAAGTCACTGATAATTTTCTTTCTTTCACTCGATGATACAGGGAGTGTCGCCCGTTTTAAAAGGCCTTGCTGCCGCCGTATCCAAATTTTGCGGTCCCCTCTTGCGCAATTCCGGTAGAAAGGCATAGCATAAGCCGTCATGAATATGGTTTTGGTACCATGATACAAGGGGTTTCGTACGTTTTAACGGACTCTGCTGCTGCCTTTTCCGAATTTTGCGGTCGCTTCTGTTGCAATCCCTGTAGAAGAGCATCATAACCCGCTGATAATATATGTTTGGAACCATGATTAAAGAGGTTTCGCCCGTTCGAAAGGGCTCTGCTGCCGTCTTTTACGGATTTTGCGGTCACCTCCGTTACAATCCCAGTGGGAAGGGCAATAGCATAAGCCGACTCGAATATGCCTTTGGCACCATGATACAAAGGGTTTTGCCCGTTTTAGAGGGCTCTGTCGGCGCTTTTTCCAAATTTTGCGGTCACCACTGTTAAAAACCCAGTACAAGTGCCTAGTATGAGTCGTTGGTAATGGCTTCGCTATGCAGAATACACCAGTGACTCTTTCTGGTGTATTCCTTGGTTGCCCCTGCCATCGTCGGGGTTGCTTTTCACTTATCTCAAAGAAGTTGGCAAGTGATGCAATGTTTCAGAAAGGAGACTGCGTGTCATTTCTTGCAGGTCGACGTGTAAGCGAAATCATGGTCTTCTTTATGCGTGCTGCACTTCGAGAAAAATTGGTTGATTACCATGAACAGGGAAATTCAAACGGGTTCGTAACAGATATGTATTTTCGTCTATGATGTCTTTTCCGGAGACTTTAGCACCAATGCTCCTAGGTGTTTGTTGCCGTGTAAATGTTCGGACTGCCGGCGATTCGCCGTGCAAGTTCACTTTTGTGCCCCGTATCTTGGCAAGTTTTTTTCCTTGCCATATCGTCGCGGCTCTCTCATGCTGAATTCAAACGGAAGGTATCAGCTTTTAGTCCGTTGCGCAACTCGTATCAGCAGCGAAGAGGAACGAAATTTCTTCTTTGTCATTGTTGTTGCGGCTGGCACTATAATCAATGCGCATAGAAGCCAGGATGCGGTACCCGGCGTGATAAGATGTCTGCGTGATTTCGAGTGGAGCGAACCATAGGGTGCTATATCTATATGGATACATATCTATGGGTTTATGCATTGGTGGCCAAGCTGTATCGGGAAATCTCATGAATTACAGGGGGTGGTTGGAAACATTCAGGGGGAGTGTACACCTCCCTGGGGGGAGGGGGTAATGACCCTAGGAAAGGACCGCAATTATAGCAAAGTGACTTAGCGTGAATAGCTGAGCGGTATAGTTATTAGGCATTCGCATATACAATTCGTCAATGAAAAACTTCACTTGACACACCAACAGAAACAAATGAGCTTCTTTTCCAAATGAGACATTGAAAATTTGAAAGGCGTTTCAAGTTCTTCGTACATAGTTCTTCACGAACGATTATCCCAACGTTCAGGAGCACTGAAATTGTCGGTTTACACACTGTATTGTTTATTTGCTTGCATTTTCAACGTGAAAAAGAAAAACAATCACGGAAAGAGAAATAATTAAAAATTTTCACACAATGACCCTCGTGCATAACTACTCCATCTATTTCCCCCGTTTTTTTCTCTGCGCGTCTCTGTGCTCCGTATATGGTTTTTCGCGCATGACATCCGGAGAGGCTGCTGCTATGCTGCAAGCCCATAAACTAAATAATTAAGATGATGTCATTCTCTGCACTTGTCTCCACTATTACTTCTCAGTTATCATATTACTTACAGTGTAGTTTATCAAAATGCACGTTCAGACCAGGTCGCTATAACTACTTGTTGAGGTTCTGACTCATAAGAACTGCTCGAATATGAATGTACTTCCTAACGTCGACAGGAGCAGCACTTCATCGAGCAAGGGGGAAAACAATGCCTGAAGACCTGGTTTCATTCCGAATTCTTCATTATTGGTGTGTGTGTGTGGGGGGGGGGGGGGGGTGCAGCTTTATTCTATTTAGTGGTCAAGAGCCCTCGGGGCACAGAATAGCTGACTGCAAGCCATGCACATGCGGCCCGCGTGTTTGAGAGCCCTGATTGCCCTGATCTAAGCATTGCTTCATCTTAAGCGAGAAATAAATAATGTACTCGAGGGCGCGTAGCACTTGTTTAGCGTTATCTCCAAATCTGCTTATGAACAACTGTATTTTTGACGTTGGGGTGTCTAATCGCCACCGGCGATATTCTACCCTGTTCAAGTTTCTACTCTCCTACACAGGCTATACTCAATCCCATGCCAGTCTTTATACCATGGATTCATACAACTGGTTATTGCAATTCTACAACAAACATTGGAGATCAAGTTGAAAGGTATAGGCTGGGATTGAAGGAACGGGTCGCACCATCAAACCGCGTTATTGTTGTTTAGTTTCACGCTGATCTAAACTCGCTCATCGCTATATGCAATTTATTTTTGGAGCACCTTACATTTTCCACGCATAACTATACTACTGAATACAACAGACATCTGTCGACGTCTGTACGGCGCTCATAGCCGCAGTTACTTCGCGGCGCTAACACGCAATATAAAAACACAGCAATACAACAAATAACAATACAACAAGATCCGTACGGTGCATCCGATGCACCCTACATTAGTAGTTGTAAGGGACGAATGTCGCCCCGGTATAAATACTTTCGAAGTCTGGCCAGCTGGCGGGCCTCTTCTCCTCGCTGTGTGTAGTCCAGAGCGTCGTTTTCCACATCACTGGGTTCGTGGGGCAGCATCGCGTCTAGCATAGTCGATGCGTCATGGCCGTGTGCAAGGCGGAACGGTGTGAATCCCGTTGTTTCCTGGACAGCCGTGTTATATGCGAACGTGACGTAAGGTAGTATTTTGTCCCATGTCTTGTGCTCGACATCGACGTACATCGAAATCATGTCGGCAAGGGTTTTGTTTAGGCGTTCGGTGAGCCCGTTCGTCTGCGGATGTTACGCCGTTGTCCTCCGGTGAGCGGTGTGGCTGAGTCGAAGGATTTCTTGTGTTAGCCTGCTTGTAAAGGTCGTTCCCCTATCGGTGATTAAGACGGTCGGAGCTCCGTGCCGTAGTACGATGTTCTCGATTAAGAACTTCGCCACTTCTGTTGCTGTGCCCTGTGGAAGTGCCTTAGTCTCAGCATAGCGTGTCAGGTAGTCGGTGGCGACGATTATCCAACGATTTCCGGATGACGAACGTGGGAAGGGCCCGAGTAGATCCATCCCAATCTGCTCGAACGGCGCCGACGGCGGTGCGATTGGCGGAAGGTACCCAGAAGGTCGTACCGGCGGCGTTTTTCGTCGTTGGCATTCCCGGCACGTCCTTACGTAGTGGTGTACGGTCTTGGCCAGTTTTGGCCAGTAGTACTTTTCCCTTATACGGTCCAGTGTCCGGCTGTATCCCAAACGACCTGATGACGGTTAGTCGTGGCTGGATTCAAGAATCTCGGTGCGCATCTCCCCAGTCACAACGAGAAGCCACGTAGCGCCTTGTGGTGCGTGGTTTTCTTTGTAGAGAACACCATTACGTAGGGAAAAACTTGGGAGTGATCATCTGAAGATGGGAGGAACATTGTCGGCGCGGCCCTGCAGATAGTCGACGAGTGACCTCAATTCGGGGTCGTTATACTGCTTGGTAGACATGGTAGTCGCGCTCATTAGACCGAGGAAGGCGTCGTCGTCCTCGAGGCTGTTGTCCTGTCGCTGGACCTTCTTCTCCTCGGATGCTTTGGGGTCAGCTCGCCGGAAGAGCCGCAACACATCTTTGACGAAGCCTGTAACGCTTTCATTTGGCAGCTGGATCCGTCTCTGGAGCAGATGTTCAGCGCGTTCAGCTCGTTGTTGAAAAGCGAACGCCTCGCGGAGTTTGGTTTTGAAGACGTCCCAGGAAGTGAGCGAAGTCTCCCGGTTCTCGAACCATGTCTTCGCGGTGCCTTCCAGGGAGAAATAGACGTTGACGAGCTTCTGGTCGTCACTCCAGTTGTTGAACTTGGCGATCCGCTCATAGTGGTCGCCCCAATCGTCCACGTCGTCGTAATACTCACCGCTGAATGTCCTCGGCGACCGTGCAGGGGCTATGGGCGTGACAATAGGTTGCGCCACTTGGGTACTGGTCTCCGCAATCATCTTCTTCTTGCTTTTACGGGGTTCTAATGGACCGAATTCTGCAGGCAGACCAAGCTGTCTTCTGCTTTGTCGCAGTTGGTCTTCCAGGCTGTTGGACAAGGAATGCCCCGCACCTCCACCAGAAATGTCACGAAGCGAAATGGGTCGTCGAGTCGCCGAGTAAACAGCGAACGGTTTATTAGACTACTTGGTAGCAAAACACAAGAGTGATAGCTCTCTGAACACAACTGAGTCCAAAGAATGAATGCTCCATCTTGGAGCGCACAAGCATTTAGGCGTCGCGCCGAAAAGTCTAGAAACAGCACGTGCGTTTGCCAGAGAGCAGGCGATGTGTCTGGAAGCTTCTTGCTTCTTCTGCAGCATGCGCCGGGATGAGATGTACCGTTTCGTGCCTGCCCTGGAAGTTTCGCGATGATGATTCGTGGCAATATGTTCCGCTTCATTTAGTAATAACTCTGGATATAAACGTGATATCGAAGATGTCATCATTTAATTACGTAGTCTGTATATCCATGCTTAATAGCTATGATTCCGCGGCCCATATCTGTTTCTCTTGCTAGAGCCTGCGAAGTAGCGTTTGGTCAAATCATTCATTTTCAAGCGACCAAAAAACAAACAGGAGACAAGATCACACACAAGTCGCTCTGTTGTTGTTTCGTATTTGTTCTTTGGTCGCTTGTGGATTTACACCAACCAGCCCAATCTATATACTTCAGACATTTTGCCAAATCGTCGCCCAAGTGGCACTCACTGGCGCAAATTTGACAGTTTCCTCTATTTTAGCTCGTAATAACTCTTGATACCAACTTGATACTGACGGTATCATCATAAAATTACGTAGTCTGTGTATCGTCTACGGACCGTAGCTGCTGTCCTTGTTGCACCCTTAGAATCGCATTTAGTCAATCTGTCGTCCAGAAGGCTATCACAGGCGCCAACCTGCCAATTTCATCCGGCAATCTCCGGATATCTGGAAAATCGCATGCTCGTTCCCACAGTTATACATCACGTCTTATTTTTTATCGTACGAATGCTCCCGGGCGTGCTATCGGTGTTATTATCAGGTCGGAGCGCGAAAAAGGAATTGTTCGCCTGAGATATGGCCTCTTCTCCCTGCCCAAATATGTTCCTCCTCACGTACTCACGCACCACCGTGTAAACTTAGCTTCCTTGCGTAGTCCTCTGCTATCAGGTCAAGCCGGGTTTCAGAGCGGATGTCCCTGAATGCTGCTCTTGAGAAGGCGCCGAGGATACGAAGGGTCGTCCCGTAACAATTTCTGCAGGCGTGCAGCGAAGGTCCTGTTTCACTGTGGAGCGTAATGAAAGGAGCACCAGCGGGAGCGCTTCTGTCCAGGTAGAGGTGGCCGCAGGTTTGAGGGCGGTCTTGAGACTGCGATGCAGCCGCTCTACCATGCCGTTCGCAGCGGGGTGATAGGCGGTGGTTCTGGTCTTGTGTCCGACGAGCAGGACGGCCAGTTCTTGGACTCGAACTGGCGTCCTCTGTCTGTTGTAATAGTAGAGGGAGCGCCAAATCGGGCGACGCAGTTCTCGACGAAAGCGGCGGCCACTGGAGGAGCGGAGATATCTGTGATGGGCGAGGCTTCTGGCCATCGGGAAAATCTGTCGATCATCGTCAGCAAGTACCGGAATCCCCGAGATGGAGGCAGGGGGAAGGCCCCCGAGGTGAGGCAGGAGGCCTTCTGCACCAAAGTCTCGTCTCATTAAAATTTAGATACTCTCATACTCTCAGCTCCCTACTGAAAAAAGGCCATGTGGGTTTGTATCAGATCTTTTATGTCCCATATGATTTTATATAAGACTGAAATGAGATTCTACTTGTCTTATATCATGTCAAAAAGGAATGATATAGGATACTATCTGTTTGTAAAAGTTCTTATATGGCCACCATCAAATGGGACAGAGGATCTGATATATCCCATTTGGGATAAAAAAAAATTATAGTGTCCCATTTGACTTGTAAAAGTTCATACAAGAGCGCCGGAAGCACCATATATGTCCCATTTTAGGTTGTACAATACATCTTGTACAACATCTTAAGAGGAGTTCGTGACCAACGACATGTGACATGATTTTTATTTATTTATTTAGGTATTGATAAAAGTGCCATCGATACTCGTTTAATATATGTTGGGGGATTGCGTGTTGTCATGAGCCTGAAGATAGGAATGCGATACGTCAAATGTCTGGACGGTAGGTATCGTGCTACGCTGTAGGAATAGACAGTGTAGACTTCACCACGCTTACAGTAATCGAACTGAGGCTATACGTACAACTTTGGGAACATATAATTGATGTTGTTAGGTGCATTTATAACTTAGAAAAAGAAAAACTGATGCGACATTGGCCATCAGACTATTGCACTGAACACAACACTCCGAGCTTACCTATTATTCCTTGCGGAACAGTTATAATTGATGCACAAGTGAAAACATTACACAATTTTTTTAGACTCAACTGCTAGTCAGATTCAACTGTATTTGGCAATATACACATGTATGATAGCTCTTCAAATGGAAAGTCTATCAACAGCACTGGTGCAACCACCTCAGAGACTGAGATGACTGCTGTTGTCCCGGTAGGAGCAACAAAACACTGTATTATGTGTGGAGGAAATTGCAGCTCACTCTCACTGGGGAACACCCTGCTGCAAACAAGGCAGCACTTGAAATTAACGCCATCCTGGACATAGATTATTCTGCGGATAATGAGAATGTCCTCTGATCGAGTCCTAACAACTGTGCACTCTTAGAAATAGGTCTTCTATCGTGCCGTCAAGAGCTGCCGTGTCTTCTAGATTCACGCTCAAGGCCGAAGACGACAGATGCCCACGTGACCCGAGAGAAAAGAAAATACCATAAAAAATTGCCTTGCTTTTTTTGGCGCGTACGCCGTGTAGAAGACATGTTTATCACGTGACCAGGAATCGGACGTTGTTAAGTCTATTTCGTGTTGTCTAAATTTTTGCCGTGGTTTCTATGCGCTCAGAGTGATCACCTGACCGGCGTCGAGGACCGTAGTCACGTGAACTATGCGACGTGGCCAGACTTGCTGGTGGCCCGGCACTGGTCACACCTCGTGTTCGATGCCACGCCGCAAGCGTTTCCTCGCTTTGCTGATTCTGGGATTCTTTGACAGGTAAGGACACCTCCGTTTAATAAATTTTATTGCGATAACTATTCTAGCAGCACTACTATTGTACTGGCTACCTGTTACTTCCCCACTCTTCTAACGAGCATTTGGCAGGTGCAGGTGCGAATGGAAGTGTCATGGCGGTCGTGGCAGAACGTCAACGAAAGTTATGTGGTGATGCTTGAGAAGTTATGTAGTGAAGGTATTCGAGAGACGCTAATGTCTTATCAGCTGTATCCGGTTTGTAACTCTGTTAGAATTGCCTCTAAACGTGGACTTCACGAGCGCTAACGTTTGTGTATGGCGCAGGATGTTTTTGTCTTTCGGGGTCTCGTTTCGATCGTATTTTGAGTAACCATTCTCTGTCTCAGCTGGCCGCAGTGGGTGTGGACATCACCAACGAAGACTTCACTGGTGTTCAACGTGCCGTCTGGAGGAAATGTGCGTGCGATTCATACCGAAGACTGACAGATATTAGCCGGTACACCGCACAAGTGTTACCCGGAACATGCGTCCAATGCTAACACTCACCTGTCGACCATGACCGCATTCAGTAAGATACCTCTTTGATCTCTCCTACTACATACTTGGTACTGCTGTGGTACCAGTGCACCATTTTTCTCTCCTCGCTGCCTCACGTATCATCGTTTTAGTATAAGCTATAGTTCGTACCCTTTCACTGTTGTCGATAGTGACTTTTATTACACTGAATGTTGTTCCTATCCAACTTGTAATGCGTCTTTGTCGTCTTTTACTTAGTCACAGTTACGCCTTGAAGCAGAATTCCGATTCGAGGCCAGGATGGGAAGCATGGAGGAAACGCTGCACAACAGGTGACAACTACCATGTCAACAGCCCCCACAAAGAGATGTAGAGCCGCTGAAATATGGTGATCATATGCCCTGAGCAACAAACAGGTCTGCATCCAAGCGCAATCCCAGCATTGTTTCGTAGCGAGTTTCAAGCTTGCAAATAGCTTCGCAGCAGCGGCGTCGAGCCGCGCCGTTTTGTGCAATCTGTGATATTTTGACTATGTGTGGTTCTTATTCATTTTTATTTTCTCTGCGTCATTTCTCTGTGAGCAGGGTATTTTGCATAGTTTGCAGGTCTAGTCAATATTCACTGTATCACTGCCACAATTTCATAACTTTGCCAAAATAAAGTCTTCAATCCCCTTTGAAACAAATTCTGTTGACTGCAAGCCTGCCTGCCAAGCCTGCGCCGGGGGAGAGGGGAAGCAGGAGCACGCGGGGAGGGGGAAACGACCGGGAAAGGAGGAAACTGTGAAGCATAAAACAGACGCCACTTTTGTGGCTTCTACGAGGGAAACCACGTGATGCGACGTCATTCCCCGCGCTTTCGCGTGGTCTCTACGTAGAAACCCCAAAATTACCGTTTTTCGGGTGTCTGTAAGGGACACGATAGAAGATC
The DNA here is from genome assembly GCF_037126465.1 of Ornithodoros turicata. Classification (NCBI taxonomy): domain Eukaryota; kingdom Metazoa; phylum Arthropoda; class Arachnida; order Ixodida; family Argasidae; genus Ornithodoros; species Ornithodoros turicata. The sequence goes on from NC_088201.1 coordinate 201,350,047, forward strand.
CATTTCTAAGAGTGTGGCATTTCCCTTTTTGGTTTGCTGTACATCATGCTATGGTACATGTTTTTAGCAGAAGTGAATCGCATGCATTCGAGCAATGGTTTTCTACCTACACAACACAATGAAGATATGCCCTGCAGTTCTTCACTAGATAAACCAAGTGCTGGTTTTGCAGTACCAAGGAGACACACACCATCCAAATGCAGAGCATTTTTGATGCGCACATCACCCATCATATCAATGCAAATATTCCGCACAGCACTTGAGAGCACGTCAGACTTCAGCAGTTCTTGCACTTCTTGAGCCATGACCCCACGTTCCACAACCTGTGAAGGAACACCATTTGCTGCTGTGATCAACTTTGTCAGATACCCGTTTCCCGATTCGAAGACAAAGGCTGAATTTGCCCAGAGAGGCCCCTGCTGCTTTGTGGCTTTTGGGAGGTCCATCAGTATGTGCACATTGAAGGTCATGGCGGAATCACCATAAAGTGCTGCCATCCGTGAAACGTACTTCCTCAGAAGTTTTTCTGCAGATGTCAGAAAAATGAAGGATAATTTGCTGCAGTGTCCAGAACATATGGCTTGAAAAATTGAGCATGCAAATGGTGACTGATAATATCTTTGCAGATCCACAAAAGGTTTAATTACCTACACGATGTAGAAGTGCTTCAGTAAGATGGCACGACAGCAAAATGTATATTGCTTCAACAAGGTTCCGAAAGTGGGCCCAGTACACATGGAGTCCCTAATCCCACGCAAGCAAGGCAGGCTATAAAAAAGCAGCCAGCCACATACACCACTCACTCGCCTTCCAAAATTTTCTGTCCCTGAGCGAACGGGGAAAGCGGGTGACACAATCTGGTGGCTTAATGCTTAGGAGACGGCGGTCAACATGGGACTGCACAGAGGGGCAACTTAAAAGGAGGAAGAACCAAAACGGTAAAGACAGGTTGCTCCTCTTCAAACATTTTGGAATAACTTCATGATTCAACCACATTCTATTGTCATTGTTATGTACATAACCTGCTGAAAGAGATACTAGACATGAAGAGCATTTTTTTTACATTAGCTTACCTACATAGTACCGTTCCTCAGAGTTGGAACTGTCGAGCCAACACTCTGTTGTTTGCCTGGTGACGCCGAGTAGCACAGCATGCATATACTCGACGCTGAAACTCCACACAAGGTCGAAGTGGTGCAGATTCATTAATGGTGACGGCCCTTTGACTACACAGTCACATTCAAGGGCCAGACACATGTCTACAGCAACCAGTTCTGCTGTCCGTTCCTCCTGCGTTTCACTGTATGGATAGCGGATAGTACCTGTAAGTGCAAGGTACAAATGTAATGACATTCATCGCAGTTCTCTATGCGAGAATAACAAACACGAAGTCATCAAAATGTCAAGCAGATTTAAATTAGTCCTTAACGTGCAGTTATTGTTAAAAAATGTCCTTTCGACAATTCCACATGATACAAATGTGCCAGAACACTTACCGCCGTCATGATCGCCCGGAGCGAAGCACCATGGACACCCAAAATATCCATTGAACAACACGGTGTTCTGAACCGCAGCACGTGCTGGACTGTCTACACAGCAGCAGGTAGCATACACATTCGATTTTATAGTCTGTTGATTGTGTGTCCACTCAACTGTCACAGAACTTAATTCTTCAACAAATTTTGACAAGAACAGTGTCATGTTAGGATGATGTGGCCCAAACCACAACCCTGCCACAACTGGGTTTTTGAAGCGCACGTGTCCAGGAAGTTCGTTCAACATGAATTGAACTGGCCAAATAGAACTTCTTGATGACTTGAATACCGGGCTGCCATCGGTGTTGAATGTGACAGTTAGGTCATTCCACAGAATTTTATCATCACGTCGGAGCTTTCGCTTATGCTCAGCATTTGTAATGTCGGTGATGACATCCCCAGACTGCCCGTCGTCCCTGATCTTCTCAAGACTCGCATACAGTTCATCAGCCCGCAGCCGAATGAGGTGCAGAATTTGGCTCTGAAAATCCAGTATTGTGAAGAAGCACCCCTCAGCTCTGACTGTCGATAACTTGTGCTGCTTCTGGCATGCTTGGGTGCTACACGAGATGACAGAGTCTCCCGGCGGAAAGTTCAGTTCTGCTCCGCAGAACTTCCAGTAGAAAAAGTGCTTGGAAATTTTACCAACTTTAGCTTTCCACAGCTTCCTGAAAAGGTACTTGCTTCCTGGAAGCACACTTTCTGAATTACCGTAAAGCAAATTGACAATACGGAGAAGATCATCCAAAGCTGTCCAAGATAGATGGCGCGCTACAGCAAAGGTCATTATCATCGTGACAGCTTCGGCAACGGTAGTGGTAGAAGACGGCAGTGTTATGCGCTGGAACGCTTCTAAATGCCCAGAAAGCAAGATTGCCTCCTCTCGGGAAGGTGCGGCATTCAAGTCAATGGAGTCATCGGCCCCATCATCGCTACCAGACAAGTAGATATCATCGAGAACATCACCCATGCTGAAGCGATCATTTTCAACGTCTTCAGTCTGTGACGCGCTCTCGTCCTCATCTTGCGATACTACATTCAAGACGGTTTCAGTGCTTTCCATTTCCGCCGAACATCCTGCATCCGACGGTGGCGGTAAACCTGGTACCAGCACTACCGCTTCTAACAAGGTAGGCGCCGAAAATGAGACAGTCTCTATCCTTTGGCTTGAACTTGTACTGGCGACGGGAGAATCGCAGGTGCTTTGCTCTTGACTAGCACGATCTCTTCGAAAGCGTGTAGACTTTGGCATGACGAACGGCTGATCCTTATTCAAATAGGTTTTTCGTTTTTTGACGGGCATTGGTTCTTCGTAAGCAAAGCCTGTCAAGGGGACAGACAACAATCAATTTGCCAAACAACACCGAACACTGGAGGTTGGACTGACTGAATCAATATAAACAAATGGTTGCTTTGTTGTGTGGCTATGCCGCTATGCCAGTTCGCCGGCGTTTGGCCTTCGGCAGGCAGCGTCAGTTTCGTAGCGCTGCAAATTGTGCGCAACATGTCGTTGGTAAACTTGATAGGTATCTTCGCGGACAAGTTCCCGCATGAAAAATAAAAAGAAAGCTTCAATTCATAATGACAGTGTGCCAAATACTGCTCCTTAATGTGCTGCCATTTCTGCCCGCTGTGCAATGAAAGTTATTTCATGTTTTATTTCTGCGTCGAACTTTCTATAGATAGATATTGCATCTGCAAAATACTATAGAACGCACAATGTGTGACGAAAGTGTGGCTGTTCATCGACCCAATAAGCAGTCGTGGCTTCTACAAGCAGATATCGAAACTACGCAAAAGATACTTTGCGTGACGATTGCCATCGGTATCAGTAGACATCATCATCATTAACAACAAATTGCAACACAGTGTCATTGTCAACCATTGTCATTTGGACCACGCTGTTAGCATGTTGTTTCTTCCTTCGTGTTTTTGCGCCGGTTTCCTACTTCACTACAAATGTACGCCTTGGTGGAGTATACTTTAGACCACAAACAAGTCATCGTCTCAACGGACCTGGTGAGAAATTTTAAACCCAAGAACAGTAAGGACTTCGACAACTCGACGCATCTCGTCTACTGGTACTCCCGTGACAATGCCGTGCACGGCTATTATGAGGCTGTCATTTTGAAAATGGAAGGTATGCAAACCGTTGTTTTTAATCCCAGTTTTCTGATTCACCCGTGCCAACGGTGGAAGAAGTGGCGGTTCATTAATGAAGAACTACACTTCAATAATATACGTTGGAATGTTTCCGCAGCCATTTCGTTGTGGCGTGTTAAGCTTTTTGGACAAAGTGTAGCAGCGGCACCTCCGTGTGTAAGCGTTACGAGATTACTGGTTATGCGTATGTGAAGGTCAGGCTGTGGCATTCAACTTCGCCATATTCTTTTTCGCCGCTTTTGTGCTTAACTACGAGACCGCGCGTGGTAATGCATGAAAGTGCTGTTGTTGTACTTTATTCTTATTTAGATTCGCATATTTGATATCAGTGACGACCCGCTCCTTACATCTTTAGTGCAATTGTGTAAACAAATAAAATGAGTTGGGCTGGGCTGTTTGTACTGTTACACATATGCTGTACATTTGTCACAAGACCCAGGCAAAAATCTGGAGTGGGACCACTTCGAAGTGGATTATCGGACAGGAACCACTTGGAATGTGGAACCATTCACTGGCTGGGACCAGTTAAAAGTGGAACCAGTTTCACGGTGGTGCCACTTGAAGTGGAACCAATGGAATTTATCCAGTGGTCCCCTCTGCTAAGTGGTCTCGGATCTGACCACTTAGCAGATGGGACCACTAAATGCATGACCGAAAGTAATGCGTAGAAAAGCACATACAGTTCAAGTAACTATTGTTTATTCTGCATACGCTAAGGATAAAGAAATAATCGATACATCTCTCACGTACTTTTTCGCACACGGGTAATCACTCACTGCGTTCAGACGAGGCATGTTGAATTTGCGATGCACTCACGGACAACATGAACAACAGGGAACATGGCGTTTTGTCGACCACCTCACACTTGTATTTTCTCAGAGAAGATGACACCTCCGTCCATGTAGGTCGCGGCATGTACCATTTTCCACTTCACCAAACGATCCTAATCTTTATACTCGTCTTAACCATGTTTCTCAGGTTCCTCTAGCTCCTGAAATAAAACATATATTCAGTAGTAATCGAAGCACCACGGTAAGCACTTATACCTCTTAACATCGGAAGAAGCATTCTGTGCAGTCCGTTTGGCGTTTCATCGTCCGGTTCTTCTGCGGACGCCGTGTCTTCCTAGCGTCGAAACTTCTCCGAGATATCGCCAATATGTTTCACATGACTCATTGTTATCACGTTGTCTTAGAAAACGCACTAAAACCACGTAAATAGTGCACAGGAGATGCCCGATCTCTGCCACGGCAACCGAAGAAAAAAAACGACCTCGCAACGACGCGTCCAAGTTCAAACTGCTGACGCCTGCGCGCGCTCTCTCTGCTCCCTTTCGCGGCCCGCCGTTAGAATTTGAATTGAAAGCCTCCCGCCGCACCGGAGCCGGAGCGCCCTCATAATTATTGCATCTGCTTTGGGTCAGCCCGTACAATTACCTCTTTGTTTTTAGTTTTTCTAATTATTTGGCGGAGTGTGTCATCTTTTGATTGTGCCTTTTGGCATTTTGCTGGTACATTTTATGACATTTGCCTTTAGATGAGAATATGAGCACGGATTGAAGTTACAGCATATATTTTATCGAAGACGTAAACGGATAAAAAACAAGAAATATAGATCATACGTGTGCTAAAATACATCAAAATAATGGCTAAAAAAGCAAAAAAAAAAAACAGAAGGGTATATGGCAAGAGTGGACTCTTCTTCCCCTAACGGATCTCAAAGGGGGAAGCTGCCCAGCTTGGAATCTCAAGTGGTTCAATTGACCATTGTTGGAACAAAATGGTACCTGTGAGGCTCCCACTGGAAATTCTGGAACCATTTGAGGCCAGAGTGGCACCACTGATTTCACCAATGTGGAACCAGCCACCCCACTTGCGAATCCAGCTATGACCATCAAGATTCAACTGGAACCATTCCGGGACCATCCACATTCAAATGGAACCATTCTGGAACCAGTCCAGATTTTTGCCTGGGGATAGTTCCTGTGTAGTACCCATTTCTAACTGTTATGTTTCTTTCTTTCTCATACAATGTGAATGAAGAGTCAAAGGCTGACATAGTCAGGGAAACATCAAAAGGAAAATGGAAGCAGCCTATCAGGATTATTGATGCAGAGCGTCAGCATGATAGAGTGGGCTCCAAAACACAGGTAAGTTTTCTGATCCGTAAGAAATTTTAAGTACATGTAACCTGTAGCAAACTATGTACCCTTGTTCGACAGAGTATTTTGTTTGGTGCAGCGAAAAGTTCTTGGTCTTCCTGCCACGAAGTCTATTTATCTGCTTAGTTTGCGGACTCCCGGCGTCCTCGCTGGAATGTCACCTGCCTGTGGCATGTAACACCTTTAACACCATTTAACACCAACATATATCCATGTCAAAAAATGCTGGTATGCCTTTATACCAGACGGATTACCGCCCTGGTATAGCCTCCACAAACCACCAACACCAGCATACCTGTAGTACCAGCTCAACCGTCTGGTACCACTCATGTCAGCACGTCTGATTAGCATCCTGGTATAGCCTCCGGATACCAGCTACACCAGTGTACCTGTAATACCAGCTACTGACTGGTATCACGACATCAGTAATATGTTATACTGCGTCAGTGGATGATACATTAGTCCACATGCATTGTTTGTGCATTGTTGAGTGGAGATGGTGAGCACACATGTACGAGTTTGCATAGTTTATTTTGTGGTTATATGGTTACATGGCTTGCCTTTGACTAAATGCTTTTTCTTTGTACTTTGAGTTTCGCTCGTTGCCTCATGGCTCCCCCAGTTATGGTGGGAAATAAATGATTTATTATGCCACGTGTTTCAGAACACTCCCTCAGCTGAATCATTTGTAAACAGGTGGCGAAATACTGAAGAACTCTTTTTGGTACAGGCTCTTGGGGTATCAGCCATATCCCAGTAGCAAGTAGGTCAGTTGCATACAGTCATTAATTAGATAAATATCCAGACATGTAAATGTTACTTTGCATACTTTCTAAACTACTGTCTTATGTATCGGGACCTTGAGGAAAACATACTGCAAGAAAAACACGTAGACACATTTTCTAGTAATTAGAATGTTTTGGTTTACATATTTCTTTCATGGAGCAGTGCATTAATGTCCATTTTGTATCAGCTGCCTGGCTGGCGCTTTCGTGTTCATCCGCTAGGATGGCACATTGGGGTGACAGAGGATAAGGAACAGGCGCAAGACCGCAACAGACGCCTTGGTATTGCTTCTCTATGGAACGAGTGCTGCCAGTACTGTTCACCAGTTTCATTGAGGAGGAATACCAAAGCACCTGATGCGGTTTTCCTAATCTCCCGCTGCGCCAGTGAGCAATCCAGATGGATGAAGACAAAGTTGACAGCAGCATAGCTGACTCAGAGAGCGCATCCATGCATTGCTCCGCACAAGAAATATGTAAATCGTAACAAATTAATTCATTGAAAAGGTGCAGTGTCAACAAGTTTTTTTTCCATCTGGATATTTTCACAAAAGGTCCCGATACATAAAACACAGGTCCTCTAAGCATGCGAAGTAATAATTAAAAGTTAGGATGTTTATTTAATTACTAAAGGTATGTGACTGAGCTGCTCCCTACTCAGCCTATGGCTAATGTTCCAAGGATCTTTACCAAAAATAAAGTCTTTGATGGCACCACCTGTTTGCAAATTATTCAGTAAGTGGACCTTCATGAAACAGCCGGTATATGAAAAGTAATGCACGGGTGCTCCCGCTTTTCATTGTTCGTAGCGTTACTTGGCATTTCTGGTGATATCGGACAGCAGGTTCCGTAGATATTTCTTCATTTGTCCGAGTCTTTGTTCGGAACTGTGCGAAGGGTCACCATGACGTTTTATATATTCGTGGTAGGCACCTGCGAAAGAGAAAACATCGGTATTCAAAAGAACACTTGACTGGAGAGATTGTCCTTTGTATGCACAATATTATTATTAAGAGTGCAGACCACAGTCAGTTTTAAGCAAAATGAGCTTGTTGGCCATTCTAGTCAAAACCAGCGAAAGGTGTAGTTTGACCCTCCTAGATTTTGCTGATAAAAATGTATCTGTTTCCTGGGGAGTACGTATGCATAGTACTTGCGTGCTTGAACATGGATGTCACAAAATACATCTAGCTTACCAAAGCGCACATGGAAAGTGAATAAACCTGGTGACTTAGTGAGAGCTAAAGAACACGGCTCATTTTGGTGTCCGCGTGATATAATTTTTTAAACAACTTTTGCACCACATTGACAATGACATAGTAATACAGTTGCCAACCGACTTTTCGGACATGCTCGATTACAGTCGCCCACCGTTAATTTGGACCCTAATTATTCAGACTTTCCAATAGTTCAGACAAAATCCTGGACTCAATCAATAGCCCCCATAGAACCAATGCATTTCAGCTTCCAATAATTCGGACCGTTTTCAGGGCCACCGCTCGATAATTCAGACGGACTTTGGCAGACTTTTCCTACTTTTTGTGAAAATCCACGCTCCTAAATTCAAAATCGGAACCTCGAGCTTCCGACTCCCTCTCGCCGCCGGGCTGCCCCTCCAGTAGCTCCCTCGAGCGCCGCCTGAGGGGAGGAGAAGCGTGCGCCCGTGCGAAGTTCGCGTTCATGTGATCGACACTGCTGTTTAGACGTTTAGACGTCGGCGAACCTCCGTCAACTGCGCAGATCCTCGCGGCCATCGATACGCTCGGACGAGTTTATTCCGACAGTGTGACATTATCAGAAATGCAGCGTGATGTTCTGTCTCGTGCGCGCGCCGCTAGGCAGACGCGTACCGACACATTCTTCCGTCCCATGTAAATTTTTTGTAATAAACGCCAGTGTGAGAGTGGATTTTTATGATTAACTACTTATTCGGACAAATCCCGTGACCATTAGAAGTCCGAATTAACGGTCAGCGACTGTATTCGGACTCGTTCACAGAACCGCCGCGGGTCCCATAGAGTTGATGTATAAAAACGTCAAAAATTTCGGATGCCGTGCAACTCCGTCGCTGGATATTTCGGACTCTGTTTGCCCAACCAGCGAATTTCTCTCTTGGGGTGACTGAAAACATTGGTACCATCTGAAATTCGTATCAAAAGACATAACCAACTAAAATATTGAGGCAAAAAATAGGCAGTGATGACTGTTCATTTTCCATTCCTCTGAGTAGAAGAGGTCTGTCATAACGCTTTTGAGTCTTCGGTTTTGGCCAACGGCTCAGCACGTGCTGGCCGCCAGCAATCACGCGACAGCACTGTAAACAGAGCTTCACGTAATGCACGCATGCGTTAGGTGAAGCAGACGTGCGGACTTCATGACGGCAGTGCCTCTGACAATGTACACTGCCGAAATAGAAGCTGATGTTATCAGGCAGAGCTGGAAGTGCGTTAGGAAAGCATCGACAAATTTGTCCATCTTACTAGGGCTTAGTAAAGTTTATTTTGAAGCGAAATTCGTTTTTTCGTACTGCTCGATTATTCGGACTTTTGCGCGATCCCCGCGGAGTCCGAAAAATCGGAAGGAGACTATGCTAAATATTAGCTTGAGTCAGCCAATGAGATGGCGCTTCAACGACGAAAAGTATTAAAACGTAATCTAAGCGCATTTGCTCTTAACGTCAGTTGCTGTTCACATCAGGCGCTGTTTTTCTATCGTTAGGTGAGAATGTGATATGTGTTCCACCTTATATGCGAAAGCATCACTTGATTTTTGATCATGAACGGTCATGAATGTAATCTAGTGCTGTGTGACAGGTGTCTAGTGCCGGTAGAAATGTTGCCTCACCTGCCATTGCTCTCATTTTGACAGGTGTAAGAGCTTTCCTGGCGGTAGCTCCTTCTTTCAAAAGCCTCCTGCACGCCTCTCCGGTTACACTTCGGTTCTGTAGTTGCTCGGTAGTCCAAAGGAGGCGGGCCATTTCGCGGCAGAATCTTGAATCACCAGAAGCCCCCATGACCCATTCAAACTTGTCCTTTGGGACCAATACACCTTCCTCTAGCACCATCTGCAATAACAAAATAATGTTGGTCCCCAACTAGTAAATCAGATATCAAAACGTAAAAGCACCAGAACAACTCTTCACCAACTGTGCAACTCTTCACCAACTGTATCTGGATGGGGCTCACGTGAAACCTCACTATATTGCAAAAGAGAACTCTCAAACAAAGCGAAAGAACAATGCAGAAGTGCCCTTAAAGGAGCACTAAACAGCTTCACGAATATTCTTCAATTATTATACTCTATGAGAAAATGTGGCGATATCCAATAGGCGATTTCAGATATTGCTCTTGTGCTCCGCACGGGGCCCTCTGTCGCCCAAGTCATGCGCATCGCGCAATGCGTCATGGGAAATGGTTTGCATTCGTGCTTGCCTGCCTGTTGCTCGAAGGAAGGAGGGAAAACCGAAACTGTTTGCGCTCTTCTTCTTCTGTCTGACTCATGAAAACTAAATCCCAAGATGCAATGGGGCATTCGCGACACGGCGCTCCCTGTCGGGCCATCCACGCAATTTCTGAAATTGTCTATTATGAAGATAATTTACCTCTAGAGTGTCTTTACCACAAAACAATGCCATTCAAAGAGCATAGTCCGTGCGAATCTCTCCTTCCTACTCTGACAGCACCTACGTCACACATCTCACACCTGTAGCAAAGCTGCATACCAGTGGGGATGGGGGAAATTTCGGACTCGTAGCAAATGACCAGCCTTGTTGCACAAGCAGCGGTGTGCAGGGAGAACCGGTTGTGGAAACATCACTGTGACCTCACGGACCAATACAGTGCTGAAAGCACAGTGCGCACATGAAATGGAATATTGCAGGCTTTTGGTACTTTTTGATCTGGCTATGTTGGGATTGACAAGCGGAAATATGTTTAGAATTGACCTCGCTTTCCGTTATTACAACGAAAATCAATGTACAGTCGTCTCACATTTTGGTTGACGGTGCGCGACGTCAAAATGACGTGTGCCTATTGCCGCTATGGCTTCGCAAGGCTGGGCATGAGCACGAAAGAGTGCAGTCAACATTCAGTCAGTCCGGAGCCATTATTTACTTTTTTGCAACAAAATTCTGTGCTAAGCGTCACTGTAGGAAACTAATCACACTGCATTAGGAAAAAGTGCACCTGCATACTTGTTTATTGCCCTTTAAATCCGCTTTAGCTGGGAGAGTACATGCAGGGTGTCTCACGTAACCATTACGAACTGTTGAAAAAAGCTGCATAAGAGGTAGCCGTGTTAAAAGGTGCCAGAGCCCATAGTCGGCATTTATTTTATGCCAATTAGCAAATTAAAATTAGATAACTCTTAATTACGTAGTGGTTTGGGAGCCAAAGCGTCAATGTACAGGTCCCAGAGTAATCCGAGATATTTTTCAACAAAGCACCCTGAACATGATGCCCCTTAAATAATTCTAGAAAAAAAAAAAAAAAGGCGAGACTATAAAACAGCACTGCATGGCTGCCTTCTCGGATGTCCGATGTGCGTCACTCTTAGAATGGCACCATGAGTGCTTGAGCAAAGACATCATCCACCTTCATTAACTAACTAGCACAAAATAAAATACTGCAATCAGCTTCGGTAAAATGCAGTTTGTTTCATCCATACATATAGCTTCATTTTTTTAAAGCCTGGTGACTGTTACCTTGGATGTGCTACATACAGGGTTTTCCTTTATCCTTCGATTTATTATATAAAAAGTGCAAAGCAGGGAAGATGCCATTTGTGCATGTAGGTTATGCTGTTGGACAGCTTTTGTACCTACCAGACGATTAATCAGCTGAAATTAATCAATTCATAAATTAATCGCTTTATAAGAAATACCGATTGGCAAAATGCAATTTTGTTTTTAGAGTGAGCTTAGTGAAAATGACGAATGACAGAGAATCCAGCAAACTGGCATGAAAATATAGAGGGAAATGCTGAAGGATGAAAGCAGCTGCAATTCCGAACAGACTGTCATTCTTCTGGACACAGACGAACACTCCATTCAAAATACTGGTGGCTGTGTCCCATTTCTTTATAATGATCCAAAATGAGTCAGCTGGGCAAAAAGCACTTGCTATGGGAAAAAATATGGTGACCCACTTTCAAAGTGGAGGTTGTAATTCCTGCACACAGCTCTGTGGAAAGGCATTGCAGATCACAGTTGAAGAAACAGTTAGGTTCTAGCTGTTGGACGCAAAGAAAAGTTTTTGAATGAAGTTTTCTTACGTGGTCTCCTGCTGTGGACGGTGGAGTACTCGGTAGCTGTACAACTCCCCTTCGTCCTCCTCCTGCAGGTTGGTGCCCACCATTCGGAGCCGGTGCTGACAGATTCACCTGTCCCTTTTTTAGAAAAGATACAGTGAGCTTTCAGACTCAGCTATGTCACACCGAGGAAAAGTTTCGTCAAATAATCCAGATCCTTTTTCCTTGATCCTCAGATACACACAACTTGAACACACTTGAAAACTACACTTTTGTGCTACAAGGGTGAGGACATTTTAGGCACATGAGCAGACAAGAGTTCAGATGCATGACTGAATTAAAACCGGAGCACGAAACACGGACACTAACACACAGACGACACTTGCTCCACTATCAACAGATTTTTTAATGGCAGCAATTCTTAAATAGGAGTTGCCGAGGGGAAAGGGGGAAAACCAAACAAGTCACTTTTCATGTCTACATCTGCCTTCTAGATACTTAAATTCTTCACGTGTCAGTGCCACTGCCGGTTCGCTGACACAATTACGTTTGCCCAATCTCTCGATTAAAACGGCTTCAAACAATTCCCTTTCAGTTTTTGTTTTGAACCTACCCTTTATCTGTGTTTTTGTAAAGTCGGGTGTGCAACCACACTGAAAGGGAATTGTTTGAAGCCTTTTTAATCGAGAGATTGGGCAAATGTAATTGTGTCAGCGAACCGTCAGTGGCACTGACACGTGAAGAATTTAAGCATCTAGAAGGCAGATGTAGGCATGAAAAGTGACTTGTTTGATTTTCCCCCTTTCCCCTCGGCAACTCCTATTTAAGGATTGCTGCCATTAAAAAATCTGTTGATAGTGGAGCAAGTGTCGTCTGTGTGTTCTTGTCAGTGTTTCGTGCTCCAGTTTTAATTCAGTCATGTACCAACAGGCCCACTCTGCCATTTTGATGATATCAGATGCAAAAATTCACATCACCCCTACGAAACACCGTTACTGAAAGTCGCACTTATGCCCACTTGTAGTTTGCAAGAGGACGAAAAGAATAAAACGTTCCAGCAGTAGCAGCCATCATGGTCAGGACTATGGTCGTGGGACAGGTGGAAGCAAAGTCAGATTTTTAAAGTTACCTATTATTCGCACTTCCCGAATGATCTTAGAGAAATGAAGGAAATGCCTGATCCTCCCCCAGAATTCCAATCACGGACCAGCATATAATGATAGGCATGTCCAGTATACTGTATTCGCATTCACCAGAGTAATAACAAATATTCACAGTACTTTTACGAGCATGAACGTTCATAAGGCTGCATGCTTGACTGATGCAACCATATCTTAGAGCAAGAATGAAAGTTGAAAAACAAATTGCATGCAGCGTAGCAGATACAAAGGAAACACCACACTCAGACGATGTTATCGCATTGGCCAGCCATTTTGGCAACTTCTGCTTCCGAGTTCATAAAAGGCAGGTAACTTCTTTTTACCTTAACTGATGTCTGCTTAGAATTTTACATATACCAAGAGGCAATTTTGAGAACTAATGGTTTGTCTTGGCGCATTATGATCTTCGTCACTCATGTGCCACGAAAACCTGAATCATTATCATCGTCATCACAAACTAATGGTGAACTCAACTTGTTGCTGTGCAACACAGTGTAGTGCACTCGTGCAGGTTGAGCATAGGAACAAACGAATAGCAATGTTAAGGACCGATTAAGCCTTATGCATGTTGGGTTGCATGTGACATGCATGCTCGGTCCCATAAAGCTTTTACTAGATGAAAACTAGCAGTGGCATTCGCCATAAGTGCCCTTCAGAGAACCTCAGTGAAAAGCTGAAAGCAAATGATCACTTCGTCACCTCTGTGTTGCTGCTGCTTGCAATTGTGACCTCTGGTGTGTCCATACTGGTCACATCTGTGCTCATATTCTCCACTGTGGTCACATGTGTGATTGATTCTGCTTGGTGTAGGGAGGCTGTAGGAGTCACAGTATCCTTCTGGAACTATCCATGTAGTTCTTATGTTACAGGTGGTAAAACATAATAAGCACAGGGAATGAGACACTCTGCAAAATAAAACATTACTAATCACAAGCTTTCATGCAAAACCTGCACTTTCTCAGGTGAGAACAGACATAACACATCTCTAAGGCACTGACACCGCATTATCTCTACAGAAATACACCTTCACAACACGGATAGAGCAGCATTTAGGAAACTGAGATGTAATGGCAATCTCATTAAGCTCAGTCATACCTGTAATGCAGTGAACCCTCGTTAATATGACCCCTGTTAATCTGCCAAACTAGCTTTATGACAGTTTTTCTCGGGAACCGTTCCTCTGGCATGTAAATCCCCCTCGTTAATATGACAATCCGTTTATCGGACACTGACCAAGATTTTTGTCACAAATAGGGTCAAACACAGGCATTATCTTTCCGCTATTATGACCGTGTCAAATGACTCTAGGAGTAGCGCCCGGGAGAGGTTATCTCGTACCTCGCTCAAAGGGCGACACGTGTTAAAATAGGGCGTCAAGGTTTGGGATGTCCCATGAAATCGCTGACCTCGGGATTATGCTCATATCTCTTTTCGAACAACCGAAGTGCTTAAAAAGGCGGGGACCAGGTCACACTGTGCTGCTGCTTTCACGTCAGGTTGGCCGAAGCAAAGCCGAACAGGGATTTGGCAGTCGAAATGAAGGGCGGCGTTGCTCGAAGGAGGCAAGCGAAGTCCTACAGGTTGCGTTGTTATTTTTTGAGCAGATAAAGGTCGATAACGTGTCCGCAATTGATGGTGCTATTGTCCATTTAGAAAAATTAATGACTGAAAATTGTTTGACGCAGTCACTGTTAACAGATTTTTCAGAGAATAAATCATAGTTACGGCGGCTTTTGTTGTGCGGCGCTGTGTGTCCGGTCCGTGGAGGGTGCGTTTCTCCTTAATATGACAATTCGCTTTATCACCAAAATCCACGGGAACGGCACTGGTCATAATAACGATGGTTCACTGTGCCCAAAACGCAATGACGGAGGATCCTCATCGCGCACAATCGTGATTAGGTAGCGATTGTGATCGTCTGCAGGTGCGGCCAGAGTGAATCTCGGCGACAGAGATGAACAACGCATACACTTGCGCCACGTTCGCAAAATTGACTACATTATTCAAGCAGGGTTGGCGCAGTAGCTTTCTTTTACCCTCGCCTTCTCGCTACTTGCACTGCTGGTCCCGGGCTAGCAAGACGGCACCGATGGCAGTGGCCCGCATGAAGAAAACAACATGGACAAACACCGAAATAGCATTTAGATTAATGTCCATTTATCTCAAGTAGACATCCTGAACCAACATTTTCTTTTAATTTGAAAGTAGCGGGTCCTGTCAGACCTCTCGCCAGACTGCGTCAAATGAAAGCCTCGATCACAAATGTGAAGTGTGTCCAGTGGGATTGCGCCGACCAGCGTTGCTGACCGATCCAGATTGTGTGTGACAGTGCATTTTGAGTATCAGCTTACATTACCTGGATAGACACATCCATCGAACTGGGCGGGGACACTGTAGAAGGCTCCTCAGTGACGAAGTCTTCAAGGTCACTTGCGAGGGGAACAGCACATTGAGCCCCTTTGCCATCTGCCAGGTGGTCAGTGAATGTGCTTGAGGTTGCGGAAACTATAATAAAAAAGGTCAGACATTCCTTAGGCACTATTTGCCTGAAATGATCAAATGCGCAAAGGCTCAAATACATACAGTGTTTCTTTAGTAGGGCCTTCTGTAACTCTACGGCCAGTTCCCGCTCCTCATCCAATTTCTTCCTCAGTGTCTGGTTTTCAGCAAGGAGGCGCTTTGTTTCACGCTTTTGGCGACGCAAAAGACCCTTTGGGATGAGCTCGTCGTCGGAGTCCGAGTACTCAGATGGTTCCTCCGTTCTTCTTTGTTTCTTCCGTATGATTGTCGTCATCTGCTTTTCACGTGCAGCCGCACGATTCTTTTTCTGTGCTTTTTGACTAGGTGCGCTTTTCTAATTGACAATTGTTGAGAAAAAGAGACGTCAGTTCGCTGCCAGTTAGTTCCATCTCGTACAGTCAAACAAGCCTGATCTCTCAAATGAACAGGAAAAAATATATGTTGAATTTAAGGGCGAGTTAGGAGAAATCAACGCCTTCTAAATTATCTGCACTGCTGCACGGAGAAAGAGGGGGAAAAACTGCCTCTCATAAGATGATGCTGTCGCACGCTTGTTTAAGCGTCCACTGAAAAACAATTTCTTGTCACATTATAGTGATTTCCTACTTTGGCTTTTGACCACCTAGAGCACAAGAGGCTCCTGCAGTGGCAATGCTGTGTCGTTTCTTGTGCATCTGGAAAAATAAACAAAAGTTGACTCGGAGCACAAAAAGCACCATCTTGGTGTTTTGGTGCTCAATGGCACAAGGGCGACTAAGGCCAAATAGACACATGATTTATTTTCCGTGCTGTGTTTGCAAAAAAGCACCATATTCAGTACAAGTTGATGGATGGATTCGGTACAAGGATGATGTACAAAATGGACAAGATTGAGCTTCATCTAATTTATCATTCATTGGGCTATCGCATGATATATAATTTGTTGGTGTACTGCGTGATGAATGTAAGCCATACCTCCTTCTCCTGGCGCACTATTGCGTCTCCTTATCGGCGACAGCGTATGTAGATTATCAACTAGTTCTTTTCCTTCTTGAGTTGAACACGGGTATAGTTGGATTGTTTCAGCAAGGTTAACAATAGGTACCAGGAATTAGCCTTGAGTGTGTGCGTAAGACGTTATACGACGATACATTCCTTTGTGCTATTTGTCTCGTTGGGATCTTGGGACCATAGGAAATGAAATATTTTAAAGAATGCTGGAAGTCATGCTGCATCTCTTCTGGCATAATGTGTACAGTAAATGTGCTTCTATAGGATCATCATGGCTTCTTTGCAGGCTCGCAACATGCAATGCATGTGTGACGTCCGGCGATAAATGCAAGCGTATCTGGTTGTTCACAATCTACATTAAGCGATTACAGTACTTTTATGAACTCAAATGCTCAGAACAGCTTCAAATGATATCAATTGCTTTTCACTTGAAGACAGAAGTCAAAAGTTTGTTTGGAAAATTCAATTTTGTCCCACGCGATGCCACCATTGTGCAACAAAAAATTCACAGTGCGCCTATCTATCATGACCAAATTTTTCTTTTCATCCTGTCTGTAGCCTAAAGGGTCTGTCTACAGCACATCAAATTTTTTAGGCAAGTTGTTGGCGAGGTTCAAGCTCTAGTCGAGCTCTAGTTCAGGCTCAATCTAGTCCGTTTTGTGTCATCATACGGAATGTTGCACTCAATATGGAGCTTTCTGGCGCTCTTAATCAACTTAATTTTTTTTCAGACAAACAAAAGGCTACACAGCACTGCCATGCAGGAGCCTCTTGTGCTCAAGGTGGTCTAAAGCCAGAGTAAGAAATCACTATAATGCAGTAAGAAATAGCCTTGTAGGGGACGCCCAAACCCACGTGCGACAGCATCACCCTTGAGAGGCAGATTCCCCTCTTCCGGTTTCCCGAACCGTACTGTGTAGATAATCGGAAAAGGGTGTGCTTCCCTTAACGCACTGATGGCTTCAACATAATTTTCCCCCATTCAACTGAAACATAAAATGTAGCAGCTTGCTTGATTTGAGATGGACTAAACTAGCTTGCCCTGAGAAAGACCCAATCAATGCGAGCCAAACACACCAAGCATCTGAACACAGGGTGTCTACCAAATTGCTGCATTCAAATTCCCTGATTTTTCCAGGTTTCCACAGACTATATCAAGCGAATTTCGTGACAAAAACAAAGGGAACTTGGTGCCTGCTCGTATGTTTTGATACCAGATCCCTCATAAAACAGACAATTCATTAAGTATTAGTGAGGCTACCCTATTTTTCTGCGTCAGAGCTTGTCATACTGGCGAGCTGATACCCACAGTGATGTTGCTGCGGCAGCGCCGCTCAACCACCGGTCGGCACTCTCGATTCGCCGTGCAGCATCACGACATTGATTTTTTCTGACTTCAGCTGCTTTTTGGCCGAATTCCCTGACAATTCCCTGTTTCCCAGGTTGGTAGACACCCTGGAACATTGCGCTGTCTCCCCCTCTCCCCTTGAGACATTTTCCTCCAGGATGCCCACTCTGTAATACTGTCAAAATATTACACATGTTCATGTGTGTGCTGCTTCCTAACAGGGTTGCAAATCTACTGTTGAATTTCTTATCATATGGACGTGTACCCTGCATGCTTTAACACACTCAGCAAATTTAAGAAGAATCACTAGTTCATCTATCGTCAATTCAGCTCAAGAGGAATGGGACATGGTGTGATTGAACGATATTTAGAAATTCACTCTGCAATTGAACCTCTGTATGCAATATGGGGATGAGTCGACATAGCCCCCTTTTACTATTTTTGCTGCGATGACATCTACGTAGCAGTAAGTACTTGCCAACGAAAATTTAGGACCGCATTGCCCGCTACAGGAGTGTAAGAAACGCGAAATGCACGTGTGTCAATGGGACGGACAATCAAATCAGGCCCCGTTTCCTGGTTTGGGACCTTTTGCCTTATCCCATGAATGCATACAGAGGTTCAATTATGAAGCTCTTTTTCAAAGCAAAATTATTTTAAGGCTGATCTAAAGCACACAATATCGATAACTGCAATCACGCAACACTGGAACATTATTACCTCGCTGTCATTCTGTTGTGCAGTTGCTGGTTCTATGATGTCTGGGACCTCACGACCAGTTTTTGAAATTTTACGAATGAGCGCACTCCGTGTCTCTGAAATTAAGGGAACAGAACGATCAATGATGAGCAGTATGCATATGGCAAAGGAATTAGTCCTTATTTTGGTTGATGTTGACACCCTAGAAGTCAGCTTCAACTGGCAGGAAAGCATAAAGAGACCTATCTGACTGAGGCCTCCCGGTATGAGGCCAACACGGTGAATATCGACCCAACCAAAAGAAAAGCATTTCCCTCCACATTCATAAGTGCACAAAGACGGCACTTTCTTTTCACTCAAAAGTCGCTAAAAAATCACACACTCCATTTATATTTTTATTTTGCACTTCAGGCATCGGATCTAACTCGCGTTTCAGTTCTATCTTGGTCGAACACTAGTACAAGAGGAACAAAGGCGACGTAGACGCGGACAAGGAGTTAGAACAGTTTGTACATTTATGCTCTAACTCCTTGTCCGCGTCCATTGCTGCAGTAAGCCGATATGGACTCCAACACTAGCACACACGTTACTACCGTATAGTAAATCCCATATCCCTCAAACTTTCAGCAACAGAAATAACGGTTGACCTTCCACAAAACATGATTCCCTGCGTTACGTTGAGGTAACCTACCGGAAAGCGAAATCAGCGTGCACGGACGCGCGCCCATTGACTGCGAACTCCAGGCTTCTTTTGAATAAGAAACACACCAGTGCACCATTATCTCTTGCAAGGGGAGATTTGTATGGCCTCTAAGGCACTGAAGGATTTAAAACTTGTCCGAGTGCATGAAACAAAGCGAAGACATACAATTGCCCTATAAACAGAATACCGCGAGGATAATACTCGGTCAGTGAAACTACACTCACCTCCGAGAAGCAAGATTTTCGCCTTGTAGTATTTTTCAAACATCCCATCGGAGGAACGCCAATAGGCCAGTTTTTCACTGGCGTCGAAGTCGTCACATGAATTCGGGTTGAAATTCTTCACTAGTGAAACCGGTAAAATTACCTTAACACCATCCACAGCGTACTCTACTAGAGCGTAAAACATATCAGTTGCGTCGACGGGGCCGGGCAAAACCCGAGAAATCCACGCACACGCAATACGAAAGTAGCGGGCAACGAGAGAACCTACACACATGCACATGCCGTTCACCCTACACCACGACCAGCGGCCACCTGACGGTGCGGTGCTTCACAACGTCACCTTCACCGCCACCCTTGTCAGATTTTAATAACGGTGATAAACAAAAATCCCAGTACGTCAGTTGATCTATTTCCGATAAATAAAGTACACCGAAGTTTAAATCAAAATATATACAACCGTTACAGATGTTGTGCTATCCAGGGCTGTCGCAAGCTATTTACATGCCATTCAAAGGTGCAGCACTCAAAAACGGTTCGTTGCGACAAAAGTAATGTATATTACATTGTACGCGAAGTTTTTTTTGTCCAGTATGCAGAAGGAAAATAATAGCTAATAGCACAGATGGCACGTCAAGGAGAAGGACAATCGTCACGGCCAACAACTGCTTGCACATGATTGCACAATCGTAATCTAACTCGTTTGCGTGCATCTCGCTGTGTAAGTGGATAGATAAACAACAATGTGAATTGAATTTCTATGTCATGTGGCCCACGATGCCTCTTCATCACAATGTGGTTGCGAAGCGTTGATTGTGGAAGCGACGGAAATTGAAATTGAATGCTGCTTAGACTGTAAAAGCATCACTAGGAATGGAACAGCCACGTGAAAAGCGGCGTCGTATGAAGTATCTGGAGCCTGGTGAAGTGTTTAGTGTGCCGAGGTCTACTGTACGTGCGCGATTACAACGGAATGTTGACAATGTTGGGAATGTTTCTGGCAGCCAGTCTCAGCTTTCACACACCTCGTATCCAAGCACGTCGAACCCGTCACCGTTCGCCCAACACTCCCAGAGCTTTGAAGGTATACGTTCCGAATTGGGGGCAGAATCCGACGCGCATTCAAGCGAAAATGCAGATATGTGTGCAGAAGATCCTAATCGTCAGCATACTTCTGAGAGAGTGCTCAGTGAGGGTGATTATGAAGGCGCTTATGCCGAGGGACACTCCCACTCTGCCATCCCAAGGTATGACGAAGACCCCTTAACGGATGCTTCCGAAGAAATCATAGGTGGGTTCCTTGGAGATATCGCAGAACGTCTTGGTGAAAGCTCGGGCGATGAACTGCTGCAAAGCCTCAGCGAAGGCTTCACATCTCCACATGGAGTTGTTGATGTTGGCTCTGTAGCATCAAGCCTTGTCAGTGAATTTGAAGGTGCAACACTGCCAAATGGAACTGTGACTAAAGCAGCAGCACTTGCCTTGATAATGAGTTTCATTACGTCTCATGGATTGACATGGGATGCCCTTGACAACTTACTGCGCATCATCAATGTACTTTTTGGTTCTGACGTCCTACCACGAACAAAGCATTTAATGCGGAAGCTCTGGGCATGCAAGCTCGAAAATGCTCATCATTATTATTACTGTGACCTTTGCGAGTGCCTTTTAGATATGCAACGCGGACATGATACGCTCACCTGTGGCACTTGTCACACTTCGTTTACAGTTTCGGAACTGAAGGCAAATGGACACTTTTTCAAAATTCTTGACTTGCCCAGCCAAGTGAGACACGTCATCACGAAGTCATCGGACAGACTGTTTGCAAATCTTGAACGGCTGAACCAAGAATCTTCCAGTGACATGTCAGACATCAGTGATATCACGAATGGAAGCATCTACAAGACCCTGAAACGTAACGGTTCTCTAAAATGGGGTGATCTCACCATGACATTTAATACGGATGGCAGTCCAGTATTTAAATCATCAAAGTCTTCCGTGTGGCCTTTGCAGTTCGTGATTAATGAGGTTCCGACTTCTGAGCGTTTCTCGATCACCTGCCTCGCTGGACTATGGTTCGGGAAGAAACATCCAAACATGGCACTGTTCCTTGGAAAGTTTGTTGATCACTTGGAGCGCATGCCGCCGCTACTTTGGTCACACAACAACTCAACTGTATCCTCAAACGTCTACGCAATCTGCTGCTGCGTCGATGCTCCTGCACGTGCTGCTGTGCAAAACCAAGTCTTGTTCAGTGGCTTCTTCAGTTGCCCTTGGTGTGTGGTTCGTGGTGAATACGCTGATGGTAAGTTTTTCACATTTGACTAATGTTGTATGAGTATTCATCACAAAAATGGCACTGAACATGGAGTGTTTACTTATACATTATAGGTGCCGTGCGATTTCCAAGCAGTGAGCCTGGTGAAGAGAGGGTACCAGAAAGAGTTATACGTGATATGGAACTCGCTGTGGAATGTGCAACACAAATTAATGGCTTCAAAGGTCCCTCTCCATTGATCAACCTCAGAAATTATGACATTGTATGGGGACAGGCTACAGAGTACATGCATTCCGTTCTGTTGGGTGTGGCAAGGCAGCTTACTGAGTACATTCTGGACTCCTCAAACTCTACAGAACGCTTCTACATTGGTAGGTTCTTGACAAATTATGATGTCCATGTATTCCTCGAGTCTAGCGCACAGTCGAAGCGCATATATTTAGGTTGCAAGTTACAAAGGTTCTTTGGATAACCCGTTTATTGTTCTGTGAAATTATGCACGGGATACACTTGGACATTTTATCTTTAGGAGCTGATTGTGCAAGCTTGTGAATAAAAAGTATGCAGTGTTACTTTCAGCAGCACGCCTGTTTTTATGTTAAATGTTTTAAAACATTTTTGTAACCATTGCTGTAAGGCCATCGCTCGTTCGAACATATGAACCTGCAAAGCATTTTAATAGGGCATTCTCTTCGAGCATGGAAGATGCAGATCAGATTAGTTCTTTGTACTTTTTTGACAAAAGTCATGTACAGATTTCGAAAAGTTGGCATATAGATTAGCAGTTGCAAGAGGGTCTTACAATTCACGACTGTTCATAACAAACACATACTCATTAACAGGCAGTCCCAGCAGTACACAGATCTTGAACAAGCGGTTGAAAGTGATAAAGCCGCCACACTGCATAACAAGACTACCTCGCTCACTATCTGAACGTTGCCACTGGAAGGCCAATGAGTGGAGGAATTGGCTCCTGTACTACAGTGCTCCCTGTCTGGATGGTGTGCTCCCTCAACGCAACTGGAGTCACTGGTGCCTGCTTGTACGTGCCATTTGGATGTTGAATACTACAGTGGTCCCACAGCAAGCAATAACAAATTCAGGTAATCCAGAGAGTATAAGTTCCCATGATTTTTATGCAGTGCATGGAAATAGATTGCAGTTAGCCACTACACACAGATGCAACGCCCAGAAGTGTTTGAGGTGCTATGACAAAATAATTGAACTTGTCACACTCAAACTGCTTCAATGGGATAGACTCATACACCACAGTCGACCTAAATGGAATACAAAAATGGCACGTTCTAAATTTAGCAGAATTTAAACAACCCTTGTTTAAAGTAGAAGCACATTTAAATAGGGAGGTCATCGTACAAGAAATCACGTTTATGCATGAAATGTAATGAAACAGCATGTAACTCAAGCAGCGCATAGGAACTATGTGGAGGATCACGCGCTTTTTTAGCGAGTTTCAGAGTTATGGAAGGACACGTCCTATAATCCAATAACCCAACATCCTATAATTCACCACCATAGAATGCGATCAGCTCTCAGATGCCATGGTTGAAACTGCTGAAAAAAATATCACTATAGCATGGATCCTGTGATGTAAACATCTGTTGTACTTCCTGTATATAAGTGTTGACTTCAGTCTCAGTGTCCAAATTTTACTATACATATCTGAACGTTTTAAAATTAATTTTTAAGTATTATTAAAGAAGAAGTCTGGTAAGGTAATGGTAAAACTAGATGTCATTATGCAACTGCTTTTCATTAAAATATGGTGCAACCAAGAAACACCCTGTACAGCATGGCACATGAAAACAATATCAGTTATTGTTCAAAGTCATGCAAATTGTACATACTAGAATGTCCTTCTGAAGAAGAATCAATCTGAATAATCACTCTTGGTTCTGCTTTCATATGCATCAATGAAAAAATCACACATCAATCAGTGCTAATGGAATGCATAACTGACTGCAAAGATATGACCTCTGACGTAATGACCATTACACACAAAGTGTATTGTTTTACTGCTCAGAGATCACTGCTGTTGAATAGGAATATATTAAGATATAATATTGCATATTCTGCAATAACAACTGCTTTGGTTCTCTTTTCTCTTTGTTTTCTAGAAAGCCTTCTGAAGAAGTTTGTTGATCAGGCCCAGAGACTCTACGGCTCAAGGATGATGACATTTAATATGCACCAGCTCTTGCACCTTCCGAGGTCCGTCAGTAAACTTGGCCCTTTGTGGGCACACTCAGCCTTTGTTTTTGAGTCTGGAAATGGACGAGTGGTGAGCTGCATCAATGCTGCCAAGGGTGCCCCCCATCAAGTTCTAGAACGTGTTGCTGTGATGCAAGAGGTTGAGCTACTCTGTCAAATCTTGCCTTTGCCACAAGAGGCTGAAGCTTTATGCCAGCGGATGCTTGGTTACCCAAGGACACAAGCAGCTACAAGAACTCAAGGTACCAGTCTTCTTGGCCGGGGTAGACGTGTGCACAGCCTCTCAGCTGAGGAAACAAGAGCGCTTGAAAGAGTAGGCTGCTGTGTACCTGTGCACGCAACTGAGTATCTCCGACTCATTTATAGCCACACTGTGTACACAAGTGAGCAGTACCGCAGAGCTAAAAGGAGCAACAGTACAGCGATTCTGACACGCAACAGTGATTTCTACATCATCAGCCGCATACTTGAAGTTACCTCAGAAGGGCTAAAGACATGTATCCTGCTCTGTAAGAGACTAATACCAACAGAAGAAGATGTTCGTTACCCCAGCCATATTGTGCAGTGCTTCGTTTCTTCAAGTGGTGCTCTAGTAGCACTTCCTGTAACAGATTTGTCTGCTGTATGTATGCTGCTAGATTTTAGGCACGATGACAGAATGTACGTGTGCACACTAGCAAATGACATTGAACGTGACTGAGAGCTTTTTAAGGTTCATTTAATTCACTGGAGGCATAAATTGCAGTACAACTTCTGTATAGCGAAGCTACATATCTTGAAGATATGGATATTGGAAAAACGGCAAAAAAAAAAAAAATAAAAAGCAGTTCATGTGGTACTGGCTCTAGCAAAAGGAAATTCCTGTCAAATCAGACAACTAGACTTCTGGTTAAGTCCTTTAAAACTAACTCGCACGACAAAGCAGAACGCTATACAATGTCAACCTCTTCGCTAGTTCACAAAAGTTAGCACACAGTCCAAAGCTACAGTGTCACAATCCATAAATTTATTTCTGTTCACAACATCCTTTGTACATATAAGAGCTTGAAGCTTTCTATCAGTTGGTTTGAGTGCTGCGCAATGTAGGAATTCAGTTTCATATGCAGTGTGAAGAAAAATTGACATTGACATTTTACATGACATGACATTTACATTTGACAATTTTATACGCAGTCTTAGATTAGATACTTTTTTGTAATTAACCTTTGTTTAACATCATGCATAGAGAATGAATTATGCAAATGCAAAATGTGTAACATCTATGCACACACAACTACATGCATGTCCTGTTAGCATCATTTTTGGTTGTGTATCTTAAGAGAAACTGAACAAAATCTGGAAGCATCACATATCCCCTTTTTCCATATAACAGTGCACACACATGATTTCCATGCAGGCAAAAAAAAAGAAACAGTTTTCTCAAGTCGGGCATTGATGGTGATGCCAGATAGTGCAAAGCTGTCTTTGTGCAGTGGAGCGGCCTAGATTGGGTGTAACATGTTGCTAATCGAGCAGTCTTGAAAATAATGTCCTACGTGGTCAGCATAATGTGACTTCTTGGTGCGCACGTTTTTACGATTACAATGATCGGTAGCACTGACACGGTCAAATGACATGGTCACGTGAGGTATATGAAGTACATATGTTTTTCTAGTGGAAGTCGAAAGTTAATTTCTGGATCATAGCAAAATTTAAGCTATACCTTCTGTATGTGTGTAAAAAAGGGGTTTCTTACCCTCCTATAGAAAGTCAATAAATTGCAATACGGTTCTAAATTTTCTTTGACAGGTACATACTGGTACGCTGATGTCATGCAACAGATATACTAAAAAAGGGGATAGTCGACTTATCCCCCTTTTTGCTTACAGAGGTTCAATTCTTGTTAACATCACTTGGCTGAAAGTGCTTCATGACTATGTCCTGTTTATCGAAGTGGTACTTGATAGCATAATAAGGTGCTCTTTTGCCATAACTATGACTGTACTCCAGTGTACTCCTTGCACCCCACGGCCTGCCCTGTCCCCAATTTTGGTATCAAGATCATTTATTTCAAGTAATAAACACAGCAGCATGTGGCACACGGATCAAATGCACTACTGGCACAACATAATTCAAGGGCAGGGCTGCAGAACTACTTAGAGGCAATCTCAGAAAAGCGCGTCACAAGCAGTTGGGGCATCTGCGATATCGTGATGACCTTACTTTACTTATCAAAGATATGACAAGGTTATTTGTACTACTTTGTGAATGCAGAACACGTGCAAATGTACGGAAACGATTTAAGAATAAACTTTATTGTACTTTACGAGTGTGGGCCGGCCCTATATTATCTGGGCTCGCGGGTGGGCTATACATGTGTGCTGTGTTAAATGCGAGGGAAATGTTTATTTTATACATAGGCTTCCGACTTTTCGGATTTATCCGACAAGCTCCCTTCGATGATTTTTGCAAACAAATCTGATTCATCTGACAAACTTTTCCCCGTTTCCTTCGTCCTTCCCCCCCCCCCCCCCCCCGCTTATTTTTCGACTTCAAACTGACCCACAACCAAAAATGGGTCAGAAGTGGTAGCCGATCTTCAGGGTCGCTGGACACATCAATGGCCCAAAAGGAGGGGGGTGCACACACTTGACCCATCTGTTCTATGCATCCTTGACCCTCGTAACTCTACTTGACCCCGGGATTGGGCTAGTTTGGCACAGTACAGTTCTGTGTTCTTCATAGCTGCTACTTATTTGGAGTCTGTGCACCATTCACACTTTGTGCCAATACGCTTGTTTGTACTTCAATAGCCCTTGGTAACATCCGTGCGCTATATCGTGTGATCTCAGTCACTCTTTTGCACTTCTTCTCTTGCATTGCCTCTGCGATGACTATTGCGAAATACTCCGAATTTCGGAAAAGTTGAGAACTCCGATATACAGCCTCGGAATTTTCCAAAATGAAAACTCCGGAAAGATGGAACCCTATATATTTCTACAGGACATATTGCTACAAATATTACTTTGCATTAAGCATCTTCTACTGCCCAAACTGTGCTTGCATGATTAAGTTTGCTGAGACAGTAGCTAAAATTCACTAACATATGCATTGCGACAATAATTTAACAAAAGAGGACGCTGGTATCTCTCACATGTACTGATATTTTCCAATACCAGCACTGGTACGAACTGAATACATCAGTTTCTGGTATGACTCATGTTCCTAACAAGTAACCATACCAGGTGCATGTGCCGCAGGTATATGGTCATGGCAATGCTGATACAGCTACATCGGTTTCTGGCATGACTGGTGTATCTGACAAGTTGTCAAACCAGGATGCAGGCACTGCTGACATATGGTCATGTCAGCATGTCTGTTGTCTTGGTGCAGTGCAAACCAGAAACTGGCATTTCTGGTTTTGATATTTATCAGCAAAAACAGAAACTGGTATAGTCATACCAGTTCTGGCATAATTTCAAACCAGGCTTTTTCAACAGGGATGTTGCAGTGTTTGTGGTAATTACTCCCTTTCTACTTTCAGTCAAGCTCAACTGGCCCCAAAGCCTGCAAAGCAAAACGAGCAGCCAATAAAAGGCTGTTGCAGGAAATTGCTGCTGGGGCATCATCATCATCATCCGATTCTTATGATGACGTTGTGCCGAAGAAGCTACTTAAGGAAAACGACGAAAAGGTGAAAATACTTCAAAGAAGATGCAGGGAGCTTGAGCAACTGCTAAATGAGGAACGACAGTATTCCAGGAGATTCCATGATGCTCTCCTCCGCAGACTTGGTGAGTTTATTAATCTGGCATTCAGACAGATTCTTTGTCACCTTCTGTAGGTTTCATAACACTGTTAACATGTGCATGTAACAAGCGTTATGATGTGTCCTGTATTGTACCACATTGGGTAGTCAAAAACAACATTATCACGTTTGAGACAGTTGTCCTGAGAAGCAGTAGATTTGGTGGAGTAGAAAACCGTTGAAACTTACTCCTGAAGTTGATGAGCACATATGGAGACAAACAAGAACATAGGGCCGGGTCATCAATTCATGGTTTTACGGTATATTTCCCCGAATTGAAGTGTGGACAGTTCAGGTAAAACCCAACAGATACCTGGAACACCGTACTTCAGCCAAACACATGCAAGTACTGCGCAGTTGAGTTGTTGCCAGAACTGGACAAAAAGCCGATCGCTTTCATTAGCACATTGCATTGAAACGGTAGATCAAGCTCAAAACAGAAGCAGCTGAATGCGAGCAGAGTCTGCAGGCCACTATGATAGGGCGTGCTTGTTTGTCGAAGAGAACGGGAGAAGTAAGCAGAGGGTATAATCCATGACTTGGTGCATGCACTAAGCTATGACGCAATAAGGTGAGAACGTGTGGACGGTGAGCTCGGAAAGTTTTTCTTTGAATTTACCCACTACATTAAAGAAGAGGTCCCAATGACGTGGAACAATCATTTAGGAAGCTTAGGTACTCGCGGAATCCACGTGGGTCAACAATGAGCAACGAGTTCTCGAACATAAGTGCGATGCTTTTTGTAAATAAGGGTGTGTCATAAGTGTCATGTGTATGCTGTTGCGTTCTGAAGTCAAAAGCACAACATGCTCTAAACTTTTGCAATGAAAGGGAGATTTCTTTAGCAAAGCGCAATTTCTTTCCCAAATCCAGCACAGCTAAGTAATTTTCATCCGAATTTGCATTAATATGAAGCACAACGTTTATTTTCCTTTTGCGAACCAAATAAATAAATGCAGCCCGAAAATCTCATGTTCTACCTATTCAGTGGTCCACACAAGTATTTTGTTCACACAGGACATACAAACAGTCTAGGTTATCATCATAAAATAGGTACTGTTGTGTTCCCTTCACTTTTCTCCAGTCGATGACATACTTTATAGAAGAGAGGTGTGACTTGTCTTTTAATATATTGGAAATTGGTGGGTCTTGACATGTGACACTATTCGCAAGGATGCTAGGCACCATAATTCTTTGCCAATTTGGGCTAATTTTTCTATGAAACACGCATCACAAAACTAAGACAAGTCACACGCACAGTGATTGAGATTGGTTAAGAGAAAGGAGCACTCAACCTATCCATGTAATAAGCTACTACGTACAGCATATAATGACTTGCTAATTTGGTGCTTTCAGAAGCACTCCCCTACAGAACTGCTTCAGAAGCGGAATTGCTTTTTGTTACTCCCGGGACAAGGCAAGGCTCTAGGTCTCGTGCTGACGTTGGTGGATCAGGTATATTCAGCTTCCTCATTCCTTTCTGTCGGAATGCTTTGTTTTATTCGTTTTGTCGTTATTGTAAGACATCCTGTAAAGGGGCTAAATTAACTATGATTGCTGCAGAAGCTGCTCGGCCACCACCATTGCCACCACAGAGGCCTGGGGCGGAATCAGCCATTTCACGCAAGCTGTGCAGACCAAACTGAGAGTGCTGTTTGCCAGGGTGAGTGGAGTGAGTGCCTCAATGCACCTGGTAAGCGTGTATTTCCACGCAAGTCTAACCATGCCCAAGATGCTTAGCATTCTGCGTTTCCGCAAAATTTCTTTCCTTTATTGCGAGACATCCTGTAATGGGGCTCAGAACAACTATTTTTGCAGAACCGGCTCAGCCACCACAGAGCTGTGGAATGCAGCCTGCGACACCTCAACCACACTACACAAGCCCAGCATTTACAGGTGTGGACAGCCAGGTTCCCACGTCTGAAGCGCCTGCAGAATTTGGATTGGTGGTGCCTGTCACTGCAGACTGTCCCATCCCCATTGAAGGTACTTTTCCCTATTGGTGGCATGATTGGAAACATACAGGATGTTTTGTTTGAGGTGTAACAACTTGCTCTAGCCACTAACCATTTGAAGTGTCAACACAGAGTAGCGTTTCCTAGCCTTTGCCTTGTGACACCGAAAAGGGGTACTTTATGCTGATTGCGGCCACGTACAAGTCGAAATGCATCTTGGCCAAGTTTTCGAGTAGGGCATGCTTAGCAGGCGGGGTAATAAATGTGCATATAGGATGGAAACCTTTGCAACAGGTTTATTCAATGCATTTGCCTCACTTCCTGCTGCAGTACCCACCATCCATCCCTTACTGCCGCCAAGATCTAAATGTGTGTTAGTTCAAAAATGTCGATGTAATCGTCAACCACTAACCCAAATGGCAAGTAAGACAGCATCAAGTGCTTTTTACGTGCTTGTATCGTGCGAGAGACCACCTTATTTTTTGACACTGTGTACAATTATTGGCAAATTTTTCATCCTGGGGACATATGAAGCATCATGTGAGCCTATTGTGTACATCCATTGTCACATGAATCTTTGCAGACAACTCTTGTGTCCACGTGGCAGAACTCCAGTCATCTTTCTCACCATTAGTTTTGTTGTAATGTTGTATGTCAACATGGTATACTTTACAACATTCTGGCTTTCTAACTTACATCTTCCCGCTCATTGCACAGGTTTTACATCCCAGTGCGGTGCTCCTGAGGTGGCTACAAACCTGGTTGGGATAGAAAGGCAGCTGTTCTTGGCCCCGCCAGACACTCCTCTTTTTGCAACATGGAATGGCAAGGTGTGTACTGGCAAGATGCATTAATAGCTAGGCTGGTTGTACGCGGTGCAGAACAGGTTGCACAGTGTAAATCAGCAAAGGTTGATAGCTTGCTCTTTCAACCACTTAGAACATCAATTTTTGATTGTAGGTGCACTTTGGAGGGTCTGTCTATGCGGAAAAGGACAAGGTTGAGCACATATTCAAGGCCAAGACAGATTCCCTGTGTTGTAGGGAGCTGATGCGGGCTGTTTGGGAACCTTCGGAGCTAGTGGACCGCAGTGCAAGTGGGCAGGCGTCCAGGAGGTTCTTAAAGGAAGGCAGGGCACCAAAAACCCTGTCTGACCCCAAGAAAGCTTGAGGCTGTTGAAAGTAAGCTTTTTGTTGTTGTCCTCTTTATTTTATCTGCTTTCCTCCATCTGTGATGTGATGACTGATGCTAAAAGCATAGAAGACTTCTTGAGCTTGCAAAGATGTATTACAAGACACACATGCTAAATTTAGCTTTCAGCTCCCTTACGCATCCCTTGTCTTCTTAACATTCTCTTCCTAATTTGTCGTAATTATTTCAAATGCCTTCAAGAAATATGTCAGGGATAAGGTCGAGAAAGAGATGCCCAAAGACGCCGCAGAACCAGCAATACAGGCACGGGTGTGCCTGTTCCGGAAATATGTTGGAAACATGTTGAACGACATTAATAAAAAGAAGCCATAAGATGTACATTGTCTGCTGTCTCCTTATACACACGCCTCACAGGGCCATTCTTATATTTCACCACATTTGCATGTATGGCCTGTCCTCATGTAAGACCCTATTACATATAGGTCATATATCAAATAAGACCTTATTTGCATATAGGTCATATATCAAATAGGATCCTGTTTGTTCCATATTGTATAGGATCCTGTTTGCAAAAGGTTGTTTCATAAAAGATCCGGTGTCATAATCTTATGTGAATACCAAAAGGAATTTCCAACAGGGCTGTCTGTTTTCTGTTGCGAATCATCTCTATCGCGGGATGCTTGCACATTGCTCTTCTACATACCATGATTTTGCAGTAAGATTATGGACTTTGGATAAAAAGATTACACAACACTGCTCAGGTATTTTTGTCTAGTGAACAGCACCCACTAAAATATATGAATGTGCCATTGCCGACAGTAATAAACAAAGTGCAACAAATGTATTATAGAATGCAGGTATTTTAGGTTGCATGCCAATCCAGTACCATGCACTATCCCCTGTGAAGTTGTGACAAATAAATAGTTTCCATTTTTCTTGGCTATCAGAACACAAACAGGGAATTAATAAGAGTAGACAATGTTGGCATGAATTCTGGACTATGCTTCAATCACACATTCACAGATGGTAAAGGCACCTTCCTCAATGAACGTTGATAACAGTGAAACTTCTAAAACGTTATCAGAGATAACATCAGCTTCTACGTGTCTCAAATAATTGTATGCCCAACTGTACACTACTAGACATGTGACGCTGAATAAGAGGCACTCTATTTATATTGTGACACCCAATTACGC
This sequence comes from Ornithodoros turicata, assembly GCF_037126465.1. Classification (NCBI taxonomy): domain Eukaryota; kingdom Metazoa; phylum Arthropoda; class Arachnida; order Ixodida; family Argasidae; genus Ornithodoros; species Ornithodoros turicata. Next base: position 201,382,176 of record NC_088201.1, read on the forward strand.
GGCACGATGTATCACTGACAGAGGTGTATATAGCATACCGCTAACTCTCACCGTAACGTCACTGCGCCAGAAGCACGCAGCAAGAGGTGCCGCATCTACTAAGCGGCAAAAAGACAGTTATTGTGTCCGGCGCGCAATACCGCTAAGAGCACGCCGCAAATGCGTGTCGCGTGACATGGGAGGCCTACCTCGATTCTAGTACCTGACACTTTCCTTTCGATCGGGGAAGAAAATGGCTCCAGATGCCACTTCTCTCCCGGAACCGAGCGGAAAGTGTTAGGCCGTAGAATGAAGACATGCCTTCCATGTCACGCGTTCGCTGATGCACGCATTGTCATATACTCTGTGGCAAGACACAGAGCATATTTCTGTGCTACAGAACAAGAATCGCACACAGCACATGCAGGACATAGATAGAGTAGACACAGGACATAGACTAGAGTTACCAAAAGCAGAAAAGCTAAAGCTGCTAAGTTAAAAACGTGCATAACAGGATGTTGAAAGACAATTGTATTGTGATTGATGAAAAGTACAAGTTGAGACAAAAAACAAAAACAACTATACTACAAAAAATTACGCAATACAAAAAAAAACATGGGACATGCAGCTCTCGTGCGCTAAACAAATTTGCCATAACCAAGAGTGACACGTTCAACGTCAAGCTCAATAAAATTGATTTCCGGAATTTAACTCTTAAACTGCCCAAGTTGACCCCACTTTTTGTTACAGAAACACCACGGACATTCCATATTTTCCAAACAGTATCACCTATTATCTGTAAGCCACGCAAAATAATTTGACTAAAATAGCGAAAATTGCCCACTTTGCTGTCAGCCTTTAGGGCGACGTTTGATGTCATTGGCTAAATAGCGAATTTCCCCATTTTATTTCAGTTATGTCAGCCAATCACCCCACTCTCCCAGAGAGTAGTTATGTTGTCTTGTGCTTACCGACGACTCCTCCTGTCTTCGCCATACAAAGTGAAGTTGGCCTGGAACATTTGAGATCTCACCTCAAGAATTAAGTTAACTACAATTTAAATTTAGAAAAAAAAGACACGCTTTAACGATGGCAAATTTACCTGTGACAAAGAAGTTATTGTCATCATGTCATTCTGCTGTTTTCTCTTCAGGAACAATGTGAAATGAAAAGAAAGCTTCACAAATACCACATACAGATCGCAGTATCAAGATACATATCACTGGGGGGAACAAATTACTGAAGGCACCGCCAACTTTGGTTATTGCACCGCTTCACGAATATGCGACAAAAGTATGGAGATGGTCCAACGTTCACTGACAAAAGATGCGATATTAATAGCATGATACAGCGTGTCTCAAGATAACCGGACATAGGGCTTCGCAGGGAGCGATGAACGGAAACCTGAGGTCATCTTTGTGATACTAGACTTAAAAATTGAGCGCGATATCAAAGTAAACGCCTGTTTGTAACTCAAGTATCACAAAGATTGCCTCAGGTTTTGCGTCGTCTTTCTTGCGACACCCTGTACACACTAAAAAGAAAACTCACAAGTGGAAAATAAAAGAGAAGGAATATGTGCTCTTTTGATACTGTTATAGAGCTATACAACAAACAATGAATCGAGTAAAACTAGTGTGGGGTTAAGTACTTAAGTACAATGGTAAAAATAGAAGGGACAAAATAGTGACAATGGTAAAAATGACCTCACGTGACCAACGCCTCTCACGTCAGGAAAGGAAAGCACAAATGTGTTGGACATGGACTCATTTACAGAGTACAAAGTGCATGTATTGAGTTCCACAAGCTGCCTCATCACTTTCTTTGCTGCTTTTTTTCCTCCACGAAAAAAAGAGAAAAGAACCTGAAGGAACTTGCATATCACATTTTTACTTTTTCGCGAGAGCTTCGGTGTTCAACCGAAGCTCTCGCGAAAAAGTAAAAAGGTGGTATACAAGTTCCAAGCTGCGGTTGGATTCAAAGCCGTTTGTAGCATACCCAACATTTGTTCAAATGCTGCAGGGTATGTGATGTTTGTAATGTAATATATCGCGAGGCACATTATCAATGCGTGCTCAAATGTCGCTGTGTCGTCCAGCCAGATCTATTGCCCATTATTGTAAAGTTCTTTGTAGCCTGGAGCCCAAAATATCATTGGTCCTGGACAGACGTCCAACTCACGCTGCCCCAGACAGGAGATATTCATTTGTCTTAGCGCGGGACAGACGAGGACCGGCACAGACACACCACAGCGATAGTAACAACAGGGATTTCATGAAAAGACAGGAGCAAGAATACAAAAGAAGCGATACCGTCACGCAAATGAACACGATACGTGACCGAACTGAACGTGTTCTACACATTACTCCTTACAACTCCTTATCTGAGAGTCCGATACAGGAATTTCTGACACAGGTGACGACGACGCGGTTCATCTGGGATACTTAAAGGATGCGCCATTAAAAACTGACCAGCGCGCTTCACAAAGAGAGCAATAAACGAAAGCCGGACACTATCTATTCGGTACTTTTGTTGGAAATGAAATGTTGGAAAAAGTAGCACCTGTTTGTAACTCAAGTACCACACATATATCGTCCGGTTTCCAATAATCACACGCTTGTGAAGCGCGCTGGTCAGTTTTTGCACCCTGCATATGATCTCACGCGTGCACATATCAATCTAACATGCCAAACTACAGCAATTCTGGAACAGAGGGGAGAAGCCGCATCATTTAATCAATACAGCCGCCTGTTTGGTCTGCGTAGCATCAACCGCAAGACAGCAGTATCCTCACAACATCAACAGCACATTGCGTGGGGCTTGTGTGCTTTACCCCACACCCACCGTCCTTTCCATGGACCATCGCAGGTAAATTCTGTACAATCTTAGGTGCAGAAAAGACCACACTCCCACTAATCCCGGAACACAATCTTTTTTAGATCAGCTAAAGCACTGGAGCCACCATGTTCAGTGCGCTGTTGATGTTGCACACAGGACACCACTATCCTGCGGTAGATGTTGGATGGACGGACATGTCTCGATTAGCTCGTTGTATGTAGCCATTGATGGTGTTATTTCTAGGATATTTTGTTTCTTCCTGTATTCGTAAGTCTCATTTAGTAGGACTTTGGGACTGAAATGCCTACAATTCCTACGATCACCTCTCATGTGTGGTATTTTTCTGCAATACATTTTCTGTTTCCTATGCGATCATAATAGTAGAATAAAGGAAATAATTGTGGGATAGTGATTCAATAACAGGTCCCCTGTCTAGAGCATACGCGTCCTTGAGCCACGCAGCTGCATGCCCAGGTGATGATGTCATACCACGACTCTATTGTTTCAGGTGGACCTTGTCCAGAGGAGATGGGTTGGACATTAGTGGAGAAAAACAGTGTAGGCCTGAGACAATAGCATGACGTCATGACCAAGGAGCAAAGCCTGCAGAGGGCCAAGGATTTACTTCTCTCTTGGACACTGGCAGTGTGGACGCGTTAATTCTGTTCCTAGCAATTGCGTTGGCCATTAGTGGAAGAGCGTAGCTTCGGTGGGTTTCTGTTTGCCTCAGATGGCGTGCGGATGTGTGGTTCGTCACTGGTGAATGGTGTGTGACGATTGTGGTGGATTTTGTGATGAGTGGATTTACAATGAGGGAATGCAGTGTACGTGTTCGATGATGGTGAGTGTCTTTTTCACTCTGTGCAAGTGTGTTTCTCTGTTTGCTTTCCTCTGTTGCCCAGCGCTAATGCGATTTTCCCCCGTGTAATAGCGCTCCTGACATGCCCCGACCTGCATGCTTTCCTCTGTTGACGCATCTAGGTTTGTATCTTTTTTTTTGGGTGAGAAAGATTCATGTTAATCGTTCTTGTCTTGACGATGACGCTAGTGCTGCCCTGAATGGGAATAGTGCTAGAAGGATTCTTAATAATTTTACAATTAAATTAGTTCAGAAAGTAACCGCAAAAGGGACAGATGCATGACTTTATTCAGGAGAACAAAGCATTACAATTCAGTTCTGTGCCTGGCTCTCGGATGGAATGGACGTATCGTTTTGCGCTCCTGTGACTGCCGCTGTGGTGGGGTGATTTGTTGTGTAACTAATGCTTTCGCTCGTGATAACTTTGTCCCCGCTTTGTTTGTGGCTTTCATGCCCGTGCATGTCGGGCGCTGGTTGCTGTTGTCCAGGCATCCTCGCCATTTCCGTAAAAGCTGCCTTGGGAATGAGAGCAGCGCTGGCGTGATTCTTAATAATTTTGTCATGAAATTAGTTGAGAAAGTAACCCCTAGGGGGTGCAGATTCGTGACTTTATGGAGGAGCAAAAAGCATTACGATTCAGTTCTGTGCCTGGCTGTTGGATGGAATGGACATATCGTTCTGCGCTCCTGTGATTGCCATTGTGATGGCCTCATTTGTTGTGTAACTAATTATTTTTGTTGTTAGCTTTGATAGTTAGCATATTTACTCTGGCTTTCACCGCAGTTGGCATTCCTCTGTATTATGAGTTTGTTTCTTGCATGTCCAGAGCTCTCCTAACCTGCCCAGACATGCCATGATGACATCACAGCTGATGTCACAGGATGTCCTGAACTAGTGGTCACAGCTGTGATGCTTTCCAACCTGCCTCTGTGCTCTGTCGCCCTGCGATGGTCAGCGGCCGTTCCGGACCGCTTTCTTTAAGATGGTGTCGTTGATCTTCAACTAAACTCATTCTCTCCACTCTATCTCTATCTATTTTTTTTTCTTTTTTATGGGCACGAGTTGTGCACAACGCTCAGCTGGTCTGGACAGGAGTTAGATGCTCCCCAATTAGTGTGGTGGCTCCCTGAGGGTGCTGATTAATGTGGGGTCCCAATTAGCTCTAATTAATAAATTAATCGTATTCAGGCCAGTTGAGCGTTTTGCACAGCTCGTGTCCAGTACTTACTACTAGACTTACAACTGACGAGTTCAGGAAGTACACAGGCAACTGAGCTATAGGAGGGTCCGCCTGCTGTCGAATGTCACAGTGAGCAGGAGCCCAATCCTCTGGCTGTCCATTAAGGCAGGGTCCATTCCACATTGTTCTTGTAGCAGCCCCAGCATCATCTTCGTCATCATCATCTTCGTTCAGCATCTCGCGCCCGTGTAGCCACGGAAAATAAATCAGTTGGGCTCTCGCCGTCAAACCAGCCGGTTCTCTTTCTCTCTCCTTGAGTGCCAACAACTGGTGACCCGAACGTTCCGTGACCGAACATTCTAGAACCTTGGCCCGTGCTCTGCTATGCCTCTCGGGGATCCGTAAGCCAGCTCTGCTCCATCCCCGACGTCTTCGCATGCTGGCGTCGCCGTGGAGCTGCCCCCGTATGTCGACCGAAATCCAGCTGTCTGGTTTCTTATTATTTTCTATTATCAGGTCTGGAAGTTCAAAATTAAGATGTTGTTGACCCGGGAAGGAACGTGGACGTACGTGGACGGACCTACTCCACAGACACCTTCTGGAGACTGGACGGCTGGCGATGAGAAAGCGCAGAGCACGATTTGCCTCAGCGTTGAGCACAATCAGATTGTGCACATCTGTAATTGCGGCTCAGCGAAGGCGATGTGGCAAGAGCTACGCAAGGTTCATGAGCGAGCAAACCTTAGCAATAAGCTCTACCTGCTAAGGAAGCTCTACCAATCCAAGTTAGCGGAGGACGAAGACATGCAAGGCTATATAAGGCGTACCTTGGAGTTAGTCGAGCGGAGAGCTACTCCCGGAGAGCTACGAGGCGCTCGTGACCGCCCTGGACGCACGGCCCGACGACGACCTGACGCTGGAGTACGTCAAAGGAAAACTCGTGGACGAGTATATGAAAAAGCGAGCATCAAGTAGTTCAACGTCTGGTTCGGGAACTGCGCTTCAAACGAAGAGAGACGACAGTAGGAAACCTTCGTCCGGCGGGAGGCATTGCTACTACTGCAAGGAGGTAGGCCACTTGAAGTGGAACTGCCCCCGTTTGAAAGGGCGCAGGAAGCCTCGGCAGCGCGCTAAGGTAGCAGCGTCCGACCGCTCGTCATCCTCCGAAACTGCATTTGTCGCCGCTCCCGAATTGCCAGGTAGACCATGGTACGTTGACTCTGGCGCTACCAGCCACATGTGTAACGACAAGGATTTCTTCACGGAGAATTATCGTCAGTCAGCAGAAACTGTTACCGTGGCGAATGGTCAGAGAATTTCTTCACATGGAATCGGTGATGGCATTCTACAGTGTCGCATTTCTGACTCCAAGTGCAAGTCGGTCAAGGTGAAGAATGTACTCTACGTACCCTCCCTCGAGAGTAATCTTCTGTCTGTCAAGCGCCTCACGCAACAAGGCAACGTGGTGACATTTCAAGGAGACCACTGTATCGTCACTAGAAGGCAGGAGGTGTTGGCTAAGGCAAGAGTGGAAAATGGCCTCTATCGCTTGTCCACTTTGAGTACTACGGCTGCCAATGTCTCTCGGACGTCTAGTCACCGAGAGTGCGTACACGTATGGCACCTTCGTCTCGGGCATAGAGACGCAGTAGCAGTCAAGTGTTTACAGCAGGAGGATTTGGCAGATGGGATCCTGATCGGTGACTGCGACCAATTGGTAAAATGTAACAGCTGTATCAAAGGAAAGATGAAGAGGGCATCCTTCCCTAAAGAGACTTCGCGAGCGGGAGCTGTTCTGCAGCTTGTCCACACGGATGTCTGCGGCCCCATGAGGACTCTAACGCCTAGCAAAAACAAGTACTTCCTCACTTTCATCGACGATTTTTCACGATACACTGTCCTGTACCTGCTGAAATCTAAGGACGAGGTATCTGCAAAGCTGGAGGAGTACTTGGCCCTGATGAACACGAAGTTTGGGCGTCATCCGCAGATAATTCGCGCCGATAATGGGACAGAGTACACCAGTGGCAAGACACAGGCCCTTCTGCGCAAGTACGGTGTAACATTCCAGACATCAGTTCCGTACAACCCAGAGCAGAATGGGGTCGCCGAGAGAAAGAACAGGACACTCTGTGAGAGCGCAAGGAGTATGCTTTTCGGGGCAGGCCTTCCAAAGTTATATTGGGGCGAAGCTGTTACGACTGCCTGCTACCTTCAGAACTGGCTGCCTAGCAAAGCGGTATCGAAAACTCCTTACGAAATCTGGACTGGCAAGAAGCCCCACCTGGAACACTTGCGCATGTTTGGGAGCACGGCCTATCTTCATGTTCCGAAGGAGAAGCGAGACAAATGGACGCTCGGGCTCTTGAGGGTGTGCTAGTGGGCTTCAGCGAGACGCAGAAGGGGTACCGGGTGCTTCTTAAAGGTAGTCACAGTGTCAAAGTGACACGCAGTGTGATCGTTGACGAAAGCCCGATCATGGAAGCGTTCTGTGGAGAATCACCCGCTTTCCGGCGTCCGGGCACACAGCGTTCGGAGCAGTCGTCTTCTGGTGACGTTGAAGTGGAGCTGCCTAGCTTTTGCCCTCCTAGCTTGCCCTTGCGCGGTGACAGCGTTGGAGATGTTCCGGTGACTGACAGCGTTGTACCAGGGTCCGGTGCGGATGTTCAGATGGCAGATGGAGTTGCTCCTGCAGCTGATGGGGATGGTCCCATTCAACCACGGCGTTCGAGTCGGAGCAACAAAGGAGTACCTCCGGACCGTCTTTCTTATGAAGCCTGCGCGGCATCCGCGCCCGATCCAGTTAGCTGGAAGGACATGCAGAAGTTGCCAGCTGCTGACAAGGACAAATGGATAAAGGCTGCTGTCGATGAGATCCATTCGCTTCACCAGCTCAACACCTGGGTTCTTGCACAGTTACCGGAGGGCAAGCAGCCCTTCGGCTGCAAGTGGATTTTTAAAACTAAACGGGACAAAGATGGCAACGTTGAGCGTTACAAGGCAAGACTGGTCGCTCAGGGGTTCTCCCAGCGGTTTGGAGAGGACTATGATGCCACGTTTGCTCCAGTCGCGAAGCTCACCACACTGCGGATTCTTTTAACAGTGGCAGCTGCCGAGAACCTGAAAGTTCGTCATTTCGACGTAAAAACCGCATTTTTGAATGGCAAAATCGAAGAAGACATTTATATGCAGCAACCGGAAGGGTTCATCGCTTCAGGGGAGGAACATCTCGTGTGTAAGCTTCAGAAGTCGTTGTATGGACTTAAACAGACTGCCAGGGCATGGAACATCAAAGCCAATCAAGTACTACTTGGAGCGGGCTTCACACGGAGCCAGGCAGACCCCTGTTTGTACACCCAAGTAGTGAACGGATCCCGGCTATACGTACTTGTATACGTGGACGACATGCTAATTTGTCATCGAGACAATCCTACCATAACAGGAATTTGGCATCAGTTGATTAGGCACTTTGAGCTGAAGGACCTTGGGCACGTCTGCCACTACCTTGGTATCGAGATAGAGAGACCACGTCACGACTGTTTCCTGCTACATCAGAAGAACAAAATAGATGCATTGCTGGAGAAATATAACCTCAGTACTGCTAAGATCAGCTTCACACCAACGGATCCAGACTATCTGAAGTTTACGGGGGAAGAAGACCTACTGCCCAGCAACGATCTGTATCGGAAAGCAGTCGGAGAGCTGCTGTATCTGAGCACGACGACACGGCCTGATATCGCCTGCGCAACTGGCATACTTTGTCGTCGAGTGAGCAGTCCGCGTCAGCGAGATTGGGGGGCCATGAAGAAGCTGTTCAGGTACCTGATGCATACTCGGGACTTTAAGCTGACCCTTACAGGTCGACAAAGCTTGGATTTGACAGGATATGTCCACGCAGACTGGGCCGGCAACGTCACTGACCGCAAGTCAACAAGTGGCTACATCATCCTGCTTGGAGACAGCCCGGTCACTTGGTCCAGCAGAAAACAGTCATCTGTTGCTCTGTCGAGCACCGAAGCAGAGTACATTTCCGCGGCTTATGCTTCACAGGAAGTTTTGTGGCTGCGTCCATTGTTGGAAGATTTCGGACTAGTCATTGATCAACCGACACCTATGTTCGAGGATAATCAGGGCTGCATTAAGCTTGCCCTTAGTGAAGGGATCAACGCCAGGACAAAGCACATCGATGTCCGTCACCATCACTTACGTGGTCTAGTAGCACGCAACATCATCAACTTTCAGTACCGCGAGTCCGCCGACAACATCGCGGACGTGTTGACGAAACCTTTACCACGACCGAGACTGGAGGCGTTAAGGCAACGGATGGGGCTCATCGAGGGATAACCTGTCGAGGGGGGGGGGGGGTGTTAGAAGAAGTCGACATGCTAACCTCGTTGCGTGCGCACCCATTCTGGCGCACCTGCCCCACTTTCAGAATAAACCCGCCCCGTGCACACACACTGTTGCTGCCTCCCAGGTTTACTGCTTTCTCACACCATCTCATTTCAGCTCTTACTCCCTCTGCTGCGACTGAAGTCTACGACATACTGGCAAGTCCCTCCCCTTCTACGCCGTATCACCAGCTAAAGCAAGCTCTTCTCCAGCGAACAACATTATCAAGCCGCTCACGCCTGCAACAGCTTCTCTCAACAGAAGAGCTGGGTGATCGCAGGCCCTCTCAGTTACTGCGGCGCATGCGACAGCTGCTCGGCGATCAATCAGCTTCCGTGGACGATGCCCTTCTTCGTGATCTCTTTCTCCAGCGGCTCCTACAGAATGTACAAATCGTCAAGGCCACAGCGGCTGACATGACCCTCGACCAGCTGGACACTCTTGGTGACGCGGTTATGGAGGTGGCCAATACAGCTGTAGCTGCTGTGTTCCCTGCATTGCCCCCTTCGGAACCTGACCGACCTCAACCGCGCCAGCTCCCGCTGTCCACCATTGACGACCTTTGTCGCGAGTTCCGCTCCCTGGCCGCGCTCATAGCCGCTTCGCACGCGTCAAGACCAAAAAAACATATCCGACGGCAACGTCGCGACCGACGTGGCCTAAGGCCAAGACGGTCCCCTTCCACCAACCGTTCCGCCAGCCGAGACCGCAGCCCTGCACTCTGCTGGTACCACCGCCGCTTCGGTGCTGACGCACACCACTGCTTCCTACCTTGCTCATGGCAACAACACGGAAACCAGTCGGTAGACCATTGATGGCGACCAATGGCCCAGGCTCTTCCCCCAGTCGCCTCTTCTGCGTCTGCGTGCAAGCTTCTGCCCGACGTTACCTCATTGACACTGGAGCGGATGTCAGCGTAATCCTCGCAAGCCGTACAGACCGTCGACAACAATCCCCCCCAGTGCTTCCCCACGCCACACCCCTCAACGACGTGTCCGTTGGGCCTCTCCGCTGCTTCATCTCATCAACCGCTCCCCTGGAGAGGGGGGGGGGAGCCATGTAGCAGCCCCAGCAGCGCCATCATCATCTTCGTTCAGCATCTCGCGCCCGCGTAGCCGCGAAAAATAAATCAGTTGGGCTCTCGTCTTCAAACCAGCCGGTTCTCTTTCTCAACTCCTTGAGTTCAACATGGTATTGCCTACAACAAAACTGAATTATTACTGAACCATTGCATCCCACAAGAAAAGAGTTCCGCCAAATATGGTCTAAAAGCATAGCAAACAACTAGTTGATCGTGAGTAGCCCTTTTTCACCTTCAGCTCGTTTACTGCTTCCTCGTTGCTTGACACAATCTGTTCACCGTTGTCTGACTATGCCGTAGTGCAATCTATGTCTTCCTTACTTCATAGGCGGCGCATTTTTCTTTTCTGGGTAAATCGTTTCATAAACACACTCTGAATAGGAACGGCGAAGTGCAGCTGTCAGTAACTAGAGCGAGGAATATTTTTTATTTACCCTCAGGGCTTAGAGCAGGGGGGAGGGGAGGGGCATACGCTACAGTGTAAAATAGCTATGACATCAATATTCATTAACAGTGCAGTTGTAAGTGAAAAACTATACAAGCCTACAAAGATCATGTATAAGTGATTTGATATGACATTAATTAACAACGACGTGAATGATTACTGCAAGTGAAGGTGATCATATAACGCCTTTCTGAAGTTAAAGGTCTCTGAAATCGAGGTTATAGAACCGGGGAGGCCGTCCCATTCTTGGAAAGTCTTAGGCAAGAAGGAGTCAAAACACGATTTGGAACGACAAAATGGAACTTGCACCTTCTGCCGATGGTGAAGTGGACACGAGATTTAAGGTGGGCGCGATAATAAAGAAGAATGCAGTACTTGATTATGGTAGTAAATTTTATGCAAAAAGGATAGGTGTGCTGCCTTCCGGCGCAGTGATAAAGGTGGTAAGTTATGGGCCGACTTCATAGATGTTGCGCTTGCTGTAGGATTATAATTACCTAAAACGAAGTGAGCGGCGCGGTTCTAAATACTTTCAAGATTCTGAATAACTGACTGATGTCCCGGGTCCCATATATAAGCTGCGTACTCAAGCTTTGATATTACAAGTGTTCGGTATAGCGTGAGTTTGTTTGAGATTAACTGGCTAAAGACCAAAGTTACGCCTGGTGTAACCCAGGGTGCGTGTAGCATTGTTAGAGATGTGCTCGATGTGTGGGCGCCAGGAAAGGTTAGAGCATATGTAAACGCCAAGATATTTTATACACTGGAACTGTTTCAAGCTCCGTATTGCCCATCAGATAGCAAGTGCTTGTACCGTTATTGCGTGATATCCTCATGGGTTTGAATTTAGTTAGATTTACCTCCATGCTGGGCACCAGGTTAACACTGAATGCAGATCTGACTGAAGGGCGTTAATATCGGATGTATTGGTTATTTTTGGTAAATTACCATCAGCATATAAACGAAGATTACTTGAAAGACTGCTAGGAAGATCGTTAATATAGATTAGGAAAAGTAAATGTGCAAGAACACACGATGAACACCCTGTGGAATACCCGACAAAACAGTCGCGGTGTGTGACCCGCCACTGTTAGCGATCACAAAATGAGAAATATTACATAAGGACGATTCGATCCAAGCGAAAACGTTGTTATCAATGTGAAGCGTGTTTATTATTGTGTAATAAAAAAAAGGTGTGATTGACCTTATCGGATGCTTTAGATAAGTCGCTCAACATGCAGTCAGTTTCGGTACCGCGATCAAGAGACACGTGAAGGTCATTTACAAATGAGGCAAGTTGAGTCTGGTACAAAAAGTGCTTTCTGAACCCACACTCTAAACCCGGTGGCGGATAAATAAGCGCCATTTTTTGTAAATTTATAGCGCTTACTCTAAGGCCAGATATATGTGCCAGAGGGATTACCCGCCATGACTTCTATGCGCCTCCACGTTACACGCCGCGTGCTGTATGCATCGCGGCTCCTATACGTCCCCAGTGTTATGCGTTGCGCGCTTTATTCGCTTCAATCGGTATGCACCACTTCAACTATATGCTATGTTTCCAATCGCCACACGTCACACATTTTTGTGGAAAGCAAATTCAGTACATCTTTATTGGCATACGACACACAAAGATCATGTACAACACCAATACTTCAGGTGTCTATCAGGCCTGCGGGTGTATTTCTGACAATCGTTCGTTCTAACTAGACAAAAAATAGAGAACTCCGACTTAACATAACAAAATAACAAGGTTTACTCAGACGTTTCGTCCGTCATGCGACAGACATCATCAGTGTCAAACTGAATGAGAGATTATACAACCGGTCCCTATTTAAGGAAATGGGAGTATTGTTCGCGAAGGGGGCCACGGTTTTGGTTACAAACCGAGAGGTCACCACGTATGTGCCAAGACCATAAAAGCTTTTTGGGTCCCCATCGTTGTTCTCCAGCCAAGGTCACCGCGTTGTTGAAATCAAAATAATGTCCTGTGTCCCAACAATGTTCTGTAAACTCCGTCTTAAACCGTGTGGCGTGCGCCGCGCTCTTTATGTCCCGCTTATGTTCTTTGAAACGAGTGTTCTGTTTCCTGCCTGTCTCGCCAATGTAGCACGTGTCACAGTCTTGGCATTGTACTTTGTAGACTACTCCAGACTGGTCTTCCGGGGGAACGGGGACCTTCGGTTTCGATATGGGACTTCGAAGTGTAACATGACGTTTAAACGTAGTCCTGATATCCAACGGAAGCAAAGCCCTGCGGATAGATTCAGAAACGCCTTTGATATAGGGGATGACAATGCGTGTCTGACGGGTGCGGTTCCCGTCCTGCGGTCCAGATGCTTGCATGCGTTTGCGAGTGTCTTCAATAAACCTGCGTGGGTAGCCGCGTCTGTCCAAGTAATCGGCGATCGTCGCGAAGCTTGTAACTCGGTGCAAGATGATAACAGTTCAGGTCGGTGAAATAATGTTCGTACCACACTCCGTTTGTGCTCCGCGGGGTGGTGTGAGTCAAAACCAAGGAAACTGCCGGTATCACAAGGCGTTTGGTAGACACACGTTTGAATACCTCCCGAGCTACATCGGCGCGTGCACACATCCAAGAAAGGAAGTTTGCCATTTTGTCCCATCTCGTAAGTGAAATTCATCGATGGCTCAATGCTGTTGAGAACCGAGTGGAACTCGTTAACTTGGTCACTGTTGAGAATCACGAACATGTCGTCGACTTAGCGGCGATAGAACTTGACCGGGTGGCAAAATCGTTCCATGGCAGTTTCTTCAATATGCTCCATGACAAGATTAGCTAACGTGACTGACACGGGGCTACCCATCGGGCAACCTTTGATCTGATGGTAAGTCCCGCCGTTGAAGGTGAAGTGCGTGTGATTGAGGCCAAACCGCAAAAGAATAACCACCTCTTCAACTGTGAGCGACGTTCGAGCTGACAGGCTGCTGTCCTGGCGTAGTCGTGCCTCCGCCACCTGTACCGCGAGATCTTTAGGAACGTTGGTGAACAGAGACACCACATCAAATGATACCATAACCTCATTTTCGTTGAGAACTTGCGTCCGAACCAGCTCTACAAACTCCTTCGAGTTGCGGACCGTCAGGCTGTTGTTACCGGTGAGCGGAGTTATGAGTTCCACCAAGTATTTGGATAGGTTGTATGTCGGTGACCCAACGGAACGAGACAATAGGCCTCAAGGGGCATCCTGGCTTGTGTATCTTGGGGAGACCGTAGAGCTTGGGGGTGGCTCCGTCCGAGGAGAAAAGGCGACGATAGGTAGCATCATCTATGTGGTCCTTCTTCTTTAAATTACGCATGTGGTCACCAACGAGTGTTCCGATTTCGGAATTGGGGACGTGGCTACCCACGCAGGTTTATTCAAGACCCTCGCAAACTCATGCAAGCATCTGGACCGCAGGACGGGAACCGCACCCGTCAGACACGCGTTGTCATCCCCTATATCAAAGGCGTTTCTGAGTGTATCCGCCGGGCTTTGCTTCCGTTGGATATCAGGACTACGTTTAAACCGCATGTTGGGCTCCGAAATGTCACATCAAAACCAAAGGACACCGTCCCTCCGGAAGACCAGTCTGGAGTAGTCTACAAACTACAATGCCAAGAATGTGACACGTGCTACATTGGCGAGACAGGCAGGAAACGGAACACTCGTTTCAAAGAACATAAGCGGGACATAAAGAGCGCGACGCACGCCACACGGTTTAAGACGGATCTTACAGAACATTGTTGGGACACGGGACATTGTTTTGACTTCGACAACGCAGTGACCTTGGCTCGAGAACAAAGATGGGGACCCAGAAAGCTTCTAGAGTTTTGGCACATACATACATGTTTTGTATCAAAAACCGTGGCCCCCTTCCCAAACAATACTCCCATCTCCTTAAATAGCGACCGGTTGTGTAATCTCTGACATAGTAGACATTGTTATTTTGTTATGTTAAGTCGGAGTTCTCTACTTTTTTGTCTAGTTATGTCGTCTCCCGGCTTTCGGAGTATTTTTGTAATCGTTCGTTCGTTCGTGATTTCTGACAGTTGTTTTCTTAAGCTACTAGATTTTCACCAAAGAACTATATTAGAGCAATGCGAATGCGGTTCTTGCAGGTTATCTTGTTGAAAAATTAATGCAGAAGAACGTTATTCCTTTTTTTATGCTTCAATCAAAATCCATTGCCCGGAGGGCAAATTAGGTACAAGAGCGACAGACATTAAGAAGAACAATTTCGTGCCTCAACATGTCGGTCATGTGTACAACAAATCAGTTTTATAACAGGTAACAGTACTGTACCAGGAGCATCAATGTCTGGTGAACTTGAAAGGCACTGTAGTGGATGAGGTGCTTCAACACATAAGGACTTCAATTGAGCTTGAGGGACCAGGGTCACAATGATTAAAGTAATATGAATATGATATCTGTCAATTCCCATTTTGGTAGAATGCCGTGAATATGGTGTCTATCAGTACATTATAATGAAGAGAACTAAAATGCGAGTGCAGTTATGAATGCTGCTACACACTTAGGATGGCAAGGGATTATGTAGGCGTCCGTGAAGCCACCAAAATATCAAGGCAAGTCAAAACTGTTTGTCGTGCATTACAACGGAAGTTCGCAGGTGAATTCACATTAATCGCAATCCCAATAAGAGGCACGTATGTTCTGCATAGGAGTCTCTCTGCACCCAGGTTTGTGAAAAAAATCAGTGCAGACATTCAAGCATTTCTACAGTTAACCGAATAATTTGTGACACACACTCTTCTAAATTCAAGTGTCGGGTTTTTGTCGTGTTCATGTGCCTCTCTTTCCAATTTATTATTGAGAAATATAGTGCGGCATGGACACCAGCTGGTAAAGTCTTACCTTAAAGCGGTCACAATAAATGAACACCAGCTGCTAAAATAATTCGAAATGTCCTTACCCGAAATATTCAGATCACAGTGTTCCTCCCAGTGTAGTTGGAGAACGGAGTGTCACTAGCTAAGTCTGAAAGAAAGAAGAGTTTCACACGGAGGAAAACTAAACGCAAGTGCAACATGACGTAGAAATGCAATCGTGGAAAGGTGAATTACCGGTATAGACGCGCACATCATTTTCTTCGTCTGAGGCAACTACGAGAGGTGGCTGTGCTGCAAGTATGGTTAATATTTCGTAAACGTGCTCGAAAAGGTATGCAATGCGCAGCCTGTTGCTTACCGGCACCTTCAGATTGACATACTGTAAAACCTTTACTGCTCCGACTTGCACAACAATTAAAACAACACCACAGTAGACGTTTCGCCGCCTATCCAGGCAGCATCCTCAGTACAAATGGGCAAACCAAGGGGCACATCACTCACACACGCACATTGAGTGATGTGCCCCTTGGTTTGCCCATTTGTACTGAGGATGCTGCCTGGATAGGCGGCGAAACGTCTACTGTGGTGTTGTTTTAATTGTTGTGCAAGTCGGAGCAGTAAAGGTTTTACAGTATGTCTTCATCACCCGGCTTTTGGAGTATTTTCTCACCTTCAGATTGATCGGCAACCCTGCACCGATGCCCCGACTGACAAGTTTTGCGAGAGTTGTACGATGTTCATACTGCCCATCAGTCTAGACACCGGCCTTCTACAACGCCAGCGATGTCACAATGCGTCACGGCCAAGGAGACTGCTTCAACAACAAGCAGCGTCTGCCTAACCAACCACCACCAAGACGTCGACTGTTGCACGACGTGATGCAACCTGCAGCAATGACACGGCTGCGAACTTGGGAACATTGGTAACCGCCACGGTTCTATCCGCCACACTGTTTCGCGAGGCACTCAACAAACAAAAGAAAGAAATACGTCCACTTTTCTTTCAGTGAACACGTGCTGCAAGTTTGTTTTCTTTGTTTTGTTATTGCGTTCTTTTTTTGTTGTTGTTGTTGTTGTTAACGTTTCGGTGGTGTGGCGGATAAGGCTGGCAGAAATTAACAAGAGCAGCAAAATATGCACCTGTTATCCGTCCTTTATCTGCCACTGGTCTTAGTGCATGTTGACTGTTATGAAAGATCGAGTGAAATTCAAGATGTTGGGCAATATTTGAATAAATGATATGTTGCATTATTTTACATGAAATGCTAGTTAAAGAAATGGGAGGTAGTTATACGGATTATGCTTGTCGCCTCACTGAAATAATGGAACGACCTTCCCAACTTTCCAGTCCTCAGTCCCAGTGTCCAATGACTGCATAAAGATATAGGAAAGAAATAACGAAGAGTACTAGCTGTACTTTTGAGGAATTTGGAGTTGATGTTGTCATGTGCAGCACTGGATGAAAGTTTAATATAGTCGGCGATCTTTTTGACGCCGAAAGGGTCAATGGTGATGGGATCCATCACAGAATAATCGTAGGGTATTAGTCCGTGCAATGTACTGGATGAAGTGGTTTGGATGGAAAAGGTTTTAAAAAATACCGCATTTATAACATCGGCACACTCAGCTGCTGGAATAACATCACCACCCGTAGTACATAACGAAATTGCAGTGTCGTGCTTGGCTTTGACAGTATTCCAAAACTGTTTTGGATTTCTTTTTAGCATGCCAGGTAGGGTGTTATTATAAAAGGTATTCTTTACATCACTCAAGGCTGATTTGTACACTTCTGCCGCACTACGAAAGGCCTAAAGTCCTGATGTGCTGGGCGATAACTTTGTCGCTCGGAATAACCGTTTTTACCGATTGCGTAGTCTTTTAAATGTATCATTAAACCATGGTGATTGTGCCCGAACAGAAACAACAACCTTAGGAATGTGTTTCTCAATGAGCTGTATTACTTTAGGCTTGTAAACGTTCCAGTTATTCTCAAGTGATAGCGACGAGAAGTCGGTTAGGAACTGGTCGAGGTGTGCACAAAGCTCGCTGTTTATTGTTGCGAAGTTTGCCTTGTTGTAACTTGTAATTATTTTCTTGGTTTCACAGCGTTCTGTAGCATCGTTAATCTAGTAGTGGAGCATAGAATGATCGCTCAGCCCATCGAAAATTGAGAGATTACTGACAGGGTCAGCGGCATTGGTTAATAATAAATCCAGTACGTTAGAAGTACTCCATGTAAGTCTGGTTGGAGATTTCACTAACTGTGACAGATTGAACGTTTTACACACTTCTAAAAAAGCAATGCATTCGGCGGAGGATGATAGAAGGAAAGAAGGATAGAAGGAAGGGAAGGAATGATAGAAGGATGATAGGAGGACGAAAAGAACTACAATGCGAAGAAAAAACTTACCGCTATGGTCAGACATTCTTGAACTGAGATGGTAGCAAGAAACATTCACTTTTAAACTTCCCCATCCTCATTATCATACAATCTCATCTCCACTGTTTTCCATTTATTACCTTTCGGACGAGCCCACCTCCTTTTCCTATTTTCCTATTCGTTCCCCAAACCAGCAGCTTACTCCCAAAATAATTATGCGGAAGCTCTTTCGTCGCTGTTTCGGTAAGAAACAGGAGGAGGAGGTTGAGTCACCCGAAGAGAGGAAATGGCTGAAATCGATGGCTGGGGAAGCACTGGATGTTAATAAATCTAGGGCTCAACACATCTTATTATCAGTTTCAATTCTAACAGCTAAAGAGGCGGATATTCAGAATGCGGAAACGTAAGGTTGACAGCGCATGTCTATCTAGATTGAAACAATTACTGAGGGCAAAGATTAAGTCTGCCAAATTTTGATTTTTTAATGTTATCATGCATAATTACCCTAAAGAAAGTCCCGAAAAATTCTGGCGCTACCTAAGAGGTCCGGAATCATGCACTAATCGGATCACACATAATAATGTCGAGACCGATGATCCAGGGCTTATAGCGAATGTTTTTGACGATTACTTCTCAAATGTTTTTATAACAGAGACACGAACTTGACTATTGTTGATAAGACTGTTTTCATTCCTGATCTTGTTATATCTGAGGAAGGAATTTTGGCGTCATTGTTAAATCTGTCTGAAAAA
Source organism: Ornithodoros turicata (assembly GCF_037126465.1). Taxonomy (NCBI): domain Eukaryota; kingdom Metazoa; phylum Arthropoda; class Arachnida; order Ixodida; family Argasidae; genus Ornithodoros; species Ornithodoros turicata. The sequence continues at coordinate 201,400,933 of NC_088201.1, forward strand.
AAAATCACAATGTCAAGGTGACCTAGCTGCTGCATTTTTAAAACCGTTCCCGATGTGGTGTGCCAAGTACCTGTTTTTGCTTTTCAACAAATCCTTGTGTCTTGGCAAGATACCAACACAGTGGAAGTGTGCACACGTTGTACCTGTCTTTTATACCCCTGTCAGACGGCATGCTCGAAGGACTTCGGGCAATTTTCATTTGCAAAAAATAACCTCTGACAGCCGTGTCAGACGGCAGCTCAAAGGACCTTTCTAAGAAATGACCATCAACGCGAAAGGAGGCCCCCAACGACATTGGAGGAGCAGAAAGGAGCAATCTCGACAACAGCGTTCTGCCATTGTACCCTCGCTACCTTCGCAGCTGAATGTAGGAAAACCTATAAAATGCGGATAATGGAGTGAAACTGTGTAAACGTATTTAGATCCTATTTAGGGAAGTGCATATGGCTTCTGCATCTTGATTTGTGGCGCACAGACCAACTTCAAATTTCCACAGCAGACAGGGAAAATGAAACCGAAAAAGGGAGCCGGTGAGGGCAGTCAGTTGAGGAGTACTCCTTTCCCGCCTGTCTGGCAGGGGCCCCCTAACGAAGGTCATTTGAGAGGCCGAAGGCCATTTCTCGCAATTGACATTTGAAATGCTGTCTGACTAGGGTATAAGTCCGGGAGCTCTTTGTGTCCTCTCAATTACAGACCGGTATTGTTACTACCGGTTTGTCTGTAATCACATCATATGTTATCTAAACCAAGACGGCTTTTTCACCAATGCTCAGCATCGATTCAGGCGTGGGTTTGCAACTATTACCCAGCTAATTGAAACTGTTCACACACTGGACGACGTATTGAATAATAATGGTCAGGTTGAAGTTCTGTCTTTGGATCTATCGAAAGCATTTGATCGTGTTTCTCATGTTAAACTTATGAAGAAGTTGTCTTATATTATCAATACCGAACGCTTAGTTAATTGGTTACAATTTTACTTGAAGGATAGGTCGCAATTTGTTGTCGTCAATGGTTGTTGTTCGTCCAGGGCAGAAGTGCGCTCCGGGGTACCGCAGGGTTCCGTCCTCGGTCCCGTACGTTTTCTTATTTTCATTAATGATTTAGTCAGACGGGTATCAGTACATTGCAAATTGCATTGTGTTCAATAGTATAACCTCTGTGCAAGATCAGGTAGTACTTAATGGCTCACTGGATCGCATATCTGAACGGGCCACGGAATGGCAGATGGATCTGAATCCCATTAAGTGTGTTCAAATGACAATTACACACAAACGCTGCCCCCTTTCTTACTCCTATTCGCTAAATATCGTGCAACTCCGTGTTGTCGATACTTACAAGTATCTCGGAGTTATAATATATTCAGACCTGTGTTGGAATAATCATGTGGATTACATCACGAGAAGAGCAAGTAAGCGTCTCTGGTACCTTAGACGCTTCATGCGACACAGTACCCGTACGACAAAATTAGCAGCGTACCAATCACTCGTCCGCCCTATCCTTGAGTATGCTGACGTGGTCTGGGACCCTTACACAGTGTCCGATATTACGAAGTTGGAACGCGTGCAAAGGCTCGCCCTTCGCTTTATCTGTGGCTCATACGACATGCGATCATCTGTTACTGCTCTATACAAACAGGTTAGTATTGAGCCGTTGGCACACCGTCGGAAATTGCATAGACTGAAGATGTTTTTTTTTTCAGATTTTAGCTGGCAAATTGAAAATTGATTATCGAAATTTGTTTTCGCTGAGTTCCACTCAACAGAGCAGAATTCGCCATTGCCGGCATGTAGACACTTTTCGACCGAGGGTGAATTGTTATCAGTATTATTTGGTTCACCACACCGCTATTGAATGGAATGCTCTTCCAAACAGTGTTGTATGTGCCCAGTCGTCGCAGTCTTTTTGTGATAGATTAGATGCTACATATACGACTTAGTGAAATGCTGTTGTACGTTGAATGATGTTGTATGTACATTCATGCCTTGGCCGACCTCAGTTGGCTGGCATTATAGTTAAATAAATAAAAAATTCAACATCTGCAACACAATGTCCGACATAAGACCGTTTCATCCACCCGGCGCAAATTATTATATGTGGGCCTTCCATGTCAGGAAAAAGTTACCTAGTTCGTAGCATCTTGAGAAACCTATCAGTATTCAGTGTAGTCACAGAACAAATATTTTATGCTAGTAAATATGATGCTAGCTGGCAGAATGCATTCACTAAACTTACATTTAGTAAAGAATTACCGAAGACGTGGGATGAGAACATACCAATACTGATTATAGTTGGCGATCTCGTGACTGAAAAGAACGTTATGCAAGATATGGTTCATCTCTATACGCGAGCATCATATGACAAGAATGCGTCAATTATTTTTCTCTGCCAGTACTTATTCCATAATGATGTAAACTGCAACACTCTATCCCACAACAGCACATATATAATATTATTCAATAATTTAAGATCTCGAGTGCAACTCGAACTTCTAGGATGACAAATCAACTGGAAATCGCGGTTACCATACTTCCTGAATGCATTCGAACAGGCAACAGAGAAACCATTTGGTTATCTAGTGATAGACCTACATCCAGTTACCCAGTCTGAGAAAAGATTGTGAACAGGTATACGCCCCGTGCAGCGCCTATAGTGGTGCCACAAGCGAATCCCCTAGCGGGAGGAGCGCGCACTTTTTCTGGGGTTCGTAGACATTCCGCGGTGTTGGCTATATGCGGCCTCCTGCATCATGTTTACCGTAAGCACCTTGATATTCCGAACACAAGAGCAGCAAGCTATGGACCGTACATGGAGCAGTGTGCAATCATCCAGTTTGAGAAATACTACGACTGCAGAGCGCAGAGATATAATATTACTCTATGTATAATACTACACTGCACCAGTCATGGCTGTGTTGCACGCCCGATGGTGTTATCGTGAAAGATAATGAGATGTTACTTCTACATATAGAGCTGGCGTGTCCATTCTCACGTGCAAGAATGGACATAGTGGACCACAATAGGGGGACATTATATATTCCCTACCTCGCTTTCGACGAGGTCAAAATGCAAGGCTAAAAGTGCAGGTGCAGCTTTTACTATACGTGTCTGAACTCAAGAAATGCTCTTTTTATGTGTATTGGACAAAAACAAAAAGTGTGCATCCGAGCGTTGCGACACGACATGTTTCTTCGTGAAGCTGTTCCCAGACTTCAAGCGTCTTATTTCACGCAACAACAGATAAATTATTGACTATGAATGGGGAAATTTGTACTGTGTGCGCATCCTTAGCAAAGCCGCTATGTAAGTAAGACTGCTGCTGTGCTTTTAAAAGTGCTTCTTGCATTTTATATACACCGTACAATTTTCCTTTGCTACAATGCAATGATTTGAAGACCATGGAAACTACTGCAAATATTTAGTATATTTTTATATTGTAGGAATTAAGAAATCTGATGCAGGGTTCGTAATTTTATTCAAGAGTGTAACATGACTGCATGGTACACAAGGTTGCAAAAAATCGCGATAAAAAATCCTTTAAGTCTCCCTCCTAACTGACCATTATTCTCATAATCGTGAAGTACGACGACGTGGTAATAATTCGTAGTAATTCGTACAATGCATTAAATTTACGCCCCATGACACGTAGGTTTCCTAGATGGTGTACTATACCGTCATGAGTTAAACAACAGAGCTTGGCCGATGCAACTATTGGCCTAAGCGTTTTTGGAATGACGTTGAGGAATACAAGCTGAGATTTTACGCTATACATTGTGGAGCCCTCTTCAATTTCACGAAACAATTTTCGTTCCAAACAAAATTATTTGATAAAAAACTGAGTGTGGTGAACTGAGTGTGGTGAAAAAAAAAAGATCCGTGGCCACACATAGATGGCACCAGGCGAAACTCGTGTCTAGGTCAGGTGTTAGCCTCACGCGCTGTGGGAGGGGCCTTGGCTCGGACAGACCAAAAACCGTGAGCGCGTGTGAGCGAGATAAGAGCTTGGAGCGGCTGGCCTCAGAGACGGTGCTTGGAACGACTGGCTTGGAAAACATTCTCGGTGTAAGGATTTCATTATGTGAGTTATTAAATATCACGTTTCTTTCCGTATTTTTACTTTAGCTCTGTGTTTCGCCTTCCACTCGAATCGAGCGGACGGGCTTTGCACCGGAGAGTGGGAAAAGGCTCTCATAATTGGCGCCCAGACGGCACCAGGCGCCATTGGGGCACGAGGTCGTTGGTTTGATGACGTGGAACACGCAGCATGTTTCATTTACTGTTGTTCTATTTCGACGTTTGAAATTTTTTGTTCATTGTGATACCGCTGGATTGCGCTACTTTGATAATTTTGTGTTTTCATTTCTCCGGCGTATCTGGTTTTGTCAGGGTAGCACTTTTGCTGTTGATCTTTTGTTTTAGTATTGTAGTTTCTGTTCGGTGTCCGAGCCTTAGAGCTGATCGATCGTACGCCTCCACGCAGGTACAACCTCCGGAGCGGAGCGAAGGTCCCGGTACCCCAACGGTCACACTCGGAAGAGCGGCCGGTGCACGTCGCCCCGGCGCCTACGGAGCCGAGAGGACCGGCCGACGATGAGAAGGAACCTACCGTGCCTCCATCCCAAGGTACGTCGACTACGGTATCTGCAGTGCCGCAGTCAGACACCACCAAACGGGGATCCTAAGACAGTTCCCTGAGGGACACCTCACAGCATATTTTGCGTATTTGAACAGGTCTCTTAAAAGAAAACGAACTGTTGCCTAGACGTTAAGTATGCAGATATCCAAGACGCTAACTTCTGATTTTATCTGATTATCTGAGATATTCGCGACTTTCATTATTAGTTTCGAATGTGACATCTGATCAAATGCTTTTTCAAAATCGATAAAAATGGCATCACATTGTTTTCTTTCGTTGAGACACGACGCCCAGTCATACACAGCCTCGATTAACTGCAATGTTGTAGACGACCCATTTCTCAAAACCGAACTGATCAGTGCTCAATATTTTATTCTTATCTAAGTATTCCACCATTTGTTTGAATAATAAGTGTTCAATTATGTTAGGGCATGCAGAAGTCAATGAAATGTGTCTGTAATTGCAGCAATCTGTTTTGTCTCCCGATTTGTAAAGCAAGCTTCCATTCATTAGGAACGTTCCCCGACTCGTAAGATTTCCTGAACAAGATTACCAGCAATTGTGCGACGTATTCTGCATATTGTCTTAAAAATGTATTATCTATATTATCTGGTCCCGGTGACTTTTTAAGATCTAGCCGAAGCAACATATTCAGCACTCCGGGTTCAGCTATTTCAAGCTCGGGAAGAGGATCAAGCCCAATGTAATCGTGATATGATGGGCGCCGTGTATCACCGACAGAGAATACACAGGCAAAATAATCATTGAATCGCTCAGCAGATAGTTTATCGGACGAGGATACTGTCTTATTCTTCTGTGGAGTAACATATCGCCAGAACTTCTGTGGTGCGCTGTTCATAAACCGAACCAGAGTTTGCTCAAAGAATTGTTTTCTATTGCATCTTAAGTCTTTTCTAATTTGGTTACGAAATATTGTTATCAAGTCCTTATTGTTCGCAATTTTTCGAAGACGTCTTAGTTTACGTTGCTTATGTATGATATCACGAGTGATCCAAGGTTGCTGGCGATATGTCTTTTTACGTTTTTGTGGGACAAAATTATTCAAACAGAAAAGTACTTCCTGCCCAAATACATTCCACATGTCATCAAATGAACATGAACTTTCAAGAGCAACAAACGTATTGAACAGTCTCTCAAATTCGTCTATTATGCTCGCTTATAGTCAAAAACATACTTATGTTGTTTGTTTTGTATAGCCTTATGACCAAGCACAATGTTGACAATTGTAATTAAATGATCTGAGACGCCATCTACCACCTCTATGTTTTCCGTTCTGTTTTTTACCTAAGCGGTGTGCACGCTGTATCTCACCTTCTGCAGTATCAATACCTAGTTCCTTCAAACAAAAGTCTTTAATGTTAGTTTCTGATTGCGACCAGTTTTCATTCTCATCTTCTGTTATTCGGTATACAATCAGATTGCAACGCCTTTCACGATTTTCGCTCTAAGCGCAGTAGCTTATCTTGAGCTTCATCCGCAGAAGCTTGTAGGGCACAAATCTGTTCTTTGATATTAGTAATCGATTTCAGGTTCGTGTCTGTTTGCTGCACTTTTACAGCGAGGTCGCACAGAGTTCTATCCTGTTTTTCCTGAACAGCTTTCATTGCAGATAGTTTATTAATTAGTTGACATTGTCCAGTAGTCATTTTTGAGTCCATTTCTTTGATGGCATTTAGCACAGTCTTAAGGTCGGGTAGTGTTTCTGACAAAGTCAAAAGTCTGACAAAGTATGAGTAGTATATGATCAGCTCAAGTATCCGGAAACTTACACAGAGGCCTGGACGCCATTAATTAGCAATTAGTGTAATTTGGTTCCTCCCACAGTAATTAGGATTATTCAGTGAGTCATTACACTAATTGGGGAGCATCTAAGATGTGTCCAGACCACTGTGTGAGTTGCCGGCTACTTGAGCTGATAAAAAAAAAATAAGAGAGATAGAAAGTAGAATAAATACATAGAAATAGAGTGGAGAGAAGGAGTTTAGTTGAATATCAACGACGCCATCTTGAAGAAAGTGGTCCGAAACGGACGCTGACCATCGCTGGGCGAGGGAGCACAGAGGCAGGTGACTACCTAGTTGCAAAGCATCGCACCAGGTGGCGCCACAGCCCTTCTTCTGACCACCAGTTCTGGACATCCTGGGACGTCAGGTGTGACGTCATCATGTCATGTCTGGGGAGGTTAGGAGAGCTCTGGACATGCAAGGAGAAGAACACTCATTATACAGATGAATGAAAACTGTTGTGAAAGCAAGAGTAAATATGCTAACCATCAATAGCTAACAACAAAATGAATTAGTTACACAACAAATGAGCCTACCATAACAGCAGTCACGGGGGGCGCAGAATGATGTGTCTGCTCCAACCGACAGCCAGGCAGAGAACTGAATCGTAATGCTTTTTTCTCCTCTATAAAGTCACACATCTCCACCCCCATACCTGTTACTTTCTCTACTAATTTCATGACAAAATCATTAAGAATCACGCCAGCGCAACTCTCGTTTCCAAGGAAGCTTTTGTGCGAGATAGAAAATGCCGGGGATGCCCTTACAGGTGCAACACCAACCAGCGCCCGACATGCACGGGCGCATCACTGCTAATCGCAAACAAAGCAGGGACAAAGTTATCATGTACGAAATAATTAGTTACACAACAAATCAGCCCACTGTCCACCACAACGGCAGTCACGAGGAGCACAGAACAATGCATCCATACCATCCGACAGCCAGGCGTAGAACTGAATCGTAATGTTTTTTTGTCCTGTCATGCATCTGTCCCTCTTGCGGTTACTTTCTGAACTAATTTAATTGCAAAATTATTAACGATCGTTCTGTCACTATTCCCATTTAAATCAAGGGTGCGGCAGCGCTAGCGTCATCGTCAAGACAAGAACGATCAATATGAATCTTTCTCATCCAAAAAAGAAAAAAAACTACAACCACACATCTGTACCCCGTCAGAAGCAAACGGAATCCCACCCGAGGCTACACTTTTCCACTAACGGCCAACGCAATTGCTAGGAGCGGAATCAACACATCCACACTCGCCAGTGGCCGAGACAGAAGTGAACCCTTGCACCCTCTGACGTCATCCTATTGTCTCAGGGCTCTTACCTCTCCTTATTCTCTACCTCTCTGTAACCTCTCTGTTACCTCTACACTGTAAAGTATTCTTAATATCAGAACTTTTTGAACTTAAAAAGTTTTTAAACTCACCTGGCCTCATTAATATTAGCGCTGCATAGGGCTAATGTTAGGGCTGTACGGACGTACTTCAGACGTGTTCCTGATAAAATGAGCCCAGGATGGGCCGAGCATACAGAAGTGGGCGTGCGCGTGATGTCGATGGGCAGTTTTGTCGATGGGCAGTTTTGTCGATGGGCGGTTTCTGGTTGTGTATGTATCTACAGCGAACTACTTCACTTCTGCCTACAGAGTTTTTCGAAGTGACCAGGAGTGGCCAGCGCTACCGTGACAGTGTGTTGGTCTCTATTGACTCCTCCCTAAAGGCCATCCGTAGAAGTAACCTGGAATGATATGACAAATGTGTGTGGGATTAAGTACGTGCAAACGATGGCATGGATTTCTTGATACAACCTATTACTTGCCTTGCCACACCGCATCGGTTCTGACGTATTGAAGGATCACTTTTACGGCCTGCAGACGAAGTTGGACTTTTCCAGGGTTAGGATCCATATATACGGCGACTTCAACATTCCAGGATTGTAGTGAGGTACTGGCTTCAGAACTACTAACTAAAAGTGAAATATTGCTTGACTTCGTCTATCAAAATCGTTTACAATAATGTAACAGCATACCCAATTGCGCAGGCAATGTCCTTGATGCAGCCACAGACTCACCTATTGTAGGAATTTGTGAAGCAGCAATGCCGATATTGTGGCTGGGTAAGTATCATCCGCCATATATCGTTACTTTTACTTTTCCACAAGCTCGTGCACCATACGCCAGTCAAACAAGATTCTGCCTTCGTGACAGTGACTGCTTCAACTGAATAATCACATTCAGAGTCAGTGCCTCGACGGTATATTAGGGAATTGGGCTACGACAGCAGTGATGAAACGCACACATATTGCTTACTCTTCTCGCGCCTCGCCATGGTTCTCTGAGGAACTAAGATACCAGATGACACAGAAACTGCGCTATATCTTCGTCTTTTTAAGAAAATTCACCTACCGTTCTGGTATGATCAATTCAGACATGCCAGAGCTTTAGTGAAAGGATGCTCTCTCGCGACAAGGCCGTTCGTTTGAAAGCAGTTGAAAAGTGCATCTCTCGGAGGCCCAACGACTTCTTGAAATATGTGAATGAAGAAAGGAAATCCAATCGTCACACAACTTTATTGCGGTCCAATGACTATAGCTCTTGTATAATTCGCTCGAAGTGGCAAACGTGTTCGCAGATTTCTTTGCTTCTTGCTTCTCCTCCGGTACTAGACAACCAGTAACCCTTGTAAAAAGTGAAGATTTCTTGCAATGTACACCTGTTGAGGAGCAGTCGGTACTGTTTGCGATTCGTAAGCTGAAACCAAAGTGTACTGCCGTATTACAGACGGCATACACAACTTCATTACCCACTAAACCACATATGTCTTTAGACATCCAGAGGACGGTTCAGCTGGGACGTTTAGTATGTCCAGTGAATGTCCACATATATCCAGATTACGTTGAAAAGACGTACTCTAGATCATTGAATGCTTGTCCAGATCACGTTGCTGGTTGCAGGTATATCCCTGCTGGATGTTTCTCCCCTCTAATAGTCATATATCCGAAGCACATATTGATCTCCATCGGAAGTTCTATATGACCACGGCTGTACAATGTACATTCCATGCATTATGATATACGAAATATTATCCATTTCACCTGAGCAGCAGCACAAATTTCACAATGTTTCAATCTGTTGGCCAAGCGAGGTAATAGTATTTAAATACAGCACAGTTTTGAATCACAGTTCTTCTAATATGCTGAAGAACAAACACATCCAGCACAAATCTCACTGAAATTGCTTCTAACACAGTACACACAACTTTGTACTTTGTTACTTTGGTGTGTTTTAAAATTTGCAATCGTGACACAGTTGTCTGAAGTCGCATGTCAGTAGTTTCGCAGCCCATATTGTCTTTGCTGTGCTCGAAAGTTATCTAGAGCTAATACTGGTACAGTGTCAACACGCAGCTGGCATTTCAATAACGATGACAGTCCTTATAGGCTTCACCGGACATCATCACATGCTACAGAACTACGGAACAAACATATAAATTACAATATAAGACCAATACCAAATGTTGTTCTGTTAAATGGAGCTGGAGTTGAACAGAGACGCGCGGGCCGCGAGCACAGCCAAAGGAAATGGCGGACAATGATACCGATGACCATGACGATGTCACGTTTGCTACTACCAATTGTGCTAATATTTTCTTATGTGCTTATAAAAAGCTACTGATCAGTGATGGAAACCGAAAATGCGTGAAAAACCAATCGTAGCGTTTAGAGTTCAAAAAATAAAAAGAAGCAGAAACGGAGGAAGGCACTAACCCGGTAAACGAATAATATCCAGGCGACGTCCACAACAGGGCGCAAATGTCAAAAATATCGAAACTTCTTATGGATGTCTAGTGAATATTTCGGAAATGGCGTTGGACTTTTATCATATTCAGTACATCGCATGGACGTTCCAGAGACACTAAAAAATCCTCAGATGCAATATCTGAGGACTTTTCAGGCTTGCACGTAATGACATTTTCTAGTTCAGAAACTTAATGCACGGATATAAACATCAAATTATAGTGTTTAAATGAACACGCATTTTATGCTTTCTGTCCCAGAAATGATTCACGTTTCCGAGCGCCTCTCAATCGATCGACATAAACAGCCATCTTTCTGAACATTAGCAAGGCCATCTATTTTCGCAAAAATTATTTTTGACTCTTGGCCACACCTTCTCCTTGATCTTTCCTTGTGTAAGCCAGCTAATATGAACGGTTCGTCGATTTCGTCATTGTTCGTCTAACCGCGCGCCAGCACGAGGGGGTCGAAGTAATGGCAGCTGGGAGAAAATAAAATACTCAAGCCAATCCGGTAGCGATAGTTTTGGTGGCGGCTGCAGTGCTTTGTTGGGTCTCTTTTTTGTGCAGAAATGACCTGATGCATGTTGTCCCGTTCATGCGTCTGAAAACAAAGACATAGCCTCAGACTGTCACTGTAAATATATTTCACTGCGGTTTGTTGGAAATGATAATGTTGTAATTTAGGCGCTTTTGGAAAAAAGTTATTCTGTAGATCGGGTTTGCGGTTAGGCCTGACAGTCGTCCGTTCCTAAAAATGTCCTTTCTAAACCCACAGTGCGATAATAGAAACAACAATATTTGGGTGAAAAAGCCTTACGCAGAAGCTCGTGCTGCAATTGATTTGTTATGTGATACGAGAGAAGGCACGCTACCTCGTGTGCCCGCTAATGTACCCGCGCCAGGAAATGAAGGGGAGGTAGCTCACCGCAGTGACCAAGAGTCAGCCGGTCCAAGAAGACGCGAACGCATTCCAAATTTGGATTCTGCCGGGGATAGTGTAGCATACGTCAGTGAACGTAACGAAAGGTTTACTACGCACATGTCTGACGGTTCCTCAGACATGAAGAAAATGAACTAGACGCATCACATCTCACGGCTGAGTCGCGAGTGTGGGCTGTTACTGAAGCTATTAGACAGACGTCATTGACTTGGCATCTAAAGATACTTCGACGTTACGAGCGCCTCAGCACCTTGCCCATGAATGCTCAGACAGTCTTGCAGACACCCACGACGAGGTCGAAAGATGTTACTGATATGCCTCCTGGTCAGTACTACCATTTCGGTTTATATCAATCTCTCCAGCACATTCTGGAAGGAATCGGGAATCGATCAGGTCCCATAGCATATTTTCCTGACATCTAACGTTGATGGCCTTCCTCTCACAAAAATCACAAAAATGATGCATAATGTAAATCCCCGAGGCTAGGAAACACGAAAGGAAAGACACAACACGAAGTGTTGTGTCCTGATTCTGTCCTGATCCCTTTACAGAAATACCTTCTGATCCCTTTACAGATCCCTTTACTGATCCCTTTACAGAAATACCTTCCTTGAGGAGACAACCGAGCTCATCAATAAATTTCCTCATATTCTCATTTGGCTGAAAAGGCTTTCCGCTTCCACAGTGCGTGCCAACTACAAATGGTGGGACATCCGGCAGGAACATAATTTTACACTGGATTAGCCACAATTTATTTTTGTGACAATGAAAAAATGGCCAGGAAGCAAGCGAGCTGGTGAAGATGATGACAGACACAACACGAAGTGTGGTGCCTGTCCTTGTCTGTTCGTGTCCTTGTCTGTACACAACACGAAGTGTTGTGTCTGTCATCATCTTCACCAGCTCGCTTGCTTCCTGGCCATTTTGTCATTGTCACAAAAATGAATTGTGGCTAATCCAGTGTAAAATTATGTTCCTGCCGGATGTCCCACAATTTGTAGTTGGCACGTACTGTGGAAGTGGAAAGCCTTTTCAGCCAAATGAGTATATGAGGAAATTTATTGATGAGCTCGGTTGTCTCCTCAAGGAAGGTATTTCTGTAAAGGGATCAGTAGTCATTGTCGGATTTCATGCCATAATTTGTGATGCCCCTGTACATGCTTACATATATAGAACCAAAGGCCACACTGGTTATGCAGAATCTCCCAAGCGCACCGACGAGGGGGATTATGGCGCGCGTCGTACGTTTTACTCTACAACTAGCTCGGCCTTGCCAACCGATGAGTTCTTTCGCGCACAGGCAGATGTTAATCACCATCGCAGGTTATCAGTAATAACTGAGTTACCAATTGACATTGTTAAAACGGCGCCACAAGATTACATACATTTGGTACGCTTAGGCGTCATGAAGAAGATGATCCTGCTTTGGGTTTCAGGTCCAGTGAGTGTGCGCACTGGACCATCGCACATAGCCCTTATAAATGAGAATGGCCAGGGAATCGAAAAACGGATTCCAATAGAGTTTGCGCGCAAACCTGGGGCAGTAGATGAAGTGGACCGGTTGAAAGCCACAGAGTTAAGACTGTTTTTGCTTTACACAGGTCCCATCATCTTGAAGCCAGTGCTTCCAAAACAAATTTTCGAAAACTTTCTAACCTTGCATTCTGCGATATCTATATTGGCAAGGGAGGACCTCTCTCAGTCGGAAAATCAGTACGCTTCGGCACTTCTCTCTGATTTTGTGCGTGCCTTCGTGGAATTGTATGGCCAAGAATATGTGCCGTACAACGTGCATTTTTTGCTACACCCGGCACGTGATGTTGAAAACCAGGGGCCCCTGGATTCCTCCAGCGCTTTGCTTTTGAAAATAACATGAAAATTCATAAACGACAGATCAGGAAACCAGGGGCTGCACTTACTCAACTCATTAACCACTTCAGTCAAGAGCAGCTTGCCAACATGAGACCTGTTCGACAGGCAAAGCTTGGTCTTAGGAACCCACACAGTCATGGTCCACTAGTTGAATTACGCAGTTCACCGCAGTATGGTAATCTGAAAACGTCAAATTTTCTCTTAACAACAAGTGGGCAAGAGAGTTACTTTGTGATGAATGGGCAAATAATTGAAGTGGAAAACTTTGCGACACTGCAGTCCTCGGGAAAACGCTGTGCAATTGTTAGGAAACTGGCTCCTATGCGTGACTTCAAACCCGTTCTCTCATCATTAAGTGGGATCTATGTCGTATTGAAGGTACCAAACCTGAGAGCCTGGCCACTACAAAACATACATCAAGTTGTTTGCCTGTCATACAACTCCGCATTGGTTGCCATGCCCCTGTTGGACGTGCAGTGGGACATATGTGTGAGCTGAGGTTCAGAGTGGGAACCATCACCTTAGTGTGGGTACGCGTGAGTATGGGTGAGTAACGGAGTGCACGCGAGTTAACAAGAGGTCTAATGGAAATTGCAGGTGGTATGGGTTAGCAAACAGAGTGAGTGTGCAGACAGAAAACAGTGATACTTTGAGTGAGTTCTTGATCTTTTTGCAATGTGAGTGAGCGTGAATAAGCACAAGCGAGTAGCAGACAAGAATGTCAATCTCTCAAGTGATATTTTTCTTTTTCTTAGCCTTTTTTTTCGAATAATTCCTGCCCTGGGCATTGCTTTCACGGAAAGACAAACAAAAAACGAAAAACAAAGAGTTATAGTTACAGCGATATTGTTATTGAAGATGTAGAGAAAGTTCAAATTATTAATTGGTAGCAACGATACTCAATCAAAAACGAGAAACAAATTTAATTACATCAATTTTTGTAATATATTGCAACAGAAATTTCTAATGAACTACACAGAAATATCAAATGTGAAATGGAACTCAGAGTTATGAGGCATTCCCACCTTAGAGGTACTTACTTATGTCAATCGAGTGAACAATTGAAACAAATAGAAGACAATAATTATTTCAGGCAGTAAGCTCACAACTCATAGAATATCAGTCGAGTGAATACTTGAAACAAAGTCACAACAATAATTCTCACGACAGGTGGAGATTATAGCATTCTAAACCAGATAATAAAATTTTAATCAATAAAATAAACATAGATATGCTTTTAATTAAGTGTAGATGTGCACTTAAAAACAGAAGAGACAATTGCTCTACATTGAAAAGATGGACAGATTTTGTACTCGATATCATAAGTCATGGGAAGATGTGATAAAAAACTGCTTCGAAAAGGAGGAGCCGCGAAACGATTTCATTATCGCTGCATTTCAATACGTCCTAGACATGGTCGTATTCGGAGAAATGGTACAAACTACAGAACTGAAGGTGCAAAAATTTATATGCCGAATCTACAATACTTATAAAAATATCTGCACAACAACGTCGGAAGGGCCACTGGGATTGATGGCGGAGTTTTTGAGGTTTGCCAACGAAGAATTGGAATACACTAGACCGGATGTAATTGTAATCATTGCAATGGGCATTGCATTCATCAAGAAAGCAATCGGATCAAATTATCATATACAGGCGGTCTATATCGCACGATTCATTACGAATTTGTTGAAATTACACATATCTGAGATAGAAAGTACATAAAATCTTATCACGTGATATGTTCCACTACCACGGCAACGCAATTATTTTCTTCTACCAGTCCCTGCAATGATGTCGAATCAACAGAAGTTCAATATTGTCGTGCAAGGTCTGATGTATTATCGCCTGTTGAAACTCAACAATCATAACAATTGCGGTGGACCACCGGACGATTTTCATCTAATACTCTCTTGTACGCCATTCAAGAATCTTCATACAAAGAAAGGAAACATCAATAAGAGACTGTGCAAGTTCATCACGACAAAGTGCAAGTTGTTGAAGATATACAAACACGGCGACAACATAGCGCCTGCGTTAATCAACGCTGGATTCAAGCACCCAATAATAAGAATAAACTATTTAATGTCTTCGGAATTCATCAATGAAGACAACAAACGAAAACTTCAGAGTTTGAAATAGAACTGTAATTTATCGAAATAAACAAGAGTATAACTGAAACAATAAATGTAATCTTTGCCATCATTATAATGAATTCTTCGCATCACAATGAAAAACACTTTACATTTAGCATGGCTAGACTGAGAAGAATGATCGCTAAGGAAACGAATATTCTACAATTTGTGTAAGAATTCTCATATGGAATGAGACCTGACCACCAAATAGGTTTTAGTCGACTACACTCTGTACAAGTTCAACACCCGAAGGATAGAATTGCTGGAGAAGGAGCGGTCATTGAAATTTAGAGACATCATACATCAGTCTATGATTACAAAAAGGATCACTAATCTCCTGTGAAAACTTATCATATTTCATGAATTAAATTCCACAGTGCATGTATATTTCTCAATCAGTTGCACTAGCCCAGACATAGTAAAAGAAGAAGAAAAGGCGTCTTTGACAAGCAACCCGATTGGAGTGCGGAACAAATAAATAAATATTCTTGTCAACACAGTTGTCCGTTTGTATGACTGAATAGGAGCCGTCCAAGATAGGGCAAAACGAGAAATAAGGCAAGATAACTGATTGCGGCGGGATAAGTCAAAGCGTTCGCGACACAGTGTCATCGACTTTTACAATCGCATTCGGGTTCAGTGCCTGGGAGATAATACGAAGCCTTCGCGAAAAGCGAATCTATTATCAGATGCCACAATGCAAACGAAAGATTTTACGAGCATGACGTGCAGGCCAAGTCTACATTCCTAATCACATAGTCTTCGTAACACACGTCACACAAACGTATATGAAATAATTTCCAAGTGGCAATCAGATTTTGGGAGAACCGGATCACACAACCGCCATCAGAAGTGTTTAAACAATATACAATGAACATGAGCGTTATGCATAAACACAATGGAAGATATGTTATATTAATTATAATAACCAGATCAGCGCAGGTCACACATAAACGCAGATCCAAGTCACAAAATACACTCGAGATTTCCCGTAACCATACAGAAAAACTATCAGATTATTTTAGTGCCATAGCATCCGGGCACTACAAATGGAAAGGCCATACTTTAATTTTATAAGTCTTAAGCTCATAACGTTGTAAAACGCAAATTCCACACTGAAGCTTATTTTCTTCTTTAAATTTTCAAAGTCAAAACTGCACGCTATTTCTTGCATTTTTCTAAAGATATAGATTAAAAAGTTGTGCATACACTCACACATACTATACAAGATATTTGATTGTGGATTAAATGCTAAAATTTATCGATTTACATTCAGGAGAAGTGTTGACTACCACACAGCGGTAAGAGTTTAATTAAAATTTGAACAAGTGTTGCGATGCATTATCAGTGTTGTAGAATGTGTAATTTCACAATACGCAAGCTTTAGCTCGCCCACTTTGACGAGCACTCTTTCAAGATGTCAGAGAAGTTAATCGAATGGATTGATATTTTTTGTATACACTATAACATAATGCGAATTCTTTATGTCGTGGATATTAAAAGTTACGAATATTTTCCGAACGAAATTTACTTAAAACTCGAAGAAAGGGTCACCCGCGTCGACGAACCCGCTCAAACGAATGAACGAACGAACCCGAAAGCAACACGCTCGTGTGCGGTACCGCGTTAACGCGTCGGGCGCAGAATCGCGTTCGGTTTCGGGTACGGCATTGAGGAAACGCGGCCCGGCGTGTTGCCGAAACGTCTTCGAGGACGCGGGTGACCCTTTCTTCGAGTTTTAAGTAAATTTCGTTCGGAAAATATTCGTAACTTTTAATATCCACGACATAAAGAATTCGCATTATGTTATAGTGTATACAGAAAATGTCAATCAATTCGATTAACTTCTCTGACATCTTGAAAGAGTGCTCGTCAAAGTGGGCGAGCTAAAGCTTGCGTATTGTGAAATTGCACATTCTACAACACTTATCATAAATCGCAATACCTGTTCGAATTGTAATTAAACTCTTACTGATGTGTGGTAGTCACCAGTTCTCCTGAATGTGAATCGATAAATTTTAGCAATTAATCCACAACCAAATATCTTGTATAGTATGTGTGAGTATATGCACAACTTTTTAATCTATATCTTTAGAAAAATGCAAGAAATAGCGTGCAGTTTTGACTTTGAAAATTTAAAGAAGAAAATGATCTTTAGTGGTGTATGGTTACGGGAAATCTCGAGTATATTTTGTGAATTTGATCTACGTTTATGTGTGACCTGCGCTGATCTGATTATTATAGTTAATATAACATATCTTCCATTGTGTTTATGCATAACGCTCATCTTCACTGTATATTGGTTAAGCACTTCTGATGGCGGTTGTGTGATCCGCTCCTTCCAAAATCTGATTGCCACTTGGAAATTATTTCATATACGTTTGTGTGCTGTGTGTTACAAAGGCTATGTGATTAGAAATGTAGACTTCGCCTGCATGTCATGCTCGTAAAATCTTTCGTTTGCATTGTGGCATCTGATAATAGATTCGCTTCTTGCGAAGGCTTCGTATTATCTCCCAGGCACTGAATCCGAATGCGATTGTAAAAGTCGATGACACTGTGTTGCGAACGCTTTGACTTATCCGGCCGCAATCAGTTATCTTGCCTTATTTCTCGTTTTGCCCTATCTTGGACGGCTCCTATCCAGTCATACAAATGGACAACTGTGTTGACAATAATATTTATTTATTTGTTCCTCACTCCAATCGGGGTGCTTGTCAAAGACGCTTTTTCTTCTTCTTTTACTATGTCTGGGCTAGTGCAACTGATTGAGAAATATACATGCACTGTGGAATTTAATTCATGAAATATGATAAGTTTTCACAGGAGATTAGTGATCCTTTTTGTAATCATAGACTGATGTATGATGTCTCTAAATTTCAATGACCGCTCCTTCTCCGGCAATTCTATCCTTCGGGTGTTGAACCTGTACAGAGTGTAGTCGAGTAAAACCTATTTGGTGGTCAGGTCTCATTCCATATGAGAATTCTTACACAAATTGTGGAATATTCGTTTCCTTAGCGATCATTGTTCTCAGTCTAGCCATCCTAAATGTAAAGTGTTTTTCATTGTGATGCGAAGAATTCATTATAATGATGACAAAGATTACATTTATTGTTTCAGTTATACACTTGTTTATTTCGATAAATTACAGTTCTATTTCAAACTCTGAAGTTTTCGTTTGTTGTCTTCATTGATGAATTCCGAAGACATTAAATAGTTTATTGTGATTATTGGGCGCTTTAATCCAGCGTTGATTAACGCAGGCGGTATGTTGTCGCCGTGTTTGTATTGCTTCAACAACTTGCACTTTGTCGCGATGAACTTGCACAGTCTCTTATTGATGTTTCCTTTCTTTGTATGAAGATTCTTGAATGGCGTACAAGAGTGTATTATATGAAAATCGTCCGGTGGTCCACCGCAATTGATATGATTGTTGAGTTTCAACAGGTGATAATACATCAGACCTTGCACGACAATATTGAACTTCTGTTGATTCGACATTGTTGCAGAGACTGGTAGAAGAAAATAATTGCGTTGCCGTGGCAGTGAAACATATCACGAGATAAGATTTTATGTACTTTCCATCTCAGATATGTGTAATTTCAACAAATCTGTAATGAATCCTGCGATATAGACCGCCTGTATATGATAATTTGATCCGATTGCTTTCTTGATGAATGCAATGCCCATTGCAATGATTACAATTACATCCGGTCTAGTGTATTCCAATTCTTCGTTGGCAAACCTCAAAAACTCCGCCATCAATCCCAGTGGCCCTTCCGACGTTGATGTGCAGATATTTTTATAAGTATTGTAGATTCGGCATATAAATTCTTGCACCTTCAGTTCTGTAGTTTGTACCATTTCTCCGAATACGACCATGTCTAGGACGTATTGAAATGCAGCGATAATGATATCGTTTCGCGGCTCCTCCTTTTCAAAGCAGTTTTTTATCACATCTTCCCATGACTTATGGTATCGAGTACAAAATCTGTCCATCTTTTAAATGTAGAGCAATTGTCTCTTCTGTTTTCAAGTGCACATCTACACTTAATTAAAAGCATATCTATGTTTATTTTATTGATTAAATTTTATTATCTGGTTTAGAATGCTATAATCTCCACCTGTCATGAGAATTATTGTTTTGACTTTGTTTCAAGTATTCACTCGACTGATATTCTATGAGTTGTGAACTTACTGCCTGAAATAATTATTGTCTTCTATTTGTTTCAATTGTTCACTCGATTGACATAAGTAAGTACCTCTAAGGTGGGAATGCGTCATAACTCTGAGTTGCATTTCACATTTGATATATCTGTGTGGTTCATTAGAAATTTCTGTTGCAAGATATTACAAAAATTGATGTAATTAAATTTGTTTCTCGTCTTTGATTGAGTATCGTTGCTACCAATTAATAATTTGAACTTTCTCTACATGTTCAATAACAATATCGCATCTCTACAAACTTATTGGACTTGTCAACCACTTTGATGAAAGATTTCCATTTCAGGGAAAGGATGCGAAAAGATAGTGACCCCCGTGGGTGATATCGACGTCTATTTGCGCTGCACAATAAAATATATCGCCTTTGAACTCTCTTATCTGACCTCTAGAGCGCCCTGTTTGCTGAACGAAGTAATATAGCCCCTAACCCTTTGAGTGATAAAGCATGCGCGGTGCTATGGTCACATAGATAGAGACATATAGTCTACCGGCTTTGAGGAAAAGAGTGAAAACTGTGCACATTTCCTATGTCTTGGATACCTCTGTAGAGGAAGAAGACGTCCTGTGACACAGAGGTTGGTCCGGGTTGGTGACCTGGACAGAACACCACTACTCCTAGCTCTACAGCACCGGACATGGACCCGAGTGCTACGTCACAACGGCAGTCTGCCTCAGATCACGGCGACGCCTCCGCTTCTCCCATAGCCGCCATCTCCGCGCCCGCCAGACTACCGGACTTCTGGCCCAATAATGTCCGCCTTTGCTTTGCGCAAGCCGAGTCAGAGTTTGCACACAAAGGTATTCGCTCCGAATCGACGAAGTAGCACTTGACCATACGGGCCCTTTCGGAGCGAGACATAAGCGAAGTTGCGGACATAGTGGCCATCCCACCGACCGATACTCCTTACCAATACCTCAAGCAGGAGCTGCTACAGCGACATCAAGCAAGCACGACACCGCGCCTTCAGCGGCTGCTCTCAACAGAAGAGCTAGGCGACGACAAACCATCTCAGCTCCTGCGTCGATTGAAAGCGCTCCTTGCGGACAAGGCAAGCTCGTTCGACGAAGAATGCTTGCGGGAATTGTTCCTTCAACGCCTGCCGCGCTCCGCGCGCAGCCTGCTCACGGTGTCCCAGACCACGTCACTCACGGAGCTCGCAGCGTTGGCTGACCAACTCACGGAAGACATGTCCCCATCCGTGGCGGCTGTTCACTCGTCTCACACCCACCACGCCCAGCCCGACCTGGATTCTCGGCTACAGGCGTTGGAGAAGTCGCTTGAGAGCCTTCGTCTGGAGCTACGATCCGACCGGTCGCGCCGTCGTTCACCCTCCCCACAGCGCATCGGCAGTCGGCTGCAAGGCCGCACGGCCGCCTACCGTTCTCCGTCACCTCCACCGCCGGAATCGCCCCTTTGCTGGTATCACCTCAAATTCAGTGCAGCCTCACATGATATTATGCTAGTATCACCTCAAATTCGCTGCCCGCCAATGTCGTCCCCCTGCCAGTGGGCAGGAAACTGGTCAGCCGCCCGTTAGCGACGACGAACGGAACCCGCGCGGCGCAAAGTCGTCTGTTCTACATCACCGACAGACTTTCCGGGCTCCGCTTTCTTGTTGATACCGGAGCTCAAATCAGCGCGGTGGCGACCGTGCCAAGCGCTCCCCATGCCTCCTCCTACAAGCTGCAAATGGCTCACCCATTCCATCTTTCGGCGACCGCACCGTAACGGTACACTTCGGTTTACATCCCAAGTTAGTTCAAATGGGCGTTTGTTGTCGCGAACGTGGTACGCCCCCTTCTCGGTGCCGACTTCTTGACTTACTTTCACCTCATCGTCGACGTTCGCAAGCGCCGTCTAATCGACGTGGTGACAATGGGTTATATCACCGGAACTGCGGCAGTCCCCTCTGCTGGCATCCATACTGCGATTGCTCCCATTCCCAGGAACAAGTTCGAAGCCATCCTCGCCCAGTACCCTGCGTTGACGATGCCGTGCAATCTACGACTCCAACCCAAGCACAGCGTGACACGCTGTATCGAGACTGACGGTCCACCTGTTTTCGCCCGACCTCGACGCCTTCCGCCGGATCGTCGCGCGGTAGCACAAAAAGAATTCGAAAGCATGCTTGAACTGGGGATCGTCAGACCGTCATCCAGTACATGGGCATCTCCACTACACATGGTCCCGAAGAAGACCGGGGACTGGCTGCCCTGTGGAGACTACAGGGTGCTTAACCGTGTTACAAGACCCGACCGGTATCCCGTCCCTCACATCCAGGATTTTACCTCAAATCTACACGGCGCCACGATTTTCTCCAAGCTTGACCTTAGTAAGGCATATCATCAAATTCCCATGGACCCCGACAGCATCCCCAAGACAGCCATCACTACACCGTTTGGATTGTACGAATACGTCCGCATGCCCTTCGGCCTCCGGAACGCGGCACAAACGTTCCAGCGCTTCGTCGACTCCGTCCTTCGCGGTCTGCCATTTGCTGACGCATACATAGACGACCTACTTGTGGCACCCGCGAACCCCGAAGAGCATGAACGCCACCTCCACCAACTCTTCACTCGCCTTTCTGAATACGGCATAGTTGTCAACACCTCGAAATCCAAGTTTGGAGTAGACCATTTAGAATTTCTTGGCCATCATGTCGATAAAGAGGGCGTACGCCCTCTACCAGCCAAGGTCCAGGCAAACCAGGAATTTCCGCAGCCTACCACCCTCCGCCGCCTCCGGGAGTTCCTGGGGCTCATTAATTTTTACCGCCGTTTCTTGCCCAGGTGCTCCACGCTACTTCAACTGCTAACCGACATGCTGGCCCACCTGACAGACCCCAATGAGGATTTGATTTGGACACCCGACGCTGCAGAAGCCTTTCGCACGGTGAAGGGCCTTCTGGCGGATACCACCATGCTCGGACATCCCCATCCTTCTGCACCCACCTCCATCATGGTTGACGCCTCCAATGTCGCCATCGGCGCCGTGCTTCAGCAGCACGTGAACAGTGCCTGGGTCCCCCTGGCGTTCTTTTCTAAAGTCCTCAACTCTACGCAGTGGCAATACAGCACGTTCGGTCGGGAGCTCCTCGCCGCATTTGAGGCCGTCAAGTATTTCCGCTTCTTCGTCGAAAGACGCGAGTTCTCCCTTTTTACCGACCACAAGCGACTCGTCGGAGCCTTCCGTGCCGCTGGATCAGGGTTATCACCGAGGGAAATACGACATATCGCTTTCGTGCTTGAATTCACCGCTGACGTCCGGCACACAAAGGGACAAGCCAACACTGTCGCCGACGCTCTGTCTCGGGCCGTAGAGACGCATGCCCTGACGGTGCCTGATCTGATCGACTTCAATGAGCTTGCGCGCGCGACCCGGAACTCGCGGGCTTTCCACACCCTGACTACTCACTCCGGCTGGAACGCGTTCCCTTCCCTGACTCAGACGTCCAACTCTGGTGCGACGTCTCCACTAACCCTCCCAGAGTTTACCTCCCCGCATCCGTACGACGCAATATCTTCGAACGTCTCCACAGCTTATCCCACCCCAGCATCCGTGCTTCGCAGCGCCTCATATCCTCTCGTTACGTGTGGCACGACATGCGAACCGACGTGCGCAACTGAGTACGATCCTGCATCCCTTGCCAAGCTTCTAAAGTACATCGTCATACCCACTCGTCCTCTCGTCAAATTCCCCATGCCAGACGCCAGATTTGATCATGTTCATCTGGATCTTGTTGGCCCATTACCATCTTCGCAAGGCAACAAGTACATACTGACCATGATCGACAGGTTCTCCCGCTGGCTCGAGGCCGTGCCCCTGCCGGACATCACTGCTGAGCAAGTGGCCCGCGCATTCGCGTCTTCCTGGATCTCAAGGTACGGCGCCCCGCTCAGGCTCACCACGGACCGCGATAGGCAATTTGAATCCCGTCTATTCCGGAGCCTGGTTACACATCTGGGCTCCAAGCATATCAGGACGACTGCGTACCAACCCGCAGCGAACGGACTCGTGGAACGATGCCACCGCCAACTTAAGGCCGCTATCCGACCCTATCCGTCACCAAACGACTGGACTGAGCATTTGCCATTTATCCTGCTTGGCCTCCGATCCGTCTTCCGCGATGACCTAGGATGCACCGCTGCGGAGCTGCTCTATGGTACCACCCTGCGCTTACCAGGAGATTTCTTTTCATCCTCACCCCACGACGCTGAACCCACCGTCGAATTCGTCGAGCGCATACGACGAAGCATGGCACAGCTCTGCCCCACCGCTAAGAGGGCCTCCGCGTCCCGACCCACATATATCCCCAAGGAACTACAGACTACCAAGTTTGTCTTTCTGCGCCATGACGCTGTCCGAAAGCCTCTGCAGCGGCCCAACGACGGACCATATGAAGTGATCGAGCGTGGGCCGGCCACCTTCAAACTTAAAATCGGCGATCGCCTGGACACAGTCACCTTAGACCGCCTCAAGCCCGCCTTTGTATTTACAGACTCCAATCCTGGCCTCCTTCCTCCGCCCTCTGCTGCGCCCTCTTCTCCTAAGAGAGTGCGCTTCCGGACTCAAAGGGGGGAGGGAGAGTGGTGTAGAGGAAGAAGACGTCCTGCGACACAGAGGCGCGAGACATGACTGCAGTTCCTTCTTCTACGTTCGGCCTTTGACCAGTAAAGACGTTCTCTCCCCCTTACTGGCTCGTCCCTTCACCTCCATCAAGGTTCGTAGTGTTTGTAAGAATGAAAATTTTATATTGATCGATTTTATGATGGATCAATGATAGATTATTTTACTTTGTTGATGTTTACGTGTCGCCACGTGTTCCTCTGTTCTTCAGCGTTAAGTCTGTGCTATTTCGCCTTTTGATAGATTGATTAGCTATTATTTCTCTATGTGTTGGATGGTACGCGGGTTTGGCTCTCTATTAATTGTAGCTGTTGATTGTGTTGTTTCTCGTTATTTCCTTACGTCTATGCTGTTCACTTAATAAGAAATTAAAAGTTGAGTAATGTTGGAATATGAAACTGAGATTCCCTATTGCGCTCGAAATGTTATGACAGATATTCACGCTATTGCAATGATGGTCCTCACGTCTCAGTCTTTTTCTAATACAATTTGTAATTTGATTGTCATCATATTGATTAAGAATATCTTCTTTGTAGTGGTATAGATTTTATTTCCTCTTGTGTTCTTGTCGTTCGTGTTCTGTTTGTTGGCTAGGAGCGTGCTATGTGGTGAAGTTCATTTTAACATGTCTACTTTCTGATGAGTTTGATTTTTTCTTCTGATTTTCTGAATGATAGATTACTCTGTTGTTTTGATTAGGAACATCTTCCTTTTAGTGGTATATATTTTATTTCCTCTTGTGTTCGTGTCGTTCTTGTCGTTCGTGTTTCGTGGTCTTCCATACATCTATTGGCAGCTGTCTTCAACAAATCATGGTAGATATCATCAGATCTGGTTGTTGGCTAGGAGCGTGCTATGTGGTGAAGTTCATTTTTAACATGTCTATTTTATGATGAGTTTGATTTTGCTGTTCACATTTAACTACATACAACTTCTCGCTACTGCACTGATGGTTCTCACGTATAGGAATATTAGACTTTTTATAATACAATTTGTAATTTTGTTTGTAATCATATTGATTAAGAATCTTTGATTAAATGTGGTGATCCTTTTTTCGTTTTGATATGGTGTAGCAATTATTTCCCTACATGCCTATGATTGATTCTATATTAATGCTATGTCTTGATTCGAATTATTGCCTTATGTCTGCGCTATTCACTTCATAAGAAATTAAATTTGTGTCATGTTGGAATATTAAACTTAGCATATTGTGGTCGAAATTACTTACATCTATCAGGTTCTCACGTCTCAGGCTTTTTATAATACATCTTGTAATTTTGTTTGTAATCATATTGATTAAGAATATCTTCTTTGATTAAATGTGTTATCACTTCTGATTCATTGAAAACTTGTGATTACTGTTAATAAAAATATTGTGTTTGATTTGTGATACATATTCAATGCTATTGTATCATACCTATAATAAGTATATTCTTTGTTACGTGTATTGTGTTCCTTCTACTTGAGATTTTTGGCTAAGTTTTTCCCATTCACGCAGAGTCATAACATAATTCCTAATGACTTTAATAAATATATTTTCACTTGTACTTTTGTGTATATCTATCCTTTGCATGTAAACAGCCTACTGCACACCTGTTGTTGCTGGAAAAATTACAATTCAAGTCGACTCAGGCTGAAAAAATGACGAAAGTCGGCGGCCCAGGCTGAAAAATGACGAAAGTCGGCGGCCCAGGCTGAAGGGTAAACGCGCACGCAGCCCTCCGGCCACGCGCCGCCCACAACAGCAGCCCTCCACTTGAGCGCCGCCCACCTGTCGCAGGAAGGAAGTCGGCCCAAGTAGGAAAATGGTGAACTAAGTCAGCCCAGGGTGAAGGGTAAGCGCGCACGCAGCCCTCCGGTCACGCTCCGCCCACCACAGCAGCCCTCCACCCGAGCGCCGCCCTGTTACAGATGGTGAAGGTTTTTCGGCTGGGTTTTTCTCCTTCACCTGATTGGCATCACAATTGGCACAATTCCCAGCACTATTGGCTTTAATAAATATATCTCAACTTAATTGGAATTACAATTGGCATTAATAAATATATTTTCACTTGTAATTTTTGTGTATGACCCTTCTTTGCGTGTCTCTGCATGTAAACCGCTCACCTGTTGTATCGGAAAAATATGTGAAGTCGGCCCACGTATGGCCAAAGAAGTCTGCCCATGCTGAAAAATATGCCATGATGAGCGCACGCGCAGCCCTCCCGCGCCGATAAGCGCGCGGACAACCCTCCCCACACGCGCCGCGCGGGGAAAAATACGCGCAGGGCTCAGGGGCAGGGATCCTGTAGTTTTGCCTCCAAGTTAATAGGACCCCCCCTCCTACTACTTGCTTGAGTATGCGGTACAGTGCCTACAGTATGAGTTTCACTTTGACGTCGTCACTCTCCTTCGAAGAAAGAATATTTCCGATGGAACTGGTCACTTCAATTCTCTTGGCCATTGTCGAAAAGCTTCAACACGGCGGAAAGCAGGAGAGGAACCACCGACGAAAGAACGCCCTGCTCTCGCTGCTGAGACAGATAGTGCTTCAAACGTTGCGGATTCTTGTGAATCTTTTTATATGCGAGCCGGCGTAAGAAGCGTTTGTGCTTCTTCAAACGCGCGAACGTATCTGGAGCCAACGACACTTTTCTGTTCAATACATTGAGACAAATTTCGGAGAGGTGTTTCATGTCGGAGGAGGAAGAACGTCTCAAGACGTGGCGACGGCGCGGAGGGGGTAAAGTGTAAAGTACTTTGAGTAAAGTGAGATGAGGACGGAGATTCATTTCGGAGCGTAGATATATTGACGTTCACCCGGAAAGATATTGCTACGCAACCTGTGGTCCTCGTGCGTATAGTCGTGAAGATCCACGAGTAAATAAGCGTGGGGTGATGACATCGCTTGTTTATATGCGTCCAGAAAATACTCTAATCTTTTTCTACCAAATAGCTGTTGGCCGTAATGTTCCATCTGGTGCACGCTGCGCACGGTGCGCCACAGGACGACGTAACTGGCGTTCTAGGATATAGTTCTAAAATGGCTACTGTTGAAAAAGATGTTTTGTACGAGTAAGAAGATCGGCGCGTTGGCGTGGTGAGAACCCCGAATGAAAAGATCGTTCACCTCATTCAAGGAATTGGCGTCGGTCATATGATCGTCGACGATGATGAGCGTGGCGCGCGACGTATCCCACTCGCGAGGTAGCTCCTTGGTAAATTTTACGAAGTCTCCAAATTCGTCCTGCATGCTCGGCGAAGCATATTTCTGCACGTAGAATATTTGCGAGGGAGGCTTGTCAACGACGTTGTTCAGGTTCCTCAACACGTTCGTTACGAATGTGGATTTACCGCACATGGAGGGGCCACTTAAAATACAACGAAAAGGATGTCGGAAACGAAAAGGTTCGGGGGTAGACATGACGTGTGCGCACACGTTGAGCGAAGAAAAAGAAGTGACTGAGACTCGTAGAGAAATACATCTCTTTTATTTACACGTCGTCGTCCTCCTCTAGGTCCGAACTGCGTTCCCAATACAGATTATCCAGACTAAAGGTGGACTTCTTTCTCGTCAGTCTGTCCGCCGATAAGATGCGGTCGAGCGTCTTCATCTTGTCCTGACACATTTCTTGACGTGCTTGCAACCATTCCAGGCGGTGGACTTGAAAAGCTTCCTCCACGATGCCACGAATAAATTCGCGAAGTTCTTCGTTTTTTGTCTTTTCCTTGCGACGGCGAGAAACGCAGGAGAATAAACCACACATGGTGTTTTCCAAGTATTGGTCTGAATGATAACGCGCGGATAGCGCGCTCTCCCTTTATACGGCGCTTCCAAATAAAAAACATAAAGAAATGGGCGCCAGAACGAAAGCGAATCAACTACCACCACCACCACCGTGCTCGAAGTGCATGCGCGAGACGTGAAGGGCGACGAGACCAAAACCGAAACGTCCCACGGCAGACGTGGTGGCGCTGCGAGCGCGCGCTCGCGCGCGTGTGACGTATGCTCCGCGAAGAGGGCGCCAGATTCAGTTTTCTGTTTGCCTCTCGTCGGGTGCGGACGTCTGGGCGTCGCTCGTATCGTGACCGTTGATGTGATGGTGAACTCTTTAGTCATGTAAAGAAGATGTAGGGCGGTGTGTGTGTGCATACAGATATGCTTGGATGTCGGTGAGTTGTCGTTTTAATACTTCTTCTTCTGTTGTCGCGTTTACCTACCCCCTAACTGCGGTTACTTGTCGGCGTGTATTGGAGTAGTGTATGTTTGGCGATTTACCTTGTTGTGATTAACAGAAAGTCTTCCCCTTGCTAATATTCTTGTCCGTGCATGCCCAAACATGTTCGCGATGGTGAAAATCCTGGGTGTGCCTGTTTTCGCGCGCGTTTTCCCCTCGTTAGCACTTTTTTGTTTTGTTTTTTCTGCATTCCACGGAAGTCACCATGATGACAGCGGTGCTGCCACCTGACGTGATGCTTTCCGACCTGCCTGGTGTGACGCTTTGCAAATGGCGGCGCCCATGGCTGATGCTGTTACCGATGCTGGACTGACACATTGATGCATTGAATGTGTATAGTAATGACTTGAATTATTAAATGAGTTTAGAAAGTGTATTTATGCGTGTGTGCGCTTCGTTTCATGTGTCTTATTATAAAAAAATACAGCTTAACGATAATTTGATATTTTGCTCCTCTCTCTCTCACGTTGGAATGAATAGTAATTGAATTTATTAATTGCAAATTATATTCTACGATCTATTATCGCATTCTTATGCGTGTATCAGCAATTTTAGGTGAAAAAATCGAAAAAGAAAATTAAAATTTGGGGGAAATAAAGATTTGGGAAAGGGGGGTGAGAGAGGAGGAAGGTATCAAGTTGCTTGTTAAGTTGTGTTATTCCAGTACTACTCCTGTGCTCGCGCAGTAGACGAGGATTTAAAGATGGAAGAAGACGAGGATTTAGAAATGCTGTCTAGGATTTAAATACTAGAGGCATAGTTGCATCATTCTAATAAAGTATCCGTTTCTAGGTGGAGAACTCTCGGTTCCTTGTGCTGGCGCGCTTGTCCAAATATTGGCTCCCATGGGCAGGGCCAGCAACTTTCATGCCTCCTAACTCGTAATCGCTTCCGTGTATCAAAATTCACTCCGGGATATAAATACTAGGGCTATAGTTGCGCCATTATACCAAAGCATTCTTTTCTAGGTAGAAAACTGCTGGTTCCCTGCGCTCGCGCGGTAGACGATGACAACTTTCATGCCTCTTAAAGTCATGAACGCTTCCGTTTATCAAACTGCTCTCTAGGATTTAAATACTAGAGGAATGGTTGCATCATTCTAATAAAGTATCCGTTTCTAGGTGGAAAACTCTCGGTTCCTCATGCTGGCCCGCTTGTCCAAATATTGGCTCCCATGGGGAGGGCCAGCAACTTTCATGCCTCCTAACTCGTAATCGCTTCTGTTTATGAAAATGCTCTCCGGGATATAAATACTAGGGCTATAAGTAGTAGGAGGGCGGGCCGAAACTACAGTGTGGCGAAACTACAGGATCCCTGCCCTGAGCTCTGCGCGTATTTTTCCCCGCGCGGCGCGTCCCTGCGCGTATTTTTCCCTGCGCGGCGCGTGCACGGAGGGTTGCCCGCGCGCTTATAACATGCAGAGACATGGAAAGAAGGGTCATACACAAAAAGTACACGAGAAAATATATTTATTAATGCCAATCAAGTTGCCAATTGTAAAGCCAATAGTGCTGGGTATTGTGCCAATTGTGATGCTGATCAGGTGAAGGAGAAAATCCCAGCCGAAAAACCTTCGCCACCTGTAACAGAAGAAACAAAAACGCAAGACAGTACATGGGGATAATATACAAAATTTATTATATCCAGTCCCTAGATTCTGAAAGAACACATAAAATCAACATTCGTCAAACTGCTTACCAATTGATCACTTACAGACCACCACACCACGCGACCTGAAAGACGACTTATCTTTATATGACACTATATTCGCACTGAATAATACATACAATATTGCGGCCACACGGGATAATCTGGAAAACATACATTTCATCATCACATTGCCATGATAGCAACAATAATATCAACTCCAATAATACATACACTGTGGTGCTGGACCCCAAGCGTCTGAAAGAGAATCTCATTTAATATCATATTCTATTTTCAATAATACATACAATATTGCGGCCACATAGGATAATCTGGAAAACATACAATTCAATATCATCACATTGACATTATAGCAACAATAATATCAACTCCAATAATACATACACTGTGGTGGTGGACCCCAACCATCTGAAAGAGAATCTCATTTATTATCATAATCGCATCCTATAACTTTTACTCACATTCCTCGTGATGTGGTCGTTCTTCTCTAGTGTCTAAAAAGGATACATGCAATTAGTAATAACTAAAATCATCTGAAATGGAGGTCATATATTAAAGTCAAAATTAAACAAATTTATTACATACATCTTGGTAGAGGTGATTCATGATCTGAAACAAGAAATAAAATTTGAATACTTTTTTCATAATCATTATAATTCCTTACTGTTTTCAAAGAAAAAACAGGAGGCTTGTGCTGAACACTGAGAAAAGACAATATTCATGAGCAAACAACAACACTGCAAAGCAAAAACTTACCACTCTCGTCCATCATCTTTGAAGTGATGACAGGAAGGAACTTTCACTTTAAATGTGCTCAACCCTCATTATCATACAACCTCCTCTCCACTCAATTCACTTTATTACATGTGGAACAAGGTCAGCTCCTTATTTTCCTACTCGTTCCCCAAACCATCAACTTTCTCACTCCCAAAAATAATTATGTGGAAGCTCTTTCGCCAATGTATTGGAAAGGAACAGGAGGAGGAGGAGGAGGAGGTTGAGTCAACCGAAGAGAAGAAATGGCGACTGAAACAAGAAATTTATGAAGCGAAAGCTAATGCTATCAGGCGTGTTTTGTCACACGAACGTCTCCTTGCACTCAAACGACATTCGGCGAAAAGTCAATTTGATCAAATCGATGGTTGGGGGAGCACTGCATGGTAATAAATCTAGTTCTTAACTTATCTTATTTTCAGTTTCATTTCTACCTCTGCGACACAATGTCGGACATAAGACTGTTTTCTTTCATCCACCCGGCGCGAATTATTATATGTGGACCTTCCATGTCAGGAAAAACTTACCTAGTTCGTAACATCCTGAGAAACTTATCAGTATTCACAGTAGTCCCAGAACAAATATTTTATGTCAGAAAATATGATGCTAGCTGGCAGAATGAATTCACTAAAATTACATTTAGTAAAGAATTACCAAAGACATGGGATAAGAACATACCAACACTGATTATAGTTGATGATCTCATGACTGAAAAGAATGTTATGCAGGATATGGTTCATCTCTATACGTGAGCATCACATCACAAGAATGCATCAATTATTTTTCTCTGTCAGTACTTCTTCCATAACGATGTAAACTATTGCACCCTATCACACAACAGTACATATATAATATAATTTAATAATTTAAGGTCTCGAGCGCAACTCGAACTTCTAGGACAGCAAATCTATGGGAAATCGCAGTTACCATACTTCATGAATGCATTCGAACAGGCAACAGAGAAACCGTTTGGTTATCTAGTGATTGACCTACATGCACTTACACAGTCTGATAAAAGATTGCGAACGGGTATAACTAAGCTCGAGTCACAATTTGTTTTCATACCAAAATGAAAAGTCTACGTCATCATTTAACTTTCCTTAAAGTGCTTGCAACTTGTACTCCAAAAGAACGGGAAAACATTTTGAGGGAGGCTCCTCCACACAGCATTGAAGCTCTTTCCAAAGTTTGCAAGAATATATTGAATGGTAATGTTAAACTTTCACCGAAACTATACAAAGATTTAAAGAAATATAAAGCGACCATTCGCTACATTGCATATAAACCATTGCACAAATCGCCAAAAAAGCTACAAAAGTTTCTCTATCGCCAACGAGGAGGTTTGGCTCCATTACTCCCACTGTTACTAACAGGTTTGACCAGTATATTAGGTGGTGTAGCAGGGCGGGCTATAGCTAAAGTAGCCGGTGTTTGAAAATGGCAACAAAAATCGAGGTATTAAACCCAGTGGACACTATTTTGGAATCTAATGAAAGTGAAGACGTAAAGGTAAAACGTATGCTAACAGCTGTGTACTACACCATAAAAAATCAATTGAAACCAACAGTAGAATCAGATCCGCCGATAATAAAACCACTACAAATGACGGAAAGCATTAGTAGAAAATTCGATTATGATTCTCTACCAGATGAAATAACTATTAAAAAAGTAAGACGAATAGTGTCAACGCTACCAAGGAGTTTGTCATGGAATGAAAAAGGAGAAATCATTCATAACGGCAAAGCCATTCAAGGCTCCAGTATAGTGGAATTGGTATTGTACCTCTCCGGTCATAATCGAGTGAGGCCCGCTTGGTTTGTAAAGGTATCAAAACTTCTACCATCGCATAAAATCAGACAGAAAAGAAAATCAAAGAAGAAAATATTGTGGGAGACCTACAAAGTCGCAGCAAAGAAAGTTGCTTTCATCTTCGGACGAAGAATATTTTTCAGAAGAAGAATGAGCTACAGGTCACCTGACGGTGGGCTCGGAGGGGTCAAACGTTATCAAAAGGCACGGAAAATCACAAGGAAAGAAGCACTACAAGAATTACAACGCGACGATGTCTATACTCTCCACAAAGATGCAAGACGCAGATTTAAGAGAAGGAAAGTCATCTCACTACACCTGAACGATCTCCACCAAGCAGATCTCATTTCATTCATTCAATACAAGAAATACAATAAAGGATTCTCCTACATACTGCTTGTGATAGACTGTTTGTCAAGGCAAGTCATGGCCACACCTCTCAAGACGAAGCGATGTGAAGACGTGAAGAAAGGAATTGCGAAGCTATATCGAAATAGAGGGAAAAAACCTCGACTAATCCATGTAGATCAGGAGCGTGAGTTCTTCAACAAAGTTGTGCAGGCTTGGTGTAAGCGTCATGGCATCCTAATGTATGCCACTAGGACTAATCAAAAAGCGTTTTTGGCTGAACGTGCAATCAGGACAATTAAAGGTCGCCTGTTCCAATATTTCCAAAGTAAAGGACATCACAAATACCTTAAAATTCTTCCAAAGATTATAGAAGATTATAACAATTCTTACCATAGAACTATTAAAATGGCACCGAATGAAGTGAATGAAAGCAACGAAGTTGAACTCTTCAATAGACTAAACAGTAAAAAAGATGTTGACATCACAATACCATTCGAAATTCGCCAGCAAGTGTGTGTTCTATTAAATCGATCAATCTTTGACAAGGGGTACAGTGGACACTGGTCTCACATAATCTATACAATTTCGAGGTATAAGAAAACAGATCCCCCTGTCTTTTACATTGCAGACCCAGATGGTGTAGAAAAAGAGGGCACATATTATGCAAATGAATGGCAGCTCGTTATCAAAGACTCTGATGACCCATATCCAATTGTCAAAATTATACTCAGTAAGAAAATTGATGGAGTCACTCATTATAAAGTGAAGTGGGCTGGTTATGACGATTGATTTAACTCATGGGTTCCAGTGCAAGATGTTGCCAGGCTCTGAGTTTTATATGTACCTCCTATCCAATGACTGTACTGAATTATATCCATCAAATACACTGGACAATTTTACAGTTGCTTTGAATGCACCCCTACAACTTACTGGAAAGTATGAAGTTGGATTACAAGAACTATCCATTTGCAATCTATTCTATAATATGCCACGGAGTGATGACATTGTCATACAGATTGATTACAAAGACTTTGCAGAGGTTCGCGAGACTATCGTCGTTAAAGAAACCATTGAAATGGCCCTTCTAGAGCTTTTCGAAGACTTGAACAGTTCTCTCAATTATATTGACGGGAGATATGTATTCAATTTGCCACATTCTATTTGGTCAATTAAATTTATAGGTGAAAACTTGCAAGAGGCTATTGGAGTGCCATCCATTCAAGGCAATACAATTATAGGTTCTAAGGTGCCTCGTCAGGACACATTCCTTCGAGAGGAAATCGCTTCGCAGCTATGCATACTAGAAGAAATTTCTATTCTTACTTCAACTGGCTTGATCACATTTATTCCAGGTTGTTCTATCAAGACCACATTAAATCGTTTTTTTAGAACGCACAAAATTGAAGCAAGTGTAACATTCCAAGAAAATAGTCATAGATTGTCACAATCATTACACAGTCTCTTTGCTATTCCAGAACAGCTCAAGAATCTCCTCAGATTAAATAATTTAAATATAAAAGATGATACAGCCTACCACTATAGAGATCCATTTGAACGCGCATATGACTTGATTATAGAGAAAGTACTTGTTACAAAAAGAATAACTATTCCACCAGATCATTATGAAACTCCGAAATTACTGCTACATACAATCAACAATCAATTAGAGGGCAAAGCTCTACTCACATATAGTAATGACAGAAAGCTCTGCACTATCAACCCAATTGACGGTGTACCATTCATCTATCAGAATATCTCTCTAATATGTTGGGTTTTGCACCACTTACAACTTTTCCGAGCAGTACAATTGGAAACACGCACCTCAGGCTTACACCCTTATTCCATCATTTTATAGTTTATTGTGACATTATCGAATCATCACATTTAGGTGCAAAGAAGTTTTACAAAATTAAAATTAGTTCCATACTCTGCAAAGGAAGACAATATCGTTCATTATGCATTCCAAAACATACAATATTTTAAGCTATTGCATATTGAAATAAATTTCATTTCAATTAAGTTGTGTGACGACTCTGGTCGACCTCTCCACTTCAAAGGTCCAAGCAAAACAGCTTTAGCTCTACACTTAAACATGTTTCTTAAAGAAACTTCTTTGGTGGCCTTACGCCATACTCAGGACCAATGTTCCAAAGGGGTAGTGGATTTTTTAAATCATTGCGCAAGTTTGCATTACCACTCCTGCGCCGAGCACAACCATATGTTACTAAGACCGCTGCAGAATGCTGCAAAAAATCTCGCACGGAAATTATCAGATGGACAGCATTTGAAAGAAGCTATTAGAAACAGTGCATCTGAGCTTAAAGCACAAGTCTTAAAAGAGTTCGCCAGAGGTGGCAGACGGAGAAAAAGAAGAAGAAAAGATGTCTTTGACAAGCAACCCGATTGGAGTGATGAATAAATATTTTCGTCAATCCAGCTGTCCATTGTTTGACTAGGAAAAAGGAGCCGTCCAACGCTTGCAGTGGGGGCCAAGATATGGCAAAACGGGAAATAAGGCAATATAACTGATTGCGGCGGGTCGTTCGCGACATGGAACAAATATTTTCGTCAATGCAGCTGTCCATTGTTTGACTAGAAAAAAGGAGCCGTCCAATGCTTGCAGTGGGGGGCAAGATATGGCAAAACGGGAAATAAGGCAAGATAACTGATCGTGGCAGGTCGTTCGCGACAACTTTTACAATCGCATTCGGGTTCACTGCCTGGGAGAGGATACGAAGCATTCGCGAAAAGCGGAAATAAGAGTCATATAAGTGGTCTGGCAAGCCCTGAAAAAATAAAACAAAGGAGAGGGTGATACTTGTATTCAGTCGCAAACATGTCACTGGTCAATGTAGTCCACGCCCAGTCCGAACTGGTTTTGAAGGGAGAGTGTGAGCTGTTTCAAATCCCGCCAACTCAAATCTCTATAGAATCATGTGAGAATCAATTGTTCTACCCTATATCGACAATTACCAGTGGCGAATCTACAATTGAATGGAATATAAGCAATCTTTCTGATCTCTATCTTGATGTTTCTAGCATGTACATTAAACTATCTATGCAGATATTGAGAAGTGATGGAAGTGACCCATATACAAGAACTGCGGATGGTGTAGTCAATGATGTTGTATTCCCTGTGAATAACTTGGGAGCTGCAATGTTTAAGTATATTAACGTATATATCAATCAGCGATTAGTATCATCAAATTGTCTGAATTCCTATCGATGTATGCTTGACACTTTGCTGCACACAAATACTCATCTTCAGAAAACAGTAGATGATTGTGGTTTGTATATTTATGATTCAGGTGAACATGCTGCAAATGATCCAAATTCCAAAGTTGCTAAAGCACTCATTTCTAGAACAAGTGGTGGTAAACTATTTGAAGTTGTCATGCGTGTTAATACAGATTTGACAGATCAAATTAAGCTATTATTACTGAGATTGGATGTTAGGATATCAGCCGTGCACGCTAGCGATACGCATCGCTTATTGACTGGTCCAGGAGAAACACACCAACATCAAATCAAGATACACAATGCAGTATTGTCATTACGTAAAATCAAAGTCACTAACTCAACTTTCCTCTCTCACCAGTCTATATTAAAGAAACATCCAGCATGCTATACTATGCGAGGTTTAGAGAGCAAAATTAAGACATTAACTGCCAGCTCGGTGGATGGAGTTTTTGATAATCTATACACTGACCGCATTCCAGATCGAATCTCAATGGTTATGACACGAACCGAAGCCTATCAGGGTGACTTCAAATTGAGTCCGTTCAATTTTGAACATTGCAATGTGAGTTCAGTAACGCTAACGATTGACGGACATAGAAAACAACTCTCGTACGATTGGGACAATGATCTAGGCAGAGGGAGCTATTATGAATTCTTATCTCCACTGAATGATAGAAGCGTCGAGCTACGTTATCAGAATTATAAAACTAATTCGTTCATATTGCATTGGAACCTCAGTGCAGACGAGTCCGTTGGTGGTTATTTTAATCCAATACGTAAGGGAAATTGAAGAATTGAACTTAAATTTGCAAAACCATTGCCTCACGCGGTGTTGATTATACTTATAAGTGAGAGCCCCAAGATGTTGACCGTCAATGCCGACCTTGCAGTTCACTTGGATTAAATCATGGACGTTCTAGACCTTGAATTATTGTTTTCAATGAATCCTCAAACTGTGAGAATGTATCGAGGAACCTACGCTGTCGACAGAGTTTCGCCACATCAAGAAGAAGGTTTCATTGTCATTAATACGCATCCACACGACGGCCCAGGAGAGCATTGGTTGTTGTACATGATGGATCGCAATGATAGATTCATCTATGTGGACAGCTTTGGTCTACCACCAACTGAAGAAGAATTGCTAGATCTACCTGTTGACGAATATTGTGACAAGTGTATACAGAGTCTCTACAGCTCCCACTGCGGTCTATTTGTTTCCGTATTTGCTTCCCGTCTTTGCAAGAATTATTCACCCAAAAGCATTATGTCATTATTTGACAATAACCTTGTACATAACGATCTCAAGGTAATAAAAATGACTGAAGAGGAATACCTTGTTTAAAAAATTGTTTTTATTTGTTCAATGTACAAGCTCTTTGAAGATAATCCTCCAGACTCACTATCTTGAATGTTGAATGTAATAATGTTGAATGTAATAATTCCAACGGATTGGTCTTCTCAAACCGGCATTTATAAGGGCCGGTGAAATCTGTTCACCATCGCGATAGCGTCTTAACAAGTCACATTTCACAGCGACAAACTTTTGCAGTCTCTTCCTTAGTTGTCCACGCCTTGTTCTGAGTTGATACGGTAAACTTCGCAAGATGAGTTTGAAGTCACTTTCAGGTCCGTTGCAGTTCAAGTACGAGTTTAGTTTCAAAAGGTCCTTGTACATCATCCACTGTATAGTCAATTGAAATCTCTCAGCCGAGTTCATGTTGATTCCGAGTTGGGGTGGCATCCAAAATATGGCCTGATATTACGATCTAGCCAGTCTGATGATTTTGTTGAAATCAATCCACCGCAGCGACATCTTCTCAGATGGTCACCATTTTGTATAAAGAAGCGTCTGGGTGGTGTCTTCAATGTTTGAACAATGGGCAAATCGCCTGTCAGGAGGCACTCGTAATCTAAAACAAAAAATCTCCTTAGAGTAAGTGGAATAAGATAAGAAAGCTGTAAACTCACAGTCCTTCAGGGAGAGTGAATAGCACACGTCTGTTTCCATTGTTGACAATAGAGAGAATGCGATGGAAAGGATGCCTATTGGTTATCTGTGGTATGCCATTGGTTATCGATTTTCTATACCCAATTTTCGAGTCCGCCCACACTTACTATAAAATAGTAGCCGATGGCTTGTTTTTCCCACCAAGTTCTACTGCCCTGCTTGTTTCATTTGTGCTGCTGCCAAAATCTTTGAACAGTAAGTCTGCTTCTTACATATTATTCCTATTTTAATTTATGGAAAATCTGTTCTAGTGCCTCGCTGTGGAATCTGTGGGCACGATTGCGTTGAGGAAGTAATTCGCCGTATAGAGGAGGAGGAAGCTCACGTTCCAAATTTAGATCCTGCTTTGTTTGATGAAGAGTGGGGTTTAGAATTCGATCAGGTTTTGATGGATGGAGTTTTTGAAGATAATACGCCGGCAGATGCCGTGCAAAATCCAGAGCCTGTTGTGAACGATCTCGCGGAACACGTTTCGGTGTGTCATCCAGGTGTTAGCGTACCATACTTTCCATTCTTTGAATCCGCTGTGGCCTTTGAAGGGTACCTTGGACGTTACGTCCTGTTGGCGTCACCATATGACGACTTTGTCGAGGATCCATTTGAATACCTGGTACATTACCAGCATGATATAGTTTCCATATTACAACAACACCCCATACCATTTAAATTTTATGTGCGCATGAAAGTATTGATGGTGAAGCAAGTTGGCGATTTGATGAGCAGCCATTTTGCTTTTCTAAGTGCCGTGTCGCGTGAAATTCATAGTCTCGCGGATATAATGGTTGCGCTAAATGAAATGATTAGCGAGTTAGTGCGCAACCTTGAAAATTATCAGGGTGAAGGTAGCGGTTATGTCTCCCGAGATGTATCCGAAATCGAATTGAATGTAAGCATGATTGAAAAAAAGAGGATTGGTTGTGACAGTGTAATTCCTGCCGAATTGAAAAAAAGAAAGAAAACACTCACAAATGTAAAATGCCCCGACAACGAGTGTTTCAAATACAATACTTTAGCGCTATTGCACCCTCAAAAAACACATGGAAATGAGTGCAAAACCTATCGCAAGTATCTCGTGGATCTCGAATCGAATCCCGCAGCTAGAGTCAAATGATGGCCCGACGGTCCGGTATCATATTCAGAGATTGCAGAATTTGAAGAACGGAATCAAATTGAAGTGTATGTGTACTCATATCAGGATGGGAGTATCCACACTTCCCGCGTTCTGCGTCTCGCATTTGACAATAAAGTGCAATTATTAGAATTTGATAATCACTTTTTTGGGGTAAGGAATTTCAGTACCTTGTTTGGACACAAAGCAATGTTTTTTGTGAAAAGTGTACGAGGGGATTTAAGAAACAGGAAAACCTAATGTCACATAGGAGAGTGTGCAGGAATTTTGAGGAGCTTTTGTTGGAGTTCCCTGAGCCAGGTAAGAATGTTCTAAAATTTGAGAAGTTTGGTCACATGTTTGCATTTCCATATATTATCGGACTCGATACAGAGTCTATCCTCGACCCTAATACGAATGTGAAAAGTGCCATGCAGAAGCATGTTATGAGTTCCTTCTGCTGCATTCTAATCAGAACCTATGATTCGAAAATACTGGCAAATGAAAAATATTTAGGCCCCGATGCCGCATCCAGATGTGTCGACTGCCTGTTACGTTTTCATAACAAGGTGGTCGATATCAGTCGTTGCCCTGCCCCCATTAAACTCACAGATGAAGAAACTCGTAAACATATCGCTGCAACGCACTGCGAGTATTGCGGTGTGTTGGTTAGTGTTCATCGGAAAAAGGTGCGTCATAACGATCACAGTCGTGAAAGCAGTGTCAGCAACTTCTTGGCTACCATTTGTAACGAATGCAAGATCAGTTGCAGCAATCATGGCAAAATTCCTGTGCTCATCCACAACCTTCAGTATGACATCAGCTCCCTACTGCATTGCTTCCATGCTTTGAAGTGGAAATCCCCACCCAAACTCATCGCGACGAGTTCTGAGATTCGGAATTTCGAATATGGCAATCTCATATTCAGGGACACCACTCAATTTTTAAATAGTTCCCTTTCTTGCCTGTTGGATAGTTTGAAAGTATCGGAAGGAATTGAAGCATTTAAGTGCCTACAGCAGGTGTATGGTAATGACTTTGCACGTTTAACCAGGAAAGGCGTGTACCCTTATTCATGGATCAAAAGCTTTGAAGTCTACAATGAAGCATGCCTGCCAGTAAAGGATGGTTTTTATGACGATTTGAATGGTACACACATTAGCGACGATGACTATGCTTTTGCTCGGGAAACATATGATCATTTTGAATGCAAATCGCTGAGAGATTATACTTTGATCTATTTAGAATGTGATGTCTTGCTCCTGTTAGATGTTATGCAGCATTTTAGACGGCTTTCTATGAAGACATATGGCTTGGAAGTGCTGCACTTTGTCAGTCTACCTGGATTCAGTTGGCAGGCTGCTCTCAAGTATACAAAGGCCGAGATCGAGCTGCTTACAGATGAAGATATGTATCGAACCATCGAGTCTTCTATTAGAGGTGGTATTTGTCAACAAAGATTGAGGTATGCTGCTGCCAATAACAAATATTGTACAAACTTTGACCCAGAGAAACCACAAAGTTATATCTTCTATTGGGATGCAAACAGTTTGTATGCCAGTTGTCAAACATTGCCATTGCCTATTGGAAGATTCGAGTGGGTGCCCGAATCCGAATTTTCGAGTTTGGACATCATTAACCATCCTCGGGATGCAGAGTATGGCTACATTTATGTGTGCGACCTCGTCTACCCACCGGAGTTACATCAGAGGACCAGGTATTTCCCACTAGCTCCAATGAAGCAAAAGGTTAACGAGAGCTGGTTGTCTGAGTATCAGTTGGCTCTAAAAGATCAGTTGAATTACAAACCTGCGGCACAGAGTAAGTTACTTCTCACATGTAATGATAAAACAGAGTATGTTGTACATTATCGTTTGCTGAGTCTATATTGTAGGTTAGGTATGCGGGTGAGCAAAATTCATAAAGTGTTGAAATTTCGTCAGGGTACGGTCTTTGGTCCATACATTGCAATGAACATTAAGCGACGCATTGCAGTGCAAACGGACTTTGAGAAGCAGATACTGAAGTTAAGCTGTAATGCCCTTTATGGGAGGACGCTCCTTTCCCCCAGGTGATTTAGATCAATTAAGATAGCATTCAGCAAAGAAGAGGCCCAGAGATATAGCTCCTCAAAGGATTGCATTCGATTTGAAATTTTGTCAGAGAATTGTGTGTTGTATGAGATGAAGAAAAGGAAAGTAAAGTGTAGCTTTCCATTACAGATTGGTTTTTGTATTTTAGATTATAGTAAGTTGGTAATGTATGAATTTGTCTATTGCACTTTATTGGAAAAATTGAATTGTCCCATCACTATCATGTATTCGGATACCGATTCTATCATTGGTGTGTTTCATACGTCAGAGTATGAAGAAGAAATCAAAAAGATTGCAGATGATCACCTACCCCACTGATCATCCACTCTATAGCAAAAAAAATAAAGGGGCACTGTTCCGCTTCAAGGATGAGACTGGAGGCAGGATAATTGAAGAGGTTGTTGCCTTGAAAGCAAAAATGTATTCTATCCGATTGAGTGACGATAGTCAAATTGCTAGGGCAAAAGGTGTTAAGAAAAGTATTGCTCATAAGGAATTGCACCATGATGTATATAAAGATGTTTTGTTTAATAGTGTGAAGGTAAGTCATCCACAAAGGACCATATGTAGTAAGCGAAAATGCAAGTATACAGTGGAAACAACTAAGCTTGCACTTATGTCCTATGATGATAAGAGATATCTCTTTAATGCCCTTGAGTCATATCCATATGGAAGCTGTGAAATTGGTAATGAGTAAGTATATTCTTTGTTTCGTGTACTGTGTTTCTTCTATTACAGGTGGTGAAGGTTTTTTGGCTGGGTTTTTCTCCTTCACCTGATTGGCACAATTCCCAGCAGTATTGGCTTTACAATTGGAAACTTGATTGGCATTACGGTTGGCATTAATAAATATATTTTGACTTGTACTTTTTGTGTATGACCCATCTTTGCATGTCTCTGGAAGTTATAATCGCGCGGAGAAGCCTCCGCACACGCGTCGCGCGGGGAAAAATACGCTCAGGGCAGAGTCCTGTAGTTTCGCCACCCCGTAGTTTCTGACCGCCCCTTTACTACTGCTATAGTTGCGCCACTATACCAAAGCATTCTTTTCTACGTAAAAACTGGTGGTTCCCTGTGCTAGCGCGGTAGACGAGGACAACTTTCATGCCTCTTAAGTCATGAACGCTTCCGCTTATCAAATGCTCCCTAGGATTTAAATACTAGAGGCATAGTTGCATCATTCTACTAAAGGATCCGTTTCTAGGTGGAAAACTCTCGGTTCCTCGTGCTGGCGCGCTTGTCCAAATATTGGCTCCCATTGGCAGGGCCAGCAACTTTCAAGCCTCCTAACTCGTAATCGCTTCCGTTTATCAAAATGCGCTCCGGGATATAAATACTAGGGCTATAGTAGCGCCATTATACCAAAGCATTCTTTTCTTGGTAGAAAACTGCTGGTTCAATGTGCTCGCGCGGTAGACGAGGACAACTTTCATGCCTCTTAAGTCATGAACGCTTCCGCTTATCAAAATGCTGTCTAGGATTTAAATACTCGAGGCATACTTGCATCATTCTAATAAAGTAAATGTTTCTAGGTGGAAAACTCTCGGTTCCTCGTGCTGGCGCGCTTGTCCAAATATTGGCTCCCATG
The DNA here is from genome assembly GCF_037126465.1 of Ornithodoros turicata. Taxonomy (NCBI): domain Eukaryota; kingdom Metazoa; phylum Arthropoda; class Arachnida; order Ixodida; family Argasidae; genus Ornithodoros; species Ornithodoros turicata. Next base: position 201,443,832 of record NC_088201.1, read on the forward strand.
GGCAGGCCAGCAACTTTCATGCCTCCTAACTCGTAATCGCTTGCGTTTATCAAAATGCGCTGCTCGATATAAATACCACGCTATAGTTGCGCCACGAGGCTATAAGACGAGGCTATAGTTGCGCCACTATACCAAAGCATTCTTTTCTAGGTAGAAAACTGCTGGTTCGCTGTTCTCGCGCGGTAGACGAGGACAACTTCCATGCCTCTTAAGTCATGAACGCTTCCGTTTATCAAAATGCTGTCTAGGATTTAAATACTAGAGGCATACTTGCATCCTTCTAATAAAGTATCCGTTTCTAGGTGGAAAACTCTCCGTTCCTCGTGCTCGCGCGCTTGTCCAAATATTGGCTCCCATGGGTAGGGCCAGCAACTTTCATGCCTCTATAACTCGTAATCGCTTCCGTTTATCAAAATGCATTCCGGGATATAAATACTAGGGCGATAGTTGCACCATTATACCAAAGCATTCTTTTCTAGGTAGAAAACTGCTGGTTCACTGCGCTCGCGCGGTAGACGAGGACAACTTTCATGCCTCTTAAGGCATGAACGCTTCCGCTTATCAAAATGCTCTCTAGGATTTAAATACAAAAGGCATAGTTGCATCATTCTACTAAAGTATCCGTTTCTAGGTGGAAAACTCTCGGTTCCTCGTGCTGGCGCGCATGTCCAAATATTGGCTTCCATTGGCAGGGCCAGCAACTTTCGTGCCTCCTAACTCGTAATCGCTTCCGTTCATCAAAATAGTCTCCGTTATATAAATACTAGGGCTATAGTTGCGCCATTATACCAAAGCATTCTTTTCTAGGTAGAAAACTGCTGGTTCCCTGTGCTCGCGCGGTACACGAGGACAACTTTCATGTCTCTTAAGTCATGAACGCTTCCGCTTATCAAAATGCTCTCCGGGATATAAATACTAGGCTATAGTTGCGCCATTATACCAAAGCATTCTTTTCTAGGTAGAAAACTGCTTGGTCCCTGTGCTCGCGCGGTAGACGACGACAACTTTCATGCCTCTTAAGTCAATAACGCTTCCGCTTATCAAAATGCTCTCTAGGATTTAAATACTAGAGGCACAGTTGCATCATTCTAATGGGGTATCCGTTTCTATGTGGAAAACTCTCGGTTCCTCTTGCTGGCGCGCTTGTCCAAATATTGGCTCCCATTGGCAGGGCCAGCAACTTTCATGCCTCCTAACTCGTAATCGCTTCTGTTTATCAAAATGCTCTCTGGGATATAAATACTAGGGCTATAGTTGCGCCATTATACCAAAGCATTCCTTTCTAGGTAGAAAACTGCTGGTTCCCTGTGCTCGCGCGGTAGACGAGGACAACTTTCGTGCCTCTTAAGTCATGAACGCTTCCGCTTATCAAAATCTCTCTGTGATTTTAATACTAGAGGCATAGTTGCATCATTCTACTAAAGGATCCGTTTCTAGGTGGAAAACTCCCGGTTCCTCTTGCTGGCGCGCTTGTCCAAATATTGGCTCCCATTGGCAGGGCCAGCAACTTTCATGCCTCCTAACTCGTAATCGCTTCTGTTTATCAAAATGCTCTCTGGGATATAAATACTAGGGCTATAGTTACGCCATTATACCAAAGCATTCCTTTCTAGGTAGAAAACTGCTGGTTCCCTGTGCTCGCGCGTTAGACGAGGACAACTTTCATGCCCCTTAAGTCATGAACGCTTCCGCTTATCAAATGCTGCCTAGGATTTAAATACTAGAGGCATAGTTGCATCATTCTACTAAAGGATCCGTTTCTAGGTGGAAAACTCTCGGTTCCTCGTGGTGGCGCGCTTGTCCAAATATTGGCTCCCATTGGCAGGGCCAGCAACTTTCAAGCCTCCTAACTCGTAATCGCTTCCGTTTATCAAAATGCGCTCCGGGATATAAATACTAGGGCTATAGTAGCGCCATTATACCAAAGCATTCTTTTCTTGGTAGAAAACTGCTGGTTCAATGTGCTCGCGCGGTAGACGAGGACAACTTTCATGCCTCTTAAGTCATGAACGCTTCCGCTTATCAAAATGCTGTCTAGGATTTAAATACTCGAGGCATACTTGCATCATTCTAATAAAGTAAATGTTTCTAGGTGGAAAACTCTCGGTTCCTCGTGCTGGCGCGCTTGTCCAAATATTGGCTCCCATGGGCAGGGCCAGCAACTTTCATGCCTCCTAACTCGTAATCGCTTGCGTTTATCAAAATGCGCTGCTCGATATAAATACCACGCCATAGTTGCGCCACGAGGCTATAAGACGAGGCTATAGTTGCGCCACTATACCAAAGCATTCTTTTCTAGGTAGAAAACTGCTGGTTCGCTGTGCTCGCGCGGTAGACGAGGACAACTTCCATGCCTCTTAAGTCATGAACGCTTCCGTTTATCAAAATGCTGTCTAGGATTTAAATACTAGAGGCATACTTGCATCCTTCTAATAAAGTATCCGTTTCTAGGTGGAAAACTCTCCGTTCCTCGTGCTCGCGCGCTTGTCCAAATATTGGCTCCCATGGGTAGGGCCAGCAACTTTCATGCCTCTATAACTCGTAATCGCTTCCGTTTATCAAAATGCATTCCGGGATGTAAATACTAGGGCTATAGTTGCGCCATTATACCAAAGCATTCTTTTCTAGGTAGAAAACTGCTGGTTCACTGCGCTCGCGCGGTAGACGAGGACAACTTTGATGCCTCTTAAGGCATGAACGCTTCCGCTTATCAAAATGCTCTCTAGGATTTAAATACAAGAGGCATAGTTGCATCATTCTACTAAAGTATCCGTTTCTAGGTGGAAAACTCTCGGTTCCTCGTGCTGGCGCGCTTGTCCAAATATTGGCTTCCATTGGCAGGGCCAGCAACTTTCGTGCCTCCTAACTCGTAATCGCTTCCGTTCATCAAAATAGTCTCCGTTATATAAATACTAGGGCTATATTTGCGCATTATACCAAAGCATTCTTTTCTAGGTAGAAAACTGCTGGTTCCCTGTGCTCGCGCGGTACACGAGGACAACTTTCATGTCTCTTAAGTCATGAACGCTTCCGCTTATCAAAATGCTCTCCGGGATATAAATACTAGGCTATAGTTGGGCCATTATACCAAAGCATTCTTTTCTAGGTAGAAAACTGCTGGGTCCCTGTGCTCGCGCGGTAGACGACGACAACTTTCATGCCTCTTAAGTCAATAACGCTTCCGCTTATCAAAATGCTCTCTAGGATTTAAATACTAGAGGCACAGTTGCATCATTCTAATGGGGTATCCGTTTCTAGGTGGAAAACTCTCCGTTCCTCTTGCTGGCGCGCTTGTCCAAATATTGGCTCCCATTGGCAGGGCCAGCAACTTTCATGCCTCCTAACTCGTAATCGCTTCCGTTTATCAAAATGCTCTCCGGGATATAAATACTAGGGCTATAGTTGCGCCATTGTACCAAAGCATTCTTTTCTAGGTAGAAAACTGCTGGTTCCCTGTGCTCGCGCGTTAGACGAGGACAACTTTCATGCCCCTTAAGTCATGAACGCTTCCGCTTATCAAATGCTCCCTAGGATTTAAATACTAGAGGCATAGTTGCATCATTCTACTAAAGGATCCGTTTCTATGTGGAAAACTCTCGGTTCCTCGTGGTGGCGCGCTTGTCCAAATATTGGCTCCCATTGGCAGGGCCAGCAACTTTCAAGCCTCCTAACTCGTAATCGCTTCCGTTTATCAAAATGCGCTCCGGGATATAAATACTAGGGCTATAGTAGCGCCATTATACCAAAGCATTCTTTTCTTGGTAGAAAACTGCTGGTTCAATGTGCTCGCGCGGTAGACGAGGACAACTTTCATGCCTCTTAAGTCATGAACGCTTCCGCTTATCAAAATGCTGTCTAGGATTTAAATACTCGAGGCATACTTGCATCATTCTAATAAAGTAAATGTTTCTAGGTGGAAAACTCTCGGTTCCTCGTGCTGGCGCGCTTGTCCAAATATTGGCTCCCATGGGCAGGGCCAGCAACTTTCATGCCTCCTAACTCGTAATCGCTTGCGTTTATCAAAATGCGCTGCTCGATATAAATACCACGCTATAGTTGCGCCACGAGGCTATAAGACGAGGCTATAGTTGCGCCACTATACCAAAGCATTCTTTTCTAGGTAGAAAACTGCTGGTTCGCTGTGCTCGCGCGGTAGACGAGGACAACTTCCATGCCTCTTAAGTCATGAACGCTTCCGTTTATCAAAATGCTGTCTAGGATTTAAATACTAGAGGCATACTTGCATCATTCTAATAAAGTATCCGTTTCTAGGTGGAAAACTCTCCGTTCCTCGTGCTCGCGCGCTTGTCCAAATATTGGCTCCCATGGGTAGGGCCAGCAACTTTCATGCCTCTATAACTCGTAATCGCTTCCGTTTATCAAAATGCATTCCGGGATATAAATACTAGGGCTATAGTTGCGCCATTATACCAAAGCATTCTTTTCTAGGTAGAAAACTGCTGGTTCACTGCGCTCGCGCGGTAGACGAGGACAACTTTCATGCCTCTTAAGGCATGAACGCTTCCGCTTATCAAAATGCTCTCTAGGATTTAAATACAAGAGGCATAGTTGCATCATTCTACTAAACTATCCGTTTCTAGGTGGAAAACTCTCGGTTCCTCGTGCTGGCGCGCTTGTCCAAATATTGGCTCCCATTGGCAGGGCCAGCAACTTTCGTGCCTCCTAACTCGTAATCGCTTCCGTTCATCAAAATAGTCTCCGTTATATAAATACTAGGGCTATATTTGCGCATTATACCAAAGCATTCTTTTCTAGGTAGAAAACTGCTGGTTCCCTGTGCTCGCGCGGTACACGAGGACAACTTTCATGTCTCTTAAGTCATGAACGCTTCCGCTTATCAAAATGCTCTCCGGGATATAAATACTAGGCTATAGTTGGGCCATTATACCAAAGCATTCTTTTCTAGGTAGAAAACTGCTGGGTCCCTGTGCTCGCGCGGTAGACGACGACAACTTTCATGCCTCTTAAGTCAATAACGCTTCCGCTTATCAAAATGCTCTCTAGGATTTAAATACTAGAGGCACAGTTGCATCATTCTAATGGGGTATCCGTTTCTAGGTGGAAAACTCTCCGTTCCTCTTGCTGGCGCGCTTGTCCAAATATTGGCTCCCATTGGCAGGGCCAGCAACTTTCATGCCTCCTAACTCGTAATCGCTTCCGTTTATCAAAATGCTCTCCGGGATATAAATACTAGGGCTATAGTTGCGCCATTGTACCAAAGCATTCTTTTCTAGGTAGAAAACTGCTGGTTCCCTGTGCTCGCGCGGTACACGAGGACAACTTTCATGTCTCTTAAGTCATGAACGCTTCCGCTTATCAAAATGCTCTCCGGGATATAAATACTAGGCTATAGTTGCGCCATTATACCAAAGCATTCTTTTCTAGGTAGAAAACTGCTGGGTCCCTGTGCTCGCGCGGTAGACGACGACAACTTTCATGCCTCTTAAGTCAATAACGCTTCCGCTTATCAAAATGCTCTCTAGGATTTAAATACTAGAGGCACAGTTGCATCATTCTAATGGGGTATCCGTTTCTAGGTGGAAAACTCTCGGTTCCTCTTGCTGGCGCGCTTGTCCAAATATTGGCTCCCATTGGCAGGGCCGGCAACTTTCATGCCTCCTAACTCGTAATCGCTTCTGTTTATCAAAATGCTCTCTGGGATATAAATACTAGGGCTATAGTTGCGCCATTATACCAAAGCATTCCTTTCTAGGTAGAAAACTGCTGGTTCCCTGTGCTCGCGCGGTAGACGAGGACAACTTTCGTGCCTCTTAAGTCATGAACGCTTCCGCTTATCAAAATCTCTCTGTGATTTGAATACTAGAGGCATAGTTGCATCAGTCTACTAAAGTATCCGTTTCTAGGTGGAAAACTCTCGGTTCCTCGTGCTGGCCCGCTTGTCCAAATATTGGGTCCCATTGGCAGGGCCAGCAACTTTCATGCCTCCTAACTCGTAATCGCTTCCGTTTATCAAAATGCACTCCGCGATATAAATACGACGCTATAGTTGCGCCACGAGGCTATAAGACGAGGCTATAGTTGCGCCACTATACCAAAGCATTCTTTTCTAGGTAGAAAACTGCTGGTTCCCTGTGCTCGCGCAGTAGACGAGGACAACTTTCATGCCTCTTAAGTCATGAACTCTTCCGCTTATCAAAATGCTCTCCGGGATATAAATACTAGGGCTACAGTTGCACCATTATACCAAATCATTCTTTCCTAGTAGAAAACAGTTGGTTCCCTATGCTCGCGCGGTGGACGAGGACAACAACCTTCATGCCTCCTAAGTGATGAAGGCTTCTGTTTATCAAAACGCTCTCCGGGATATAAAAACTAGGGCTATAGTTGCACTATTATACCAAGCATTCTTTTCTAGGTAGAAAACTGCTGGTTCTCTGTGCTCGCGCGGTATACGAGGACAACAACTTTCATGCCTCTTAAGTCATGAACGCTTCCGCTTATCAAAATGCTCTGCAGGATTTAAATAGTAGAGGCATAGTTGCATTATTCTAATAAAGTATCCGTTTCTAGGTGGAAAACTATCCGTTCTTCGTGCTGGCGCGCTTGGCCAAATTTTTGCTCCCGGAGGCAGGGCCAGGAACTTTCATGCCTCTTAAGTCATGAACGCTTCCGTTTATCAAAGTGCTATCCGATATATAAATACTAGGGCTATAGTTGCACCATTATACCAAAGCATTCTTTTCTAGTAGAAAACTACTGGTTCCCTGTGCTCGCGCGGTATACGAGGACAACAACTTTCGTGCATCTTAAGTCACGAACGCTTCCGTTTATCAAAATGCTCTCCGGGACATATACTAGGCCTATAGTTGCGCCATTATACCAAAGCATTCTTTTCTAGGTAGAAAACTGCTGGTTCCCTGTGCTCGCGCGTTATACGAGGACAGCAACTTTCATGCCTCTTAAGTCATGAACGCTTCCGTTTATCAATATGCTCTCCGCGATATAAAAACTACGGCTATAGTTGCATCATTATACCAAAGCATTCTTTTCTAGTAGAAAAGTGCTGGTTCCCTGTGCTCGCGCAGTGTACGAGGACAACAACTCTCATGCCTCTTAAGTCATGAACGCTTCCGTTTATGAATGTGCTCTCCGGGATATAAATACTAGGGCTACAGTTGCGCAATTATACCAAAGCATTATTTTCTAGTAGAAAGCTGCTGGTTCCCTGCGCTCGCGCGGTATACGAGGACAGCAACTTTTATGCCTCTTAAGTCATGAACGCTTCCGTTTATCAATGTGCTCTCCGGGATATAAATACTAGGGCTCTTGTTGCGCCATTATACCAAAGCATTCTTTTCTAGTAGAAAACTGCTGGTTCCTTGTGCTCGCGCGGTATACGAGGATAACAACTTCCATGCCTCTTAAGTCATGAACGCTTCCGTTTATCAAAATGCTCTCCGGGATATATACTAGGGCTATAGTTGCGCCATTATTCCAAAGCATTCTTTTCTAGTAGAAAACTGCTGGTTCCCTGTGCTCGAGCGGTATACGAGGACAGCAACTTTCATGCCTCTTAAGTCATGAACGTTTCCGTTTATCAATGTGCTCTCCGGGATATAAATACTAGGGCTCTTGTTACACCATTATACCAAAGCATTCTTTTCTAGTAGAAAACTGCTGGTTCCCTGTGCTCGCGCGGTATACGAGGACAACAACTTTCGTGCCTCTTAAGTCACGAACGCCTCCGTTTATCAAAATTCTCTCCGGGACATATACTAGGCCTATAGTTGCGCCATTATACCAAAGCATTCTTTTCTAGGTAGAAAACTGCTGGTTCGCTGTGCTCGCGCGGTATACAAGGACAACAACTTTCATGCCTCTTAAGTCACGAACGCTTCCGTTTATCGAAATGATCTCCGGGATATATACTAGGGCTATAGTTGCGCCATTATTCCAAAGCATTCTTTTCTAGTAGAAAACTCCTGGTTCCCTGTGCTCGCGCGATATACGAGGACAGCAACTTTCATGCCTCTTAAGTCATGAACGCTTCCGTTTATCAATGTGCTCTCCGGGATATAAAAACTACGGCTATAGTTGCACCATTATACCAAAGCATTATTTTCTAGTAGAAAGCTGCTGGTTCCCTGCGCTCGCGCGGTATACGAGGACAGCAACTTTCATGCCTCTTAAGTCATGAACGCTTCCGTTTATCAATGTGCTCTCCGGGATATAAATACTAGGGCTGTTGTTGCGCCACTATACCAAAGCATTCTTTTCTAGTAGAAAACTGCTGGTTCCTTGTGCTCGCGCGGTATACGAGGATAACAACTTCCGTGCCTCTTAAGTCATGAACGCTTCCGGTTATCAAAACGATCTCCGGGATATATACTAGGGCTATAGTTGCACCATTATACCAAAGCATTCTTTTCTAGTAGAAAACTACTGGTTCCCTGTGCTCGCGCGGTATACGAGGACAACAACTTTCGTGCCTCTTAAGTCACGAACGCTTCCGTTTATCAAAATGCTCTCCGGGACATATACTAGGCCTATAGTTGCGCCATTATACGAAAGCCTTCTTTTCTAGGTAGAAAACTGCTGGTTCACTGTGCTCGCGCGGTATACGAGGACAGCAACTTTCGTGCCTCTTAAGTCATGAACGCTTCCGGTTATCAAAATGCTCTCCGGGATATATACTAGAGCTATAGTTGCGCCATTATTCCAAAGCATTATTTTCTAGTAGAAAACTGCTGGTTCCCTGTGCTCGCGCGGTATACGAGGACAACAACTTTCGTGGCTCTTAAGTCACGAACGCTTCCGTTTATCAAAATGCTCTCCGGGACATATACTAGGCCTATAGTTGCACCATTATACCAAAGCATTCTTTTCTAGGTAGAAAACTGCTGGTACCCTGTGCTCGCGCGGTATACGAGGACAACAACTTTCATGCCTCTTAAGTCAACAACGCTGCCGCTTATCAAAATGCTCTCCGGGATATATACTAGGGCTATAGTTGCACCATTATACCAAAGCATTCTTTTCTAGTAGAAAACTGCTGGTTCCCTGCGCTCGCGCGGTATACGAAGACAGCAACTTTCATGCCTCTTAAGTCATGAACGCTTCCGGTTATCCAAATGCTCTCCCGGATATATACTAGGGCCATAGTTGCGCCATTATTCCAAAGCATTATTTTCTAGTAGAAAACTGCTGGTTCCCTGTGCTCGCACGGTATACGAGGACAGCAACTTTCATGACTCTTAAGTCACGAACGCTTCCGTTTATCAAAATACTCTCCGGGATATATACTAGGGCTATAGTTGCGCCATTATTCCAAAGCATTCTTGTCTAGTAGAAAACTGCTGGTTCCCTGTGCTCGCGCGGTATACGAGGACAGCAACTTTCATGCCTCTTAAGTCATGAACGCTTCCGTTTATGCTCTCCGGGATATAAAAACTACGGCTATAGTTGCACCATTATACCAAAGCATTCTTTTCTAGTAGAAACCTGCTGGTTCCCTGCGCTCGCGCGATATACGAGGACAGCAACTTTCATGCCTCTTAAGTCATGGACGCTTCCGTTTATCAATGTGCTCTCCGGGATATAAATACCAGGGCTGTTGTTGCGCCTTTATACCAAAGCATTCTTTTCTAGTAGAAAACTACTGGTTCCATGTGCTCGCGCGGTATACGAGGATAACAACTTCCGTGCCTCTTAAGTCATGAACGCTTCCGGTTATCAAAACGATCTTCGGGATATATACTAGGGCTAGAGTTGCACCATTATACCAAAGCGTTCTTATCTAGTAGAAAACTACTGGTTCCCTGTGCTCGCGCGGTATACGAGGACAACAACTTTCGTGCCTCTTAAGTCACGAACGCTTCCGTTTATCAAAATGCTCTCCGGGACATATACTAGGCCTATAGTTGCGCCATTATACCAAAGCATTCTTTTCTAGGTAGAAAACTGTTGGTTCACTGTGCTCGCGCGGTATACGAGGACAGCAACTTTCATGCCTCTTAAGTCGTGAACGCTTCCGGTTATCAAAATGCTCTCCGGGGTAATATACTAGAGCTATAGTTGCGCCATTATTCCAAAGCATTATTTTCTAGTAGAAAACTACTGGTTCCCTGTGCTCGCGCGGTATACGAGGACAGCAACTTTCATGCCTCTTAAGTCACGAACGCTTCCGTTTATTAAAATGCTCTCCGGGATATATACTAGGGCTATAGTTGCGCCATTATTCCAAAGCATTCTTTTCTAGGTAGAAAACTGCTGGTTCCCTGTGTTCGCGCTGTATACGAGGACAGCAACTTTCATGCCTCTTAAGTCACGAACGCTTCCGTTTATCAAAATGCTCTCTGGGATATATGCTAGGGCTATAGTTGCGCCATTATTCCAAAGCATTCTTTTCTAGTAGAAAACTGCTGGTTCCCTGTGCTCGCGCGGTATACGAGGACATCAACTTTCATGCCTCTTAAGTCACGAACGCTTCCGTTTATCAAAATCCTCTCCGGGATATATACTAGGGCTATAGTTGCGCCATTATTCCAAAGCATTATATTCTAGTAGAAAACTGCTGGATCCCTGTGCTCGCGCGGTATACGAGGACAGCAACTTTCATGCTTCTTAAGTCACGAACGCTTCCGGTTATCAAAATGCTCTCCGGGATATATACTAGGGCTATAGTTGCGCCATTATTCCAAACCATTATTTTCTAGTAGAAAACTGACGGTTCCCTGTGCTCGCGCGGTATACGAGGACAGCAACTTTCGTTCCTCTTAAGTCATGAACGCTTCCGGTTATCAAAATGATCTCCGGGATATATACTAGGGTTATAGTTGCACGATTATACCAAAGCATTCTTTTCTAGTAGAAAACTACTGGTTCCTTGTGCTCGCGCGGTATACGAGGACAACAACTTTCATGCCTCTTAAGTCACGAACGCTGCCGCTTATCCAAATGCTCTCCGGGATATATACTAGGGCTATAGTTGTACCGTTATACCAAAGCATTCTTTTCTAGTAGAAAACTGATGGTTCCCTGTGCTCTCGTGGTATACGAGGAGAGCAACTTTCGTGCCTCTTAAGTCATGAACGCTTCCGGTTATCAAAATGATCTCCGGGATATATACTAGGCCTATAGTTGCACCATTATACCAAAGCATTCTTTTCTAGGTAGAAAACTGCTGGTTCCCTGTGCTCGCGCGGTATACGAGGACAGCAACTTTCATGCCTCTTAAGTCATGAACGCTTCCGGTTATCAAAATGCTCTCCGGGATATATACTAGAGCTATAGTTGCGCCATTATTCCAAAGCATTATTTTCTAGTAGAAATCTGCTGGTTCCCTGTGCTCGCGCGGTATACGAGGACAGCAACTTTCATGCCTCTTAAGTCACGAACGCTTCCATTTATCAAAATGCTCTCCGGGATATATGCTAGGGCTATAGTTGCGCCATTATTCCAAAGCATTCTTTTCTAGTAGAAAACTGCTGGTTCCCTGTGCTCGCGCGGTATACGAGGAGAGCAACTTTCATGCCTCTTAAGTCATGAACGCTTCCGGTTATCAAAATGCTCTCCGGGATATATACTAGGGCTATAGTTGCGCCATTATTCCAAAGCATTCTTTTCTAGTAGAAAACTGCTGGTTCCCTGTGCTCGCGCGGTATACGAGGACAGCAACTTTCATGCCTCTTAAGTCACGAAAGCTTCCGGTTATCAAAATGCTTTCCGGGATATATACTAGGGCTATAGTTGCGCCATTATTCCAAAGCATTATTTTCTAGTAGAAAACTGCTGGTTCCCTGTGCTCGCACGGTATACGAGGACAGCAACTTTCACGCCTCTTAAGTCACGAACGCTTCCGGTTATCAAAATGCTCTCCGGGATATATACTAGGGCTATAGTTGCGCCATTATTCCAAAGCATTATTTTCTAGTAGAAAACTGCTGGTTCCCTGTGCTCGCGCGGTATACGAGGACAGCAACTTTCATGCTTCTTAAGTCACGAACGCTTCCGGTTGTCAAAATGCTCTCCGGGATATATACTAGGGCTATAGTTGCGCCATTATTCCAAAGCATTCTTTTCTAGCAGAAAACTGCTGGTCCCCTGTGTTCGCGCGGTATACGAGGACAGCAACTTTCATACCTCTTAAGTCATGAACCCTTCCGGTTATCAAAATGCTCTCCGGGATATATACTAGGGCTATAGTTGCGCCATTATTCCAAAGCATTCTTTTCTAGGTAGAAAACTGCTGGTTCCCTGTGCTCGCACGGTATACGAGGACAACAACTTTCATGCCTCTTAAGTCATGAACGCTGCCGCTTATCAAAATGCTCTCCGGGATATATACAAGGGCTATAGTTGCACCATTATACCAAAGCATTCTTTTCTAGTAGAAAACTGACGGTTCCCTGTGCTCGCGCGGTATACGAGGACAGCAACTTTCGTGCCTCTTAAGTCATGAACGCTTCCGGTTATCAAAATGATCTCCGGGATATATACTAGGGTTATAGTTGCACCGTTATACCAAAGCATTCTTTTCTAGTACAAAACTGATGGTTCCCTGTGCTCGCGCAGTATACGAGGACAACAACTTTCATGCCACTTAAGTCACGAACGCTGCCGCTTATCAAAATGCTCTCCGGGATATATACAAAGGCTATAGTTGCACCATTATACCAAAGCATTCTTTTCTAGTAGAAAACTGACGGTTCCCTGTGCTCGCGCGGTATACGAGGACAGCAACTTTCGTGCCTCTTAAGTCATGAACGCTTCCGGTTATCAAAATGATCTCCTGGATATATACTAGGGTTATAGTTGCACCGTTATACCAAAGCATTCTTTTCTAGTAGAAAACTGATGGTTCCCTGTGCTCGCGCAGTATACGAGGACAACAACTTTCATGCCTCTTAAGTCACGAACGCTGCCGCTTATCCAAATGCTCTCCGGGATATATACTAGAGCTATAGTTGCACCATTATACCAAAGCATTCTTTTCTAGTAGAAATCTGATGGTTCCCTGTGCTCGCGCGGTATACGAGGAGAGCAACTTTCGTGCCTCTTAAGTCATGAACGCTTCCGGTTATCAAAATGATCTCCGGGATATATACTAGGGTTATAGTTGCACCGTTATACCAAAGCATTCTTTTCTAGTAGAAAACTGATGGTTCCCTGTGCTCGCGCAGTATACGAGGACAACAACTTTCATGCCTCTTAAGTCACGAACGCTGCCGCTTATCCAAATGCTCTCCGGGATATATACTAGAGCTATAGTTGCACCATTATACCAAAGCATTCTTTTCTAGTAGAAAACTGATGGTTCCCTGTGCTCGCGCGGTATCCGAGGAGAGCAACTTTCGTGCCTCTTAAGTCATGAACGCTTCCGGTTATCAAAATGATCTCCGGGATATATACTAGGGTTATAGTTGCACCGTTATACCAAAGCATTCTTTTCTAGAACAAAACTGATGGTTCCCTGTGCTCGCGCAGTACACGAGGACAACAACTTTCATGCCTCTTAAGTCACGAACGCTGCCGCTTATCCAAATGCTCTCCGGGATATATACTAGAGCTATAGTTGCACCATTATACCAAAGCATTCTTTTCTAGTAGAAAACTGATGGTTCCCTGTGCTCGCGCGGTATACGAGGAGAGCAACTTTCGTGCCTCTTAAGTCATGAACGCTTCCGGTTATCAAAATGATCTCCGGGATATATACTAGGGCTATAGTTGCACCATTATACCAAATCATTATTTTCTAGGTAGAAAACTGATGGTTCGCTGTGCTCGCACGGTATACGAGGACAGCAACTTTCGTGCCTCTTAAGTCATGAACGCTTCCGGTTATCAAAATGATCTCCGGTTTATATACTAGCGCTATAGTTGCACCATTATACCAAAGCATAGTAGAAAACTGATGGTTCCCTGTGCTCGCGCGGTATACGAGGACAAAAACTTTCATGCCTCTTAAGTCATGAACGCTTCCGGTTGTCAAAATGATCTCCTGGATATATACTTGGGCTATAGTTGCACCATTATACCAAAGCATTCTTTTCTAGTAGAAAACTACTGGTTCCCTGTGCTCGCGCAGTATACGAGGACAACAACTTTCATGCCTCTTAAGTCATGAACGCTTCCGGTTATCAAAATGATCTCCGGGATATATACTAGGGCTATAGTTGCACCATTATACCAAAGCATTCTTTTCTAGTAGAAAACGGATGGTTCCCTGTGCACGCGCGGTATACGAGGACAGCAACTTTCATGCCTCTTAAGTCATGAACGCTTCGGGTTATCAAATGCTCTCCGGGATATATACTAGGGCTATAGCTGCGCCATTATTTTAAAGCATTCTTTTCTAGTAGAAAACTGCTGGTTCCCTGTGCTCGCGCGGTATACGAGGACAGCAACTTTCATGCCTCTTAAGTCATGAACGCTGCCGCTTATCTAAATGCTCTGCGGGATATATACAAGGGCTATAGTTGCACCATTATACCAAAGCATTCTCTTCTAGTAGAAAACTGCTGGTTCCCTGTTCTCACGCGGTATACGAGGACAGCAACTTTCATGCCTCTTAAGTCATGAACGCTTCCGGTTATCAAAATGATCTCCGGGATATATACTAGGGCTATAGTTGCACTATTATACCAAAGCATTATTTTCTAGGTAGAAAACCGATGGTTCGCTGTGCTCGCGCGGTATACGAGGACAGCAACTTTCATGCCTCTTATGTCATGAACGCTTCCGGTTATCAAAATGATCTCCGGGATATATACTAGGGCTATAGTTGCACCATTATACCAAAGCATTCTTTTCTAGTAGAAAGCGGATGGTTCCCTGTGCTCGCGCGGTATACGAGGACAGCAACTTTCGTGCCTCTTAAGTCATGAACGCTTCCGGTTATCAAAATGATCCCCGGTTTATATACTAGGGCTATAGTTGCACCATTATACCAAAGCATTCTTTTCTAGTAGAAAACTGATGGTTCCCTGTGCTCACGCGGTATACGAGGACAGCAACTTCCGTGCCTCTTAAGTCATGAACGCTTCCGTTTATCAAAATGCTCTCCGGGATATATACTAGGGCTATAGTTGCGCCATTATTCCAAAGCATTCTTTTCTAGTAGAAAACTGCTGGTTCCCTGTGCTCGCGCGGTATACGAGGACAGCAACTTTCATGCCTCTTAAGTCATGAACGCTTCCGGTTATCAAAATGATCTCCGGGATATATACTAGGGTTATAGCACCATTATACCAAAGCATTCTTTTCTAGTAGAAAACTACTGGTTCCCTGTGCTCGCGCGGTATACGAGGACAGCAACTTTCATGCCTCTTAAGTCATGAACCCTTCCGGTTATCAAAATGCTCTCCGGGATATATACTAGGGCTATAGTTGCGCCATTATTCCAAAGCATTCTTTTCTAGGTAGAAAACTGCTGGTTCCCTGTGCTCGCACGGTATACGAGGACAGCAACTTTCGTGCCTCTTAAGTCATGAACGCTTCCGGTTATCAAAATGATCTCCGGGATATATACTAGGGTTATAGTTCCACCGTTATACCAAAGCATTCTTTTCTAGTAGAAAACTGATGGTTCCCTGTGCTCGCGCAGTATACGAGGACAACAACTTTCATGCCACTTAAGTCACGAACGCTGCCGCTTATCAAAATGCTCTCCGGGATATATAGAAGGGCTATAGTTGCACCATTATACCAAAGCAGTCTTTTCTAGTAGAAAACTGACGGTTCCCTGTGCTCGCGCGGTATACGAGGACAGCAACTTTCGTGCCTCTTAAGTCATGAACGCTTCCGGTTATCAAAATGATCTCCTGGATATATACTAGGGTTATAGTTGCACCGTTATACCAAAGCATTCTTTTCTAGTAGAAAACTGATGGTTCCCGGTGCTCGCGCAGTATACGAGGACAACAACTTTCATGCCTCTTAAGTCACGAACGTTGCCGCTTATCCAAATGCTCTCCGGGATATATACTAGAGCTATAGTTGCACCATTATACCAAAGCATTCTTTTCTAGTAGAAAACTGATGGTTCCCTGTGCTCGCGCGGTATACGAGGAGAGCAACTTTCGTGCCTCTTAAGTCATGAACGCTTCCGGTTATCAAAATGATCTCCGGGATATATACTAGGGCTATAGTTGCACCATTATACCAAATCATTATTTTCTAGGTAGAAAACTGATGGTTCGCTGTGCTCGCACGGTATACAAGGACAGCAACTTTCGTGCCTCTTAAGTCATGAACGCTTCCGGTTATCAAAATGATCTCCGGGATATATACTAGGGCTATAGTTGCACCATTATACCAAAGCATTCTTTTCTAGGTAGAAAACCGATGGTTCCCTGTGGTCGCGCGGTATACGAGGACAGCAACTTTCGTGCCTCTTAAGTCATGAACGCTTCCGGTTATCAAAATGATCTCCGGTTTATATACTAGCGCTATAGTTGCACCATTATACCAAAGCATAGTAGAAAACTGATGGTTCCCTGTGCTCGCGCGGTATACGAGGACAAAAACTTTCATGCCTCTTAAGTCATGAACGCTTCCGGTTGTCAAAATGATCTCCTGGATATATACTTGGGCTATAGTTGCACCATTATACCAAAGCATTCTTTTCTAGTAGAAAACTACTGGTTCCCTGTGCTCGCGCAGTATACGAGGACAACAACTTTCATGCCTCTTAAGTCATGAACGCTTCCAGTTATCAAAATGATCTCCGGGATATATACTAGGGCTATAGTTGCACCATTATACCAAAGCATTCTTTTCTAGTAGAAAACGGATGGTTCCCTGTGCTCGCGCGGTATACGAGGACAGCAACTTTCATGCCTCTTAAGTCATGAACGCTTCGGGTTATCAAAATGCACTCCGGGATATATACTAGTGCTATAGTTGCGCCATTATTTTAAAGCATTCTTTTCTAGTAGAAAACTGCTGGTTCCCTGTGCTCGCGCGGTATACGAGGACAGCAACTTTCATGCCTCTTAAGTCATGAACGCTGCCGCTTATCTAAATGCTCTCCGGGATATATACAAGGGCTATAGTTGCACCATTATACCAAAGCGTTCTTTTCTAGTAGAAAACTGCTGGTTCCCTGTTCTCACGCGGTATACGAGGACAGCAACTTTCATGCCTCTTAAGTCATGAACGCTTCCGGTTATCAAAATGATCTCCGGGATATATACTAGGGCTATAGTTGCACTATTATACCAAAGCATTATTTTCTAGGTAGAAAACCGATGGTTCGCTGTGCTCGCGCGGTATACGAGGACAGCAACTTTCATGCCTCTTAAGTCATGAACGCTTCCGGTTATCAAAATGATCTCCGGTATATATACTAGGGCTATAGTTGCACCATTATACCAAAGCATTCTTTTCTAGTAGAAAGCGGATGGTTCCCTGTGCTCGCGCGGTATACGAGGACAGCAACTTTCGTGCCTCTTAAGTCATGAACGCTTCCGGTTATCAAAATGATCCCCGGTTTATATACTAGGGCTATAGTTGCACCATTATACCAAAGCATTCTTTTCTAGTAGAAAACTGATGGTTCCCTGTGCTCAGGCGGTATACGAGGACAGCAACTTCCGTGCCTCTTAAGTCATGAACGCTTCCGTTTATCAAAATGCTCTCCGGGATATATACTAGGGCTATAGTTGCGCCATTATTCCAAAGCATTCTTTTCTAGTAGAAAACTGCTGGTTCCCTGTGCTCGCGCGGTATACGAGGACAGCAACTTTCATGCCTCTTAAGTCACGAACGCTTCCGTTTATCAAAATGCTCTCCGGGATATATACTAGGGCTATAGTTGCGCCATTATACCAAAGCATTCTTTTCTAGGTAGAAAACTGCTGGTTCCCTGTGCTCGCGCGGTATACGAGGACAGCAACTTTCGTGCCTCTTAAGTCATGAAGGCTTCGGGTTATCAAAATGATCTCCGGGATATATACTAGGCCTACAGTTGCACCATTATACCAAAGCATTCTTTTCTAGGTAGAAAACTGCTGGTTCCCTGTGCTCGCGCGGTATACGAGGACAGCAACTTTCGTGCCTCTTATCGTCATGAACGCTTCCGGTTATCAAAATGAACTCCGGTTTATATACTAGGGCTATAGTTGCACCATTATACCAAAGCATAGTAGAAAACTAATGGTTCCCTGTGCTCGCGCGGTATACGAGGACAGCAACTTTCGTGCCTCTTAAGTCATGAACGCTTCCGGTTATCAAAATGATCTCCGGTTTATATACTAGGGCTATAGTTGCACCATTATACCAAAGCATAGTAGAAAACTGATGGTTCCCTGTGCTCGCGCGGTATACGAGGACAGCAACTTTCGTGCCTCTTAAGTCATGAACGCTTCCGGTTATCAAAATGATCTCCGGGATATATACTAGGGTTATAGCACCATTACACCAAAGCATTCTTTTCTAGTAGAAAACTACTGGTTCCCTGTGCTCGCGCGGTATACGAGGACAGCAACTTTCATGCCTCTTAAGTCATGAACGCTTCCGGTTATCAAAATGATCTCCGGTTTATATACTAGGGCTATAGTTGCACCATTATACCAAAGCATAGTAGAAAACTGATGGTTCCCTGTGCTCGCGCGGTATACGAGGACAGCAACTTTCATGCCTCTTAAGTAATGAACGCTTCCGGTTATCAAAATGCTCTCCGGGATAATATACTAGAGCTATAGTTGCGCCATTATTCCAAAGCATTATTTTCTAGTAGAAAACTACTGGTTCCCTGTGCTCGCGCGGTATACGAGGACAGCAACTTTCATGCCTCTTAAGTCACGAACGCTTCCGTTTATCAAAATGCTCTCTGGGATATAAATACTAGGGCTATAGTTGCGCCATTATACCAAAGCATTCTTTTCTAGGTAGAAAACTGCTGGTTCACTGGGCTCGCGCGGTAGACGAGGACAACTTTCATGCCTCTTAAGGCATGAACGCTTCCGCTTATCAAAATGCTCTCTAGGATTTAAATACAAGAGGCATAGTTGCACCATTCTACTAAAGTATCCGTTTCTAGGTGGAAAACTCTCGGTTCCTCTTGCTGGCGCGCTTGTCCAAATATTGGCTCCCATTGGCAGGGCCAGCAACTTTCATGCCTCCTAACTCGTAATCGCTTCCGTTTATCAAAATGCTCTCCGGGATATAAATACTAGGGCTATAGTTGCGCCATTGTACGAAAGCATTCTTTTCTAGGTAGAAAACTGCTGGTTCCCTGTGCTCGCGCGTTAGACGAGGACAACTTTCATGCCCCTTAAGTCATGAACGCTTCCGCTTATCAAATGCTCCCTAGGATTTAAATACTAGAGGCATAGTTGCATCATTCTACTAAAGGATCCGTTTCTAGGTGGAAAACTCTCGGTTCCTCGTGGTGGCGCGCTTGTCCAAATATTGGCTCCCATTGGCAGGGCCAGCAACTTTCAAGCCTCCTAACTCGTAATCGCTTCCGTTTATCAAAATGCGCTCCGGGATATAAATACTAGGGCTATAGTTGCGCCATTATACCAAAGCATTCTTTTCTAGGTAGAAAACTGCTGGTTCACTGCGCTCGCGCGGTAGACGAGGACAACTTTCATGCCTCTTAAGGCATGAACGCTTCCGCTTATCAAAATGCTCTCTAGGATTTAAATACAAGAGACATAGTTGCATCATTCTACTAAAGTATCCGTTTCTAGGTGGAAAACTCTCGGTTCCTCGTGCTGGCGCGCTTGTCCAAATAGTGGCTTCCATTGGCAGGGCCAGCAACTTTCGTGCCTCCTAACTCGTAATCGCTTCCGTTCATCAAAATTGTCGCCGTTATATAAATACTAGGGCTATAGTTGCGCCATTATACCAAAGCATTCTTTTCTAGGTAGAAAACTGCTGGTTCCCTGTGCTCGCGCGGTACACGAGGACAACTTTCATGTCTCTTAAGTCATGAACGCTTCCGCTTATCAAAATGCTCTCCGGGATATAAATACTAGGCTATAGTTGCGCCATTATACCAAAGCATTCTTTTCTAGGTAGAAAACTGCTGGGTCCCTGTGCTCGCGCGGTAGACGACAACTTTCATGCCTCTGAAGTCAATAACGCTTCCGCTTATCAAAATGCTCTCTAGGATTTAAATACTAGAGGCAC
This sequence comes from Ornithodoros turicata, assembly GCF_037126465.1. Lineage (NCBI taxonomy): Eukaryota > Metazoa > Arthropoda > Arachnida > Ixodida > Argasidae > Ornithodoros > Ornithodoros turicata. The sequence continues at coordinate 201,463,953 of NC_088201.1, forward strand.
AGTTGCATCATTCTAATGGGGTATCCGTTTCTAGGTGGAAAACTCTCGGTTCCTCTTGCTGGCGCGCTTGTCCAAATATTGGCTCCCATTGGCAGGGCCAGCAACTTTCATGCCTCCTAACTCGTAATCGCTTCTGTTTATCAAAATGCTCTCTGGGATATAAATACTAGGGCTATAGTTGCGCCATTATACCAAAGCATTCCTTTCTAGGTAGCAAACTGCTGGTTCCCTGTGCTCGCGCGGTAGACGAGGACAACTTTCGTGCATCTTAAGTCATGAACGCTTCCGCTTATCAAAATCTCTCTGTGATTTTAATACTAGAGGCATAGTTGCATCAGTCTACTAAAGTATCCGTTTCTAGGTGGAAAACTCTCGGTTCCTCGTGCTGGCGCGCTTGTCCAAATATTGGGTCCCATTGGCAGGGCCAGCAACTTTCATGCCTCCTAACTCGTAATCGCTTCCGTTTATCAAAATGCACTCCGCGATATAAATACGACGCTATAGTTGCGCCACGAGGCTATAAGACGAGGCTATAGTTGCGCCACTATACCAAAGCATTCTTTTCTAGGTAGAAAACTGCTGGTTCCCTGTGCTCGCGCGGTAGACGAGGACAACTTTCATGCCTCTTAAGTCATGAACTCTTCCGCTTATCAAAATGCTCTCCGGGATATAAATACTAGGGCTACAGTTGCACCATTATACCAAATTATTCTTTCCTAGTAGAAAACAGTTGGTTCCCTATGCTCGCGCGGTGGACGAGGACAACAACGTTCATGCCTCCTAAGTGATGAAGGCTTCTGTTTATCAAAACGCTCTCCGGGATATAAAAACTAGGGCTATAGTTGCACCATTATACCAAGCATTCTTTTCTAGGTAGAAAACTGCTGGTTCTCTGTGCTCGCGCGGTATACGAGGACAACTTTCATGCCTCTTAAGTCATGAACGCTTCCGCTTATCAAAATGCTCTGCAGGATTTAAATAGTAGAGGTATAGTTGCATTATTCTAATAAAGTATCCGTTTCTAGGTGGAAAACTGTCCGTTCTTCGTGCTGGCGCGCTTGGCCAAATTTTTGCTCCCGGAGGCAGGGCCAGGAACTTTCATGCCTCTTAAGTCATGAACGCTTCCGTTTATCAAAGTGCTATCCGGGATATAAATACTAGGGCTATAGTTGCACCATTATACCAAAGCATTCTTTTCTAGTAGAAAACTACTGGTTCCCTGTGCTCGCGCGGTATACGAGGACAACAACTTTCGTGCATCTTAAGTCACGAACGCTTCCGTTTATCAAAATGCTCTCCGGGACATATACTATGCCTATAGTTGCGCCATTACACCAAAGCATTCTTTTCTAGGTAGAAAACTGCTGGTTCCCTGTGCTCGCGCGGTATACGAGGACAGCAACTTTCATGCCTCTTAAGTCATGAACGCTTCCGTTTATCAATATGCTCTCCGCGATATAAAAACTACGGCTATAGTTGCATCATTATACCAAAGCATTCTTTTCTAGTAGAAAAGTGCTGGTTCCCTGTGCTCGCGCAGTATACGAGGACAACAACTCTCATGCCTCTTAAGTCATGAACGCTTCCGTTTATCAATGTGCTCTCCGGGATATAAATACTAGGGCTACAGTTGCGCAATTATACCAAAGCATTATTTTCTAGTAGAAAGCTGCTGGTTCCCTGCGCTCGCGCGGTATACGAGGACAGCAACTTTTATGCCTCTTAAGTCATGAACGCTTCCGTTTATCAATGTGCTCTCCGGGATATAAATACTAGGGCTCTTGTTGCGCCATTATACCAAAGCATTCTTTTCTAGTAGAAAACTGCTGGTTCATTGTGCTCGCGCGGTATACGAGGATAACAACTTCCATGCCTCTTAAGTCATGAACGCTTCCGTTTATCAAAATGCTCTCCGGGATATATACTAGGGCTATAGTTGCGCCATTATTCCAAAGCATTCTTTTCTAGTAGAAAACTGCTGGTTCCCTGTGCTCGAGCGGTATACGAGGACAGCAACTTTCATGCCTCTTAAGTCATGAACGTTTCCGTTTATTAATGTGCTCTCCGGGATATAAATACTAGGGCTCTTGTTACACCATTATACCAAAGCATTCTTTTCTAGTAGAAAACTGCTGGTTCCCTGTGCTCGCGCGGTATACGAGGACAACAACTTTCGTGCCTCTTAAGTCACGAACGCTTCTGTTTATCGAAATGATCTCCGGGATATATACTAGGGCTATAGTTGCGCCATTATTCCAAAGCATTCTTTTCTAGTAGAAAACTCCTGGTTCCCTGTGCTCGCGCGATATACGAGGACAGCAACTTTCATGCCTCTTAAGTCATGAACGCTTCCGTTTATCAATGTGCTCTCCGGGATATAAATACTAGGGCTGTTGTTGCGCCATTATACCAAAGCATTCTTTTCTAGTAGAAAACTGCTGGTTCCTTGTGCTCGCGCGGTATACGAGGATAACAACTTCCGTGCCTCTTAAGTCATGAACGCTTCCGGTTATCAAAACGATCTCCGGGATATATACTAGGGCTATAGTTGCACCATTATACCAAAGCATTCTTTTCTAGTAGAAAACTACTGGTTCCCTGTGCTCGCGCGGTATACGAGGACAACAACTTTCGTGCCTCTTAAGTCACGAACGCTTCCGTTTATCAAAATGCTCTCCGGGACATATACTAGGCCTATAGTTGCGCCATTATACCAAAGCCTTCTTTTCTAGGTAGAAAACTGCTGGTTCACTGTGCTCGCGCGGTATACGAGGACAGCAACTTTCGTGCCTCTTAAGTCATGAACGCTTCCGGTTATCAAAATGCTCTCCGGGATATATACTAGAGCTATAGTTGCGCCATTATTCCAAAGCATTATTTTCTAGTAGAAAACTGCTGGTTCCCTGTGCTCGCGCGGTATACGAGGACAACAACTTTCGTGGCTCTTAAGTCACGAACGCTTCCGGTTATCCAAATGCTCTCCCTGATATATACTAGGGCCATAGTTGCGCCATTATTCCAAAGCATTATTTTCTAGTAGAAAACTGCTGGTTCCCTGTGCTCGCGCGGTATACGAGGACAGCAACTTTCATGCCTCTTAAGTCATGAACGCTTCCGTTTATGCTCTCCGGGATATAAAAACTACGGCTATAGTTGCACCATTATACCAAAGCATTCTTTTCTAGTAGAAAGCTGCTGGTTCCCTGCGCTCGCGCGATATACGAGGACAGCAACTTTCATGCCTCTTAAGTCATGGACGCTTCCGTTTATCAATGTGCTCTCCGGGATATAAATACGAGGGCTGTTGTTGCGCCTTTATACCAAAGCATTCTTTTCTAGTAGAAAACTACTGGTTCCTTGTGCTCGCGCGGTATACGAGGATAACAACTTCCGTGCCTCTTAAGTCATGAACGCTTCCGGTTATCAAAACGATATTCGGGATATATACTAGGGCTAGAGTTGCACCATTATACCAAAGCGTTCTTATCTAGTAGAAAACTACTGGTTCCCTGTGCTCGCGCGGTATACGAGGACAACAACTTTCGTGCCTCTTAAGTCACGAACGCTTCCGTTTATCAAAATGCTCTCCGGGACATATACTAGGCCTATAGTTGCGCCATTATACCAAAGCATTCTTTTCTAGGTAGAAAACTGTTGGTTCACTGTGCTCGCGCGGTATACTAGGACAGCAACTTTCATGCCTCTTAAGTCATGTACGCTTCCGGTTATCAAAATGCTCTCCGGGGTAATATACTAGAGCTATAGTTGCGCCATTATTCCAAAGCATTATTTTCTAGTAGAAAACTACTGGTTCCCTGTGCTCGCGCGGTATGCCAGGACAGCAACTTTCATGCCTCTTAAGTCACGAACGCTTCCGTTTATTAAAATGCTCTCCGGGATATATACTAGGGCTATAGTTGCGCCATTATTCCAAAGCATTCTTTTCTAGGTAGAAAACTGCTGGTTCCCTGTGTTCGCGCGGTATACGAGGACAGCAACTTTCATGCCTCTTAAGTCACGAACGCTTCCGTTTATCAAAATGCTCTCTGGGATATATGCTAGGGCTATAGTTGCGCCATTATTCCAAAGCATTCTTTTCTAGTAGAAAACTGCTGGTTCCCTGTGCTCGCGCGGTATACGAAGACAGCAACTTTCATGCCTCTTAAGTCATGAACGCTTCCGGTTATCAAAATGCTCTCCGGGATATATACTAGGGCTATAGCTGCGCCATTATTCCAAAGCATCATTTTCTAGTAGAAAACTGCTGGTTCCCTGTGCTCGCGCGGTATACGAGGACAGCAACTTTCATGCCTCTTAAGTCACGAACGCTTCCGTTTATCGAAATGCTCTCCGGGACATATACTAGGCCTATAGTTGCACCATTATTCCAAAGCATTATATTCTAGTAGAAAACTGCTGGATCCCTGTGCTCGCGCGGTATACGAGGACAGCAACTTTCATGCTTCTTAAGTCACGAACGCTTCCGGTTATCAAAATGCTCTCCGGGATATATACTAGGGCTATAGTTGCGCCATTATTCCAAACCATTATTTTCTAGTAGAAAACTGACGGTTCCCTGTGCTCGCGCGGTATACGAGGACAGCAACTTTCGTTTCTCTTAAGTCATGAACGCTTCCGGTTATCAAAATGATCTCCGGGATATATACTAGGGTTATAGTTGCACGATTATACCAAAGCATTCTTTTCTAGTAGAAAACTACTGCTTCCTTGTGCTCGCGCGGTATACGAGGACAACAACTTTCATGCCTCTTAAGTCACGAACGCTGCCGCTTATCCAAATGCTCTCCGGGATATATACTAGGGCTATAGTTGCACCGTTATACCAAAGCATTCTTTTCTAGTAGAAAACTGATGGTTCCCTGTGCTCGCGCGGTATACGAGGAGAGCAACTTTCGTGCCTCTTAAGTCATGAACGCTTCCGGTTATCAAAATGATCTCCGGGATATATACTAGGCCTATAGTTGCACCATTATACCAAAGCATTCTTTTCTAGGTAGAAAACTGCTGGTTCCCTGTGCTCGCGCGGTATACGAGGACAGCAACTTTCATGCCTCTTAAGTCATGAACGCTTCCGGTTATCAAAATGCTCTCCGGGATATATACTAGAGCTATAGTTGCGCCATTATTCCAAAGCATTATTTTCTAGTAGAAATCTGCTGGTTCCCTGTGCTCGCGCGGTATACGAGGACAGCAACTTTCATGCCTCTTAAGTCACGAACGCTTCCGTTTATCAAAATGCTCTCCGGGATATATGCTAGGGCTATAGTTGCGCCATTATTCCAAAGCATTCTTTTCTAGTAGAAAACTGCTGGTTCCCTGTGCTCGCGCGGTACACGAGGACAGCAACTTTCATGCCTCTTAAGTCATGAACGCTTCCAGTTATCAAAATGATCTCCGGGATATATACTAGGGTTATAGTTGCACGATTATACGAAAGCATTCTTTTCTAGTAGAAAACTACTGCTTCCTTGTGCTCGCGCGGTATACGAGGACAGCAACTTTCGTGACTCTTAAGTCATGAACGCTTCCGGTTATCAAAATGATCTCCGGGATATATACTAGGGCTATAGTTGCCCCATTATACCAAAGCATTCTTTTCTAGGTAGAAAACTGATGGTTCCCTGTGCTCGCGGGGTATACGAGGAGAGCAACTTCCGTGCCTCTTAAGTCATGAACGCTTCCGGTTATCAAAATGATCTCCTGGATATATACTAGGGCTATAGTTGCGCCATTATATCAAAGCATTCTTTTCTAGTAGAAAACTACTGGTTCCCTGTGCTCGCGCGGTATACGAGGACAGCAACTTTCGTGCCTCTTAAGTCATGAACGCTTCCGGTTATCAAAATGATCTCCGGGATATATACTAGGGCTATAGTTGCACCATTATACCAAAGCATTCTTTTCTAGGTACAGAACTGCTGGTTCCCTGTGCTCGCGCGTTATACGAGGTCAACAACTTTCATGCCTCTTAAGTCATGAACGCTGCCGCTTATCAAAATGCTCTCCGGGATATATACTAGGGCTATAGTTGCACCATTATACCAAAGCATTATTTTCTAGTAGAAAACGGATGGTTCCCTGCGCTCGCGGGGTATACGAGGAGAGCAACTTCCGTGCCTCTTAAGCCATGAACGCTTCCGGTTATCAAAATGATCTCCTGGATATATACTAGGGCTATAGTTGCGCCATTATACCAAAGCATTCTTTTCTAGTAGAAAACTACTGGTTCCCTGTGCTCGCGCGGTATACGAGGACAACTTTCATGCCTCTTAAGTCATGAACGCTTCCGCTTATCAAAATGCTATCTAGGATTTAAATACTAGAGGCATAGCTGTATCATTCTACCAAAGTATGCGTCTCTAGGTAGAAAGCTGTCGGTTCCTCGTGCTGGCGGGCTTGTCCAAATTTTTGCTCCCATTGACAGGGCCAGCAACTTTCATGTCTCCTAACTCGTAAACGCTTGCTTTTATCAAAATGCTCTCCGGGATATAAATACTGGGGCTATAGTTGCGCCATTATACCAGAGCATTCTTTTCTAGGTAGAAAACTGCTGGTTCCCTGTGCTCGCGCGGTAGACGAGGACAACGTTCATGCCTCTTAAGTCATGAACGCTTCCGCTTATCAAAATGCTATCTAGGATTTAAATACTAGAGGCATAGTTGCATCATTCTAATAAAGTATCCGTTTCTAGGTGGAAAACTCTCGGGTCCTCGTGCTGGCGCGCTTGTCGAAATTTTTGCTACCATGGGCAGGGCCAGCAACTTTCATGCCTACTAACTCGTAAACGCTTGCGTTTATCAAAATCCTCTCCGGGATATAAATACTAGGGCTATAGTTGCACCATTCTACCAAAGCATTCTTTTCTATGTAGAAAACTGTTGGTTCCCTATGCTCGCGCGGTGGACGGGTGTACCCTGTTTTACACCATTAAAAATAAATTATTGAAAAGCACACGCTTAAAAGAGATTTTTGCGCAACTTTCAAGATTTGTTTGCGTTGTGGTTTCCCAAACTAGGTGACAGTATGTGAGGTGAAGGTAAACCAGTGCGTTATAGGTCATAACTTTTGCCTTAGTTGGAAGGACGTTTCTGTGTCGACCTAAAATGCCGACCACGCGCGATATTTAGTATAACGGTTTTAGTATACCGTTGATAAGGTTATCGTGCCTATCGGAACCAATCGCAGTTGTGCGTCACTCGAAATCTTATTCACTGGTTGGTTCCGGTTTATACGGTTCGACGCAAGTCACGTTATCAACGGTCTGCTAAAACCCTCTATTTTGTTAGTCATGTAACCGACGTGTTTATCCCACGACATCGTATCAGTGAACCAGACGCGCAGTGATTTCACCTCCCTGACAAAAGATATCGTGCTTGTACCGATAACAATAGATTCGGAGCAACAGCCTTGGTTTTAAGGGGGTTAATTATCAAATATTTTTTATGTAGACCACGTGTAAAAGGTTGATAAGAAGTTGTTCATCTTTGTTGTTAAATCTGTGAGACACTTTCCTTGCAGGAATAGGGCGGTGTCATCAGCATAAGCTACTATCTTAATGTGGTTCGATAAGGCAAACATGTCATTCACATAGATAATGAAAAGCAAAGGCCCAAGAATGCTCCCTTGTGGTACACCGGTTGTGATGTGGTGTATTCCCGAACACTGCCCCTGAATATCAACAAACTGTTTGCGATGCTGAAGATCAGTGCGTATTAAATTTAATGAAACACCGCTAATACCGTAGTGCTCAAGCTTTAAGAAGAGAACACCGTGATTCAGTAAATCGAAAGCCTTGGTGAAATCGATGAACAGACCGAGAGTAATGAGTTTTTCTTCGAACCCGGAAAGGATACATTCTTTCTGGGACAGAAGAGCTAGTTCTGCCGAGCGTTCCTTTCTAAATCCAAACTGAGAATCGGAAAGCATGGAATTCTTTGTTAAAAATGATAACAGGTATGATAACAGATATACTACAAATAGTGTGCATGCCGCAACAGTGGCAACACTGTGAGAAAATAATGTGATATCACACAATTTGATGCAAAGTTTGAGACATGTATATGTGAAATCACAAAGGTCACCTTTTAGTCGCTCGTTCTCATTTAACTGTCCAACAAAGTAAGTCCGTCCCGTGCAAGCGTGACAATGGCACATCATGAAGGCAGTTCAGATAACGATAGACAAGTGTCAGGTCACTACTGCACCTCTTGGTTCAGATTGAGCACTTGAGTGTCAACCGTACTACACACGCCGCTTACCCATTGTCGTAATGGAGCTTGTGCACGGGTTCAGGACAAAATGCATAACGGAGCACACGACTACACAAATGCAAAGACGTTCACATTTTTATACGGTCGGCGAAGGTGAAATGTAGGAGGAAACACAACCGCCATTTACATTCTGAGTTGATGCCGATGTCGCTTGGCCGCATTTTACGATAGTTTCGGTTTGACAGACCGGAAAAGCTCACGTCTCGCAGCATAAAGCCAATCAACATTTTTTTTTTTTTGCAATCTACACATGTACGTGGAGTTATGTGAACCTTGCACACTTTTGGGTATTTATTTATTTGTTTGTTTCTTTTATTATATTGGGCATAAATTATTCGCACACATTTGTGAAATTAATTTTGGCCTTTTTTTTTTGCTTTATATAAGCCAAGATCATCCTCACGGCGTTCACAGCCAAGAATCTCGCTCAATCCAGCATACTCGGTGGAACATCCCATTTCCAGCTCGGCTCCAGCCGGAACCATCCTGGTATCGGAATGGAAGTTGAATGGTTTCGGAATGGAACTTCGAACAGCACTCCTATATTATCTCCATGACAGCACTACACCCAGCTTGGAAACAGCCTTGGCCAGCCCAGCTCCAGCGTGAGATGGCTTTTCCAGGCTGGTTCCACAATATGGATCCAGGCTATCTTTCTTTTCCTTTTTTTAATAACTAGATAGATAGATAGATGGATAGATAATTTATTTCACACTAAAGGTGTTGGAAACCAGGGCAAAAAAGCCGTGTGGCTTGACTAGGCATACATGAATGCTGCGTACAGATTTCACCACCTTTTCAAACCTCCTTTGCTGTATATGTCTACTCAACTCCAAAATGTGGTGTATCAGTTTTGTGAGAGAGTCGCGAGGTGCGCGTAGGCGTCAAGATGGCGGAAATTCGTAGTAGACGACGCAGTTGTCGTCACCCTTTTGTAAGTTACAACCGGTGGCTACGAGGGGGGTAGTGGTGATGGCCCGTCGTTGTCGGCCTCAGGCAGCGTCACGGCTGACGCCCTAGGGGAATGTGTGTCCTGGGCTGACTTCGGGGAACTGTGTCGACATATGTTCGAAAGCGTCTGAGGGATCCCCTGGAAAAACCCCAGACACAAACACCAAGCCGGCACCGGGATTCGAACCCGGGTACCTCCCAGTCTGCAACGCAACGAAACCGCGGCGCGTCCTCACGAGCATGTGTTTTCAACCAGTAGCAGACGACATTTCAGAGGGCGCCACTCAGGTGGGAATGCAAATACAGCTGTCGCGCGTGGAAAAACACGTATCGTCTGCATCGAATAGGAATCACCCAGTTTATATACTGTTTGCGTATACCATTTAATTCTGCAAACAAATATGCGAGCACTAAAAAATGACACGTAGAATAAACTGCCTCCCTTCTTCTTTTTCCTCACAAACAGGGGGGAGAGAAAGATCAGTTGGCAAACAGCTGTAACACGTAACAGATGTCACGATGCCGTTCATCGAATGTGAGAACTTGGGTGTACAGCGATTAATCTGCTCATAGACGTGAGCGCATGTACCCGAAGATAGTCCTGCAGTTTTTCGATTCATCCCGCGCACAATCCCCAGCGCTTTGGAAATCGAACTCCCTTGCGCAAGTATCGTCAAAGCGAAAACAATTTTTACATCACTGTATCACCACTGAACCAATCTACTATGACCTTGCTTACTCATGGACTGATCATACAGTACAAAACAAATCAGGGAAGAAGCAAAAACGAAACTGAAAGCCATCGCGAATTTTAGATCACATGGCTAAAAAGAAGCCTCTCAAACGAGGCTTGTTAAACCGGCGGGCTCCGGACAGACCTTGCATCGCTTGTTTCTTTTTGAACAATTGTCCCAATATAATTACGGGTACCTATATAGTGCCTCATGCTTAAGTAATAACTGTGAGAATACGTATTTCGAAAAGCCATATGGAAGCATATGCGAGTATTCGACCCCATTTCTTCCTATGCCTATTTAGTGCAGGGACACTTGATTTTTCATGTTTACTGGACAACTACTAGTGAAGCTTATTTGTGATTGTGCAGCTGAGTTGTACGGCTGTAAGTTTAACCTTGACTGTCTCTAGCCAGTACCTTATCCAAGGGTTTGGTTCGGGAGGGGATGGGCAGAGGGCGAGACCCTCAACCCTATGCGGAGTCTCCATCGACCCTCTAAGAAAATTACTTATGACTCATACTAAAATCTCTCTCCTGAAACAAGGGAAAGGGTGCAGGCTAGCTGGTATAGATCCACGGAGAAAACCGAGAGACACGGATACAGAAGGCGACACACGTGGGTTCTCAGTCACAGAAATAATTTATTGAACAAGAGAGAACTGATGTTCTGAGGCTGGAACAACATAGAAAGGACAAACACATACAAAGTAATCCAGAAGATGTGGGTTCGAGTCCTACAGCTGGCTAACCTTTTCAGTGACTTTCATCTTTCATAATTTATTGGTTCACCTCAACTTAAAGGGACCGAAAAGTGAATATAAACCTATCGAAACTTTATGTTCAGCGAAAAGCTTGAACCTTCAAAAGTTCAAATATCAAAGAACTCCGCTGAAATCGCTGTAGTTTTTCTGTACTCGAATTTTTCATGATTGCATGTCCAGGGACCTAGTAGGAAACCGAGCAGTCTGTCAACAATTGCATGACCCCGCGCCATCTGTCGAGGACGCATGTAATACGCGCACTTCCGGGCGCTAATCCGGCGAAAACGAAAATGGCAGTGCGCATTTGTGACCACTTTCTACGTCGAGAATGTCGAGCCTCTTGAACATGAGTGTGCTGGAATTCCGCATTCGAGGACTATCGCTCACACATAACTGTTGTTCGTGCGTTAGCGTGGTCGAAAGTGTGTTCTTCGCAGCAGAAGATTCCTCGTCCTGAGATTAGTCGGAGTCACATTCGTCCTCAGCAGTAGCTCACCGTGCCGTGAACATGGACTGCTTTGTGAAATTTCCATGTATCAGGGAGAAGCACTTGTGTAAGCCGAAACAAGCGCTGTTTTTTCGTCGTGCAGGTGTTCATGTGTGAAAAACAAACCGACGGATACTACGGATGGATACTACGGTTTTTGCTGCCGAGAGGTAGAGAATGCGTGTGGAAGGCCGACAGACAATTGCATCAGAACTAACGAATATTTCAAAATACTATGTCTTGACACCGAAGTACTGCAAGTGTTTTTTACATACATCCGAGAAACCGAAGAGCATGGCAACATACACGGCAGCGCCGTATGGTCTTTACGCGCTACTGAACGGCAAACTGGACGGAAAACCATTATTTCTGCAGGAAATTCTGTTATACCACCTGTCTTCCATTCACAAGAAGCATATGGGGTGCTCCGAGAAAATACAATAGAAAGTACTCCACTGGACCACGATCTGCGTCATGCATGCAATTAGGGACGCTTTCCCATCAGTTCGCAGACTTGTAGAAATGTTGATGTCAGCATATTATAATTACTAGTTTGTTCCTGGAGGGTTAAGTAACCTGTGGGCATAGATGTATTTGTAGGTTATACTCATGTCTCAATTGTATATGTGAGGAGTAAGTAAGATAATTTTCATCACTGTCATTCAGCTGAACTGTGTTCATGACTTTTTAGTATACTTCTTAGTGACCACGTTTCCAAATGTCAATTAATATTTGAACCAAGATTAGGATTTAACACTTAATTAACTCTGTTTTGCTAAACGGAGTACTTGTAACTGATTCATTATCACGTCAGCAACTAACATTTGTAAAGAAGGACTTGAGGGCGGACTTCAATTATTATTAACCCTTGATCTGGGTTCAAAGTTAACCATGCACCATTGGTGTGCATAGTACTCCAAAATGGCTAAATAATGGGAGAACTGATGCCCTGCGGCTGGAACAACATAGAAGGGACAAACACATACAAAGCCTCAAAATTTGCCTAAGAAATTGGTGGAGCCCTGGACCGGCAATCCAGAGGATGTGGGTTTGACTCCTACAGCTGGCTAACCTTTTCAGTGACTTTCATCTTTCATGGCTAAATAATTTATCGCATAAGTTCTCTGTTACTGTAATTGAGATGTACTTTTGTAAAGTACTTTTGGCAGCCCTGCAAATTGAAACTAGCTTCAGTGTACACTACAAATGCATCGTAACATTTGATTGAAATATAATATCAGAGCAGAAGCAACGTTTTGTCACAACTCAAACTATATCTTTCTTTATTGTCCAGGGATTTAGGAAACAGAGTAGGACTTCCTGCCCTCTGATGTTTTGACGTACTTGATAGAGTTGTAAAACCTGTAACAAAATAAACAAGAGACATATAAACAGTTTTGCCTTTTGCTTTTGAATTTAACAAGGTAGTTATATTTTACCATTTGTTCACTTTTGTATTCTCTGTTGGTGAAAAGATTACAGGAACAATAATGCTGCAGATCAAACAATGACATGTCATCTTGATGAAGATGAGAACATTTCTTCAGGCATGCTAAGAGAGACAAAAGAAATGTACAATGAAGGTTGTACAAAAACAGCAAATCTCCTTCGACTAAAACTTTATATATGTGGATGTTACCACATCGTGTAGTTTCCATACAAAAGTAGGACTAGGCAAGGTTGTTTGGTAGTTGTTGGTAGGTTGTTGGCATGTTGATGTGCTATACCGTTATAACACATCATTATAGATGAGGGGCAAACACAGTAGACAGCGTGATGGCTGCAAACTCAAGTGAAGATTTATTCAACAGAACAAGAAACCGAAAGCAGAAAAGAAAGGCAGTGCCCATGCAGTGTATGGTGAACCACACTAATCTCTGAGAATGTAGGATCGGAAGAGCAATAAAGAGAAGTGACAGTTGCGTCCGAGATAGGGGAACTCTGCAAATCTAGGACCAATATGATGTGGTAACCTTGCATGGCTCACTACAGCTTTTACACACATTGAACAATTCCAGTAGTGGGGCTTCAAAGACAATGAACGTTCGCTGTTTCATTGGGCATTCAAGTGTACAGGATGCATCTCTAGAAAATTAATTAGCGTTCCTTAGTCATAAAGTCATAACTACACCTCAACAGGAAGTATTCTTGTACCCTTCAAACAAGCTAATAGTACTCATCGGTTTATTCTCCTATTGTTGACGTCATACTAATGTTCTGCACCTGTCCAAAGACTCCAAAAAATGTCACAAAGCCTGTAACACGTAACAAATCTAGTGCTTCCATCTGTGGACTTTGTAATGCTTTCAGCTATTTCTGTCATGTCAACTTGAGTGCCTGGATCACACACACACGAAGCAGTCTTGCGCCACTTCAACACTGGTAGGCCCCTAAAATTAAATTTGTTGATGTTGACAATGTTGAGTACGAGACAAGTAGGATAACATATGTTAAATGGAATACGTCATCGCTATATTATAATTTATACATGTGTGACGCCTATACGTACCTAGGACGTTGTGTTGAACTCGTCACCTCGGTGAACCAAAATCACTGGGTACACATGCATCAGTGTGCTTCGTTACGTCTTCGCAATTCGCCTTCTACGGCTTATTCGTAGTCATCGGCAGCAAAATGAGCTCAGCACACACGACACGACTGCTACATCTAATAACCGAGTGTTTCGAACCACATTCGTTTTCGCGCACTCTCCTGTTTAATCTTGTGGTAGAAAACGCCCGCCGCCGATGGTGAACGAACATGATTTTTGCATCCCCCAACACCTAAACTACACCAGGCATATGTAGGTCTCTCGAATAATTGACGCAACAGCCACGAACATGTCATTCACTTATACTTTCTGCTTCGCGCGACCAACATCAACATGACCAGCCACGACGTAAACAATAAACGCGATAACACAGATGACGCAGATGGCCTTGCAGATGGCGCGGCGGATCGTAGCTCGTAGCGGCGAAGTAGCTGAATGCTTTATTAACGTAAAAGCTATGGAAGTGAGCGTCATTTTTAAAATGGCGTTTAGCTGTAAGATAATGTGCGTCAGCTTTGTTCTCTACAAAATTAGCTCTCACGTGGTAAGGGTGGACCAATCCCTGGGAGCCCTGGACGCGAAACCCAAGTTGCTCTCTTTCGCCGTTCGCTGGCAGCACCGTCCATGTTCCTGCAATCTTCGAAATATTTATACGTAAAAAATATGCCGAATTGACAAGTAATGCTTTCTGTGTCTTATCGAACAACGATGTTGTGCACGACAGTGGGCAAAAATATGGGGGTTATTTTTCACTTTTCGGTCCTTTTAAAAGCTAAAAATCTAGCTTTTAATTTTTAGCTTTAGCTTTTCTAGCTTTTTTATTTAGCTAAAATTTTTAGGTTTTAAGTTAAGATGAACCGATAAATTATTGCTGTGTCTGAGAACCTACGTGTGTCGTCTTCTGTATCCGCGCCTCTCGGTCTTCTTCATGGCTCTCTCCTGAACCTCGACCCGTATGTCGACCATTGGATAACTCAATTTCTTTCCAAGCTTTCGTCGTCAGTCTCATGTAACCATCACATATCTTCAACTGTTCCTGTCTTTTCGGGAGTGCAACAGGGCTCAGTTCTTGGTTCCCTCCTATTTCTTATATATATATATATTATAACGACCTTCCTTAGGGCATATCATCCACTGTCAGACTATTCGCTGATGATTGCGTTGTCTACAGGGAAAATATCTATGCTGCTAATCGAGTACAGCAACAACAACAGCTTTATTTTGAGGGGACGGGAGCATCATTGCCAGGGGCAATGCTCTGCCCCATTGCTCGTTGTGCAGTAGAAGAGAGAAAAGAACGCGAATCCAGAATCGCAAAGGGAGGTGGTGAAAAATGGAGGGTTAATGGTTGCAGCAGCTTTACATATCAATTGCCGACACAACCTAGGTGGAATTTTTTTTGCAAGTGGAACCACGTACAAGTGCTGTAAAAAAAAAGATTCCCAGATTCCCATTTTGGAGAACCATGCAGAAAGCCTGAGCTTGTACACTCTCAAGAAGGAACGTATGGGCTCAAGGGCTGACAAATTTGGTTGTCAGCACTTGGGCTGTTCGTCCACATTCGTCCGGGCACATTCGGGCACATTCGTCCTTCTTGAGTGTGCTGCAAAGCTCAGAGTTACCCTTGAGGACCTTTCCACCAGCTGGCCTGCGCGCATCTGGCATTGTGACATGCACCTGAAGCTGAAAATACGTAGAGGCTCAGGAAAATTCAGCAAACCAGTAAGGATATTAGGAAGTGAGCCGCCGATGTGCCAAGCTCAGACTTCCTGACCAACCCATCACGTTCAGCACCGAACACCTCTTTGCACTTTTAGTTGGGCTCGATGAAAAGTTTTGTTAAGGGTGCTCGACGTCATGAATACATTCAGGGAAGTAGTAGGCATATGTACTGTATAAGAACCATACTTTATAAAAACACTTTTTTCTAATCCAAGATGGCCTATTCTAATCCAATTCTAAGCCAAAATTCAGTTCTAAGCCAACACAATCCAGTTGTAATCCAACACAAGCCGATCCAAAGCCATCTGATTGGCCACCATTAGCTCCGCCCACTTCACGTTGATTGGTCCACGCCAAGCCTACTGATCATTGATTGGTGAATCGTAGCTCTGGTCCTTTATGCTAATTAGTTGGCTTGGCTCCGCCCACTTCACGTTGATTGGTCCACGCCCAGCCTACTGATCGTTGATTGGTCAATCGTAGCTCCACACCTTTCTGCTAATTACTTAGCTCCGCCCACTTCACGCTGATTGGCTCATGCTAAGCCTACTGATTCGTTGACTCCTCCCCTTTATGCTAATTACTTGGCTCCTTCACGCTGATTGGTGCACGCCGATCGCTGAGCTCCGCCCCTAATTAACTGGCTCCATTGATTGGTCCTGCTGATCACTCTTCCAGACTTTCTAAGCCCTCTGATTGGCCGTCCGCAATCTAAGCCTATCGATTGGCACTCGTTTAAGCCCACTGATTAAGCCCGCTGAACATAGCCTTCGTTTCTGCCCGCCCGCTCGGCAGCGACCCCGCTGTGGCTTTATCTCAGATGTTCAAACTTACCTCGTGGCGCAACTGGTTCCACCCAGTTCATGCCGATTGGTCCGTTCTCAGCCTACTGACTTCTACGCCTCCTGATCACTCTCCCAGCGCTCTGATTGGCCGTCCCCAGTCTAACCTACCAATTGGCCCTCGCTGGCCCGTTCTAAGTCCACTGGCACCAGATGGCACAACTCTTTACTGGTTCCACCCACTTCATGCTGATTGGTCCATTCTAAGCCTACTGAATTTTAAGCCGAACCACGCTAAGCCTACTCATTGGGCCTTCACACCGATTGGTTCATTCTAAGCCTACCGACGGCTGGCCCCTGACTGGTCCACGCTACTTACCTCATGGTGCAACTCTTTACTGGTTCCACCCACTTCATGCTGATTGGTCCTTCTGATCCAGACTTCTAAGCCGGTCCACGCTGAGCCTACTGATTGGCCCTTCACACCGTTTGGTCCATTCTAAGCCTACCGGTTGCTTGCCCTGATTGGTCCACGCTAAGCCTACTGAACAGTGATTGGCTAGCCTGTCGCTCCTAAGCCACAATGCAGCGGATTCAGACAAGACATGACAATTGTTGATTTCAACCTTTATTTGGTACAACAGCCTCCTGGTCCAGCAGCATCGTAGAGCATGGGTTCGTTCAGCTGCATCAGAGAGATCGTTAGTCCATAATTCGATCTGGTCATCTCTTGCGCTCATTGGTCACTCAGCTCCCTCGATAGACACCAACTGCTATCGGTTCATCTAACTTCAAGTGGTCTGCTCATTCGCCCATCTGACTACAAGCCTCTCATTGGTCACGCATGTCTAGAGCTCCCTAACAGGCTCCAACTGCAATTGGTCACTTCCACTCATCGCTAGACCCGACTGCTATTGGTCACTCCCTCTAATCTCTAGATGAGATAATATAAGTTTAACTATGGGATATTGGAACTTTTACTATAAGAAAAGAAGACTCAACCCAACCTGAGTATGAAGAAACACAATTCCCCATTGCTCCCCTCAGAATATTCTGTTGAAACATAACCAGCGTATATTTCACGCAACACAACTCGTACACAGAGCACAACTGGAAGCACCCTTAGAAATATAAATTCAGGGCACAACGTCGCACTATGAACGAGTTCATCTCGGAAGAAATGCGCTCACCTTCGCAGACGGGCACATAGATTCACGAGCACCATGCAGCACTATCTGAAACATGAATTTCCAGCGGCGCGTGGACACCTCACGCGATTTTAGCCAGCCCGTGTTTACGCATATTGCAGTTTTATACTGTGCACTTTAACGTAAGATATTAATTAAATCAAGCACAAGGCATAGTGATGCTATGTCGTGACTGACGCTCCAACGCTTATTAAACAAATTGGTTGGTGCTATGCACGTACTCAACTCAAGCTGAGTATGAAGAAACACGATTTCCGATTGCTCTCTCCCAGAACATCCCGTGCACTCGCACCTCCGCGTTCCTTCTCTACTGGAAGCACCAATATTAGAAACATTAAGATCGTCGCACTATGAACAAGTTCATCTCATAAAAAAAAGGCTTACCTCTTCACACCAGTATGACGCACGGTGATTCTTGTCGCGCGACGCGGTACAGCAGGGTAGGGAAACACGGGCGCGTGGACAGCTCACACGATTTTAGCCTGCAGGCGCACACCTCACAACATGCGTCGACACATCAAAACGCACTTCCACCGGTCGCGGCGGGCCCTAGCGAAAAAAATGTTTCGTATGTTTCAAGGTGGTGTAAACAGATTTTGCTTTCTTCGAGAAATTGGGTCACCTTGAGGATGTTTTCAACACGTTGGGGCCACCTCTTTTATATCAGAGCTCGCAGTTTGAAGATCGTAAATCATGTTTTCTGGGTCCTCGAAGCCGCGCGTACTAAAACCAAAAGTAAACTGTTCTGCCTGATGAGGCAAGTCTATCTGAAGAAAAATATCCCTATGAGCCCGCGTCACCACCTGCTCATTGCCGAAACAAGCTTTCTGTGACCAAAAGGGTTCGCTTATGCAGTTTGGTTTCCAAGAAGCTCAGAGTCCTTCGCAGCTAACGTGCGCGCGCATCACGGGCCGTTCCTGCGTGATTGTGTAAACAAAATCGCACCACCCTCCAAGGGCGCATTTGAGTTCCGTCTGTCGGTCGACTGTGGGTCAAGCGCACGACGAGGAAAGACTATTGTCTTCAAGATGAGGAAAGTTCTCATTCGATGTGTGTAGAAACTTGCACTGAGATGTCGTCTGTTTTCGAAAAGCTGGATAAACCCGGTGATGGGAGCATTGTTCCAGAGAACGAAAAGCTGAACGTGTTGGACTTAAGCAAGGTCGACACGGGGAGGCGGCATAGGTGGAACTCCTGATGGAAAACGATAAACGCGTAAAGGTGCCCAGTCGTTTTAAGCGATTCACAGATGAAGAGTTGCAAGAAATGCGTGAATTACCGGATCTGAAACTAGAGAAGAGACTCATAGATGGATCGCACGAAATCATCTTTACTCACACGAAGTGACGCATCCCACCGAGACCAGCGGAAGTGCGCGCGTCTCATATGTAATCATCAGTAAACTAAAAGTATTTCCTTTTTTAGAGGAAAAAATTCTGTGTTGTGTGATGGATAAAGAAGCTATATAAATAGGACGATATGATAGGGAGCTATGTAGAAGGACGTACTCATCGACTAAGCGAGTATAGTTTGTGGAGAGCACCACGCTATTTTAAAGCCATTTTATATCATATCCCAAACGTTCTGCGCGATCAAACAAGTCCGAGCATTATGGAAAGAAGAAAACCGTTCCACACATCACGGTGCGTGCGCGTTTCAGTGTGCTCAAATAAGTTCTGGCTATTAGTAAAAGAAGTTTTTTGGAGTTTTGGTTTCCCAGGCAGGTTCTCTATGGTGTTTCCAGCGCATAAAGGAAAGCTGAACGAAACCCACAGGAAAAAAAAAAAATGACCAAGTTGAACCAACTCGAGACCGAAAATGCCGCGCTAAACCACCACTCGTTAGTACGCTGATGTTGCTGCTGGCTCACGCCCCGCAGAACCCCGAAGAAGAAGGTAGTTGCTCTCTGTGTCGTGCGCACAGGGCGATGTTGTACAACAGCGTAAATTGTTCTGCGCGATCAAACAAGTCAGAGCATTCTGCCTGCTCCCCCCTTATAAAAAATGACGCGCGTGCCATATCATAGCTTGTTTCAGCGTGCTCAAACAAGTTCTGGCTTTTTAGTACTATGCGTTGGGGTGAGACGTGGGACTCGTCGCGGTAAATGACGGTGCAGGTTTGTAAGAAGCACTGAAGAGATTCAAGGATGATCCTCCGAACATAACAAAAGTGATGAGCAGCTACATGACAACTGCAAAAGTGCGAAGCCCCAGTGTGTCGTGTGAGAAGGATCAGTTCGTATGCAAACGCATGCTGGCAGCTTTACAATGCCTACACAACTTTTTAAATGGACAGGGAGAAGAGAGTGATTTTAGTGACATTTTGAGAGCTATTTCCGTGCGGAGTATTCATAAAATAAGACAGTTTGTGAGATACAAGTTGGAACTGTTGGAGCGATACAGAAACGGGGAGAACCCATCAACGAGACAATCATAACGAGCTTGGACATTACCGTCGTCGAGGGAAAGGAACGTGTTGTCTCTACGTTAGAAGACTTTTATATCATATCCCAAAGGGTGTTGCACTTGAGCTCCCACCGCTCACCCAGCACAGACTATGGAAATCGACAGCCGAATTAGAAAAGGTATTGCGATTTTATCCTCGTCGTCTAATCAAAAGCACTATTTTAGTAGGGCGAACGGTTCTCGATGTTCTGACGGCGTTTTCGGTTGGATTCCGGAAGATGCAGTACCGCAGGGGCTCTATGAAGCTTTCATCGGGAAAAGATTCACCACTATCGATAGGGTAGACGATGCCGTGGGCGAGATCCTGCGAGTATACCACGAAATGGAGCTAGAAAAGGGAGATGCGAACCTATTCATGATATCACGCGATCTCGACGAAGTCCTAAAGAGATACGGCTACAGAGACATCGTGGGCATAGATATTCTTCAAGCTCTCCATCTGCTGCACGTCTTAGTTTAGCACTGGAATGAATGCTGTCGTATCATGTACGAAGCGGAAGGCTGTCCCCCAAAGATCGAGTGAAACTGCGTAATCCTCACGTAAAATAAAGCTCTTTCGTCCGCACAAAAGATTTTTGAATGCATGAACAGACTCCCTCCGCAGATGCTCCCACCGCACACCATTCGGGATAGCACATCGACACAGTATGGTGTTTGATAGCAGAAGGGGTTAATCGATTTCTTGCCCCCACTCTCTCTTCACAGAACTGACGAAAGGCAAATTTTCTCTAGGACACGTGGTCGTCGATGTTGTAACAACCTTCTTCCAATGAATACCTGAACACGAAGTGTCGGAAGGAATATATGAAGCTTTCATCAACAAAAGATTCAGCGCAGATGACAGGATAGACAGCGCCGTGAACAAGATCTTACGCATGTACTACGTAATCGAGGGAAAACAAGAAGTCTCATTTCTATTCAAAACATGACGTAATCTCGATGAAGTCCTAAGGAGGTCGAGCTACGAAGACATTGTACCTGTAGATATCCTTCAAGCTCTCCTTCTGCTACGCATGCTGGTCTATCGTTGGAATCAACGTTGTTGTTGTTGTACGATTTACGAAGTGAGCGGCCGGTTTATATTTCCAAGGATTGAGTGAAACAGTACAGGCAAATAAACGTTTATTTGCATAAAAAATCTATGGATGATTTCGATGTGTGTAAACAATGAAGATTTCGCGCTGGCGCTAGATATCTCCTCAGTGGGTGGCAACACGCCGCGTAGTTCGCGTTCGCGAGGTGGATTTGTTTTATATCATAAAAATGTAGTGGTTGCTTCATTCCCGCATTTATTTCATGCGAACTTTATGTCACATAAAAAGGCACACGTTTCCCACCAATAATCTCGCTGCTACAAATCAATAAAGATTATGAAAAAATTGTTTGCGGTAAACACGGTATTCACAACACTTTAGCGAGGACGTCTTCTAACGTGGAGACAACATGTTCCTTTCCCTCGACGACGGTAATGTCCAAGTTCGTGTGGTTCTTTTTCGAGTAGTCACGCACCACGGGGATGGAAAACCCGGCATTTATGATTCTTTCGTTGATGGGTTCTCAGTTTCTATATGGCTCCAAGAGTTCCAACTTGTATCTCACAAACTGTCTTATTTTATGTGTACTTCGCAAGGGAATAACTCTCAAGATGTCACTAAAATCACTCTCTTCTCCGTGTCCATTTAAAAAGTTGTGTAGGCATTGTAAATCTGCCAGCATGCGTTTGCATACGAACTGATCCATCTCACACGACATACTGGGGCTTCGCACTTTTGCAGTTATCAAGTCGCTGTTCATCACTTTTGTTATGTTCAGAGGATCATCCCTGAATCTCTTCAGTGCTTCTTACAAATGTGAACCGTCATTTACCGCGACGAGTCCCACGTCTCACCCGAACGCGTAGTACTAAAAAGCCAGAACTTGTTTGAGCACGCTGAAACAAGCTATGATATGGCACGCGCGTCGTTTTTTATAAGGGAGAGCAGGCATAATGCTCTGACTTGTTTGATCGCGCAGAACAATTTACGTTGTTGTAGAACATCGCCCTGTGCGCACGACACAGAGAGCAACTACCTGTTTCTGCGGGGCGCGAGCCAGCAGCAACATCAGCGTACTAACGAGTGGTGGTTTAGCGCGGCATTTTCGGTCTCGAGTTGGTTGCACTTGGTCGTTTTTTTTTTTCCTGTGGGTTTCGTTCAGCTTTCCTTTATGCGCTGGAAACACCATGGAGAACCTGCCTGGGAAACCAAAACTCCAAAAAACTTTTTACTAATATCCAGAACTTGTTTGAGCACACTGAAACGCGCACGCACCGTGATGTGTGGAACGGTTTTCTTCTTTCCATAATGCTCGGACTTGTTTGATCGCGCAGAACGTTTGGGATATGATATAAAATGGCTTTAAAATAGCGTGGTGCTCTCCACAAACTGTACTCGCTTAGTCGATGAGTACGTCCTTCTACATAGCTCCCTATCATATCGTCCTATCTATATAGCTTCTTTATCCATCACACAACACATAATTTTTTCCCCTAAAAAAGGAAATACTTTTAGTTTACTGATGATTACATATGAGACGCGCGCACTTTCGCTGGTCTCGGTGGGATGCGTCACTTCGTGTGAGTAAAGATGATTTCGTGCGATCCATCTATGAGTCTCTTCTCTAGTTTCAGATCCGGTAATTCACGCATTTCTTGCAACTCTTCATCTGTGAATCGCTTAAAACGACTGGGCACCTTTACGCGTTTATCGTTTTCCATCAGGAGTTCCACCTATACCGCCTCCCCGTGTCGACCTTGCTTAAGTCCAACACGTCCAGCTTTTCGTTCTCCGGAACAATGCTCCCATCACCGGGTTTATCCAGCTTTTCGAAAACAGACGACATCTCAGTGCAAGTTTCTACGCACACCGAATGAGAACTTTCCTCATCTTGAAGACAATAGTCTTTCCTCGTCGTGCGCTTGACCCAGAGTCGACCGACAGACGGAACTCAAATGCTCCCTTGGAGGGTGGTGCGATTTTGTTTACACAATCACGCAGGAACGGCCCGTGATGCGCGCGCACGTTAGCTACGAAGGACTCTGAGCTTCTTGGAAACCAAACTGCATAAGCGAACCCTTTTGGTTACAGAAAGCTTGTTTCGGCAATGAGCAGGTGGTGACGCGGGCTCATAGGGATATTTTTCTTCAGATAGACTTGCCTCATCATGCAGAACAGTTTACTTTTGGTTTTAATACGCGCGGCTTCGAGGACTCGGAAAACATGATTTACGATCTTCAAACTGCGAGCTCTGATATAAAACAGGTGGCCCCAACGTGTTGGAAAATCCTCAAGGTGACCCAATTTCTCGGAGAAAGCGAAATCTGTTTACACCACCTTGAAACATACGAAACATTTTTTTTCGCTAGGGCCCGCCGCGACCGGTGGAAGTGCGTTTTGATGTGTCGACGCATGTTGTGAGGTGTGCGCCTGCAGGCTAAAATCGTGTGAGCTGTCCACGCGCCCGTGTTTCCCTACCCTGCTGTACCGCGTCGCGCGACAAGAATCACCGTGCGTCATACTGGTGTGAAGAGGTAAGCCCTTTTTTTTATGAGATGAACTTGTTCATAGTGCGACGATGTTAATATTTCTAATATTGGTGCTTCCAGTAGAGAAGGAACGCGGAGGTGCGACTGCACGGGATGTTCTGGGAGAGAGCAATCGGAAATCGTGTTTCTTCATACTCAGCTTGAGTTGAGTACGTGCGTGCGTGCATAGCACCAACCAATTTGTTTAATAAGCGTTGGAGCGTCAGTCACGACATAGCATCACTATGCCTTGTGCTTGATTTAATTAATATCTTATGTTGAAGTGCACAGTCTAAAACTGCAATATGCGTAAACACGGGCTGGCTAAAATCGCGTGAGCTGTCCACGCGCCGCTGGAAATTCATGTTTCAGATATTGCTGCATGGTGCTCGTGAATCTATGTGCCCGTCTGCGAAGGTGAGCGCATTTTTTCCGAGATGAACTCGTTCACAGTGCGACGTGGTGCCCTGAACTTATATTTCTAAGGGTGCTTCCAGTTGTGCTCTGCGTACGAGTCTACGTGTCTGCGAGTGCGTCTGTTGCGTGAAATATACGCTGGCTATGTTTCAACAGAATATTCTGAGGAGAGCAATGTGAAATTGTGTTTCTCCATACTCAGGTTGGGTTGAGTCTTCTTTTTTTAAGCTTGAGTACGTGCGAAGCTTCACTGCATAGCATTGTTTAATAAGCGTTGGAGCGTCAGTGCGTCTTGAGCTTCACCACATAGCGCCACTATGCTTTTGTCATTATGCTTGGTTTAGTTAATTTCGTGTGTTGAACGCAAGCTGTCTAAAATAAAAACAGGCCCGAGCTCTATAGGGTTTATTGATCATTGAAATTGTTTTTCCATCAAACCAGCTTCTCTGCACAGCATCAAATGTCGATGTTTTCTCGATCATGTGCTTCTTCCTGCTTATTTCGGACGCGTGCTGGCTTCCCTGCTTAGCATCACGACGACTTTTTTGCACTTTGTTTAATACACATTGAAATGTTTTTTTTTTTTTTTTGTGTACGTCTGTCACAAAATTCGTATTTACAGTTGAACGCGCTCCATAGCATCATTTGCCATTATGCTTGATTGAAACAATTTTTATGTTGTACTGCAAAGCATACACAGAAAACGATCCTAAGCTTGTTCCCAGGAGTGGGCTTAACCTAACGCATGAATGCAACCAGGCGAAGCCAACTTCACTCCTGTAGAGTGTGTTTTGAGATGTGTACCCTAAACACGTTTTTTTTTTATATATTTCCCATAGGCTCGATCTTGAACTTTTGCTATTCTCAAGCTCTGCCCACATTTAGCGAGCGTTATCGGGTCCTCGTAACGCGTGTTGCGTTAAATTTCTTCATAATGTGCGCTATTCGTAACGGGGCTCCTCCCATCCGCTCCAGCCGGCAAGAATGGCGCTGGTCGCGAGAGTATTAGCGTCCGGCGAATGGCTGCCGCCGTTGCCTTTGTTTACGTTCGTGTTATGTGCCAAACGAAATGGCAGCGCGTAAATAAGTTACGGAGTTATTGCTCGGTGGCTATATCTATACCTTTAGAAGACCACGAAATAGTTTCACGAGACCACATAAATGTTTGTGCAGGAAGAGTGATGGTGGCCTTGTAGCGGAGAGTTGTATAAACCTGTTTGCGAAGTAGTGTGCTGCGCTTTGCTGTGCTGTGGACATGTCAACTGCCGGTGTCAATACCGTCAAAATGTGGTGTGCAGCGGTGATGTGCGTCATCACAGTACGTCTTCGTTGCTCCTTGAGAACATACTTTGTAATTATCATGACTGGAATTGGTGGTAATCGTGTATGGTGGTGTGACGAAGTGGTCTCCGATCGCGTACGGGTTCCGCATAGCCCGCTGTGTGCTCTCGCTATTTGCTGATGTGTTGATGTCTCTAAGTCTCAGAGCGCATGCAGTCACTGGTAAATATAATCACCTTTCTGTTTGTGTAATGTTTGAACCCACAGAAGATACGGCGTTTCATCGACGAACTACGAGCGACGTAGGCTCCTCACTGGGTGCAAAACTGTCGTCTGCTTCGCACCTCTGTACCAACGCGTTCATGTTTCATCTAAAAGTTCAGGATAATAAATGTGGTGACAAGTCATTTGTGTGGGAGAGCCAATATTAACTGCCTGCAACAAATTAAAATTTGCAAACGTTCCTTTATGTCCAGATCTGTGGGGTGTCTGTCGTCTGCTTTGGTATTCCTTCATTGCAGACGACTGACCGTGCATCTGCAAATCTGTCGTGTTCGATCCACGCGTCACTTGTTCTAACTCGTCCACAGCGATTTTGTGTAATGGGGAGTCGAGCGAGGAGTCAAAAAACATCCCGAGAACAATATGATATATTGCTTACTCATATGGAAGAAAATCCCCTTCTACTCGACAATAAACTGACGCCAAATTTTACTATACAAGTAAAGGAGGAGCATTGGAAATTTTTGTGTGAAAAATTAAATGCAGCAGGCCCTGCAAAAACAGCAGATAAATGGAAAAAGGTGATTATTAAGGGGTGTCTGGTAATTTCCGTACAGGTGTGTGCACAACGAGACTAAGAAATTGTATCTCAGGTCTGGTCAGATTGGAGGTGTAAGGTGAAAGAGAAAGCTGCTGGCAGTAGGAGAGACCTGCAGCGAACTGGAGGGGGAGAAAAGACTGCTCCTGAGATGACCCCCCTGGAGAAGAGGCTAGCTGCCCTTATTGGGATCCACGCAGTAAGTGGTGACCCACTAATTCAGGAGAGTGAGGTAAGAAGCACTAAAAGCTCTATACTGTTGTGCTTAGTTCACCTCTACGGTTAAACATTGGAACATTTTGTAATGCAGGAGATGTAGTTTCATTCCCTACCTGGCCCATCGCAGGCACATTTGGTGCCACTCACCCTGCAGAGTGAGGCAGCAAGTGGACCTGCAACTGCAGCGGAGTCCCTTCAGGATGGAGCAGAGGAAAGCACAGAGGAGACGGAAAGGACAGTGGGTTCATCACTTCCGCTGCCTTGTCCCCGCACATTCTTGCCTCCAATGGGTCGCAGAACACGACGAGGTAGGTTATCAATTGTTCATGTGTTACTTTTTACTATATCACACTTGAGTGTCATTAGTTGAAACTCTGATACCTCAATGTGGCTGACCTAGAGCACCTACGACAGCAGTTCTTGATGCACAAATATGTCCCTATTACATTATTTATTGTTTATTGCAGTGTTTGATCGCTCTCATGATTTGAGCTTCTGTTAATTCAGACAGCGAGAGGAAAAAAAATGTTGGTTCCCAGAGGATTGAATTAACGGTAGCCCAGTATATATGTTTAAGTCCGGTACCTAAATTGACTTGCATATTGCCACTCATCAGATTAAAAAAAACGCGTTTTGATTTGAAATATTTGTTCTATAACGGCTGAAATTATGCTTTGTCACAAAAACATGATATAGTGATAAGATACCTGTTTTATATTACAGCTTTGCAGCAAACTTCGGTCAGACAACATAATTTCAAATGTCCTACACTGATTATGCTATCATTCATTTCCATCGTGCCAAGCTCGCAGATCTGTGCGCAGTAGACCTTAAGAGGCACAGTAATGTTTAGTCTATCAGTTATCTGCACTCTAACATACACTTTCTTCCTTTAAGTGCCTCCACCTTCTGCGAGGCCTTCAGCTCATGATGAGCTGGTGAACCTCATGAAAGAAATGAGGGACCAGCAGCAGGAGAACCAGACAGTGCTGCACCAGATTCCAGGGGCATTAACAGACATTACAGATAGTCTGTCTGTTATTGCCTCTGCCTTTTTGGAACAAGACATAGGGGATGCACATTAAGGTGAGGGTCCTCTTAATAGCAGCATTATGCTTCCTGGGTCCCTTTCTATTCCACCATTCATATTTATAACACCCAAACACAGAAGCATGAAAGTATATCTGTAATTTCTAAGTAACCTTAGATGTGTCATACTGGAATGAAAAGAAAATATAGACATACACCACAAACACACACACATGTATTGCACAGAAATGTCATCTCTGTGCAAGGTACTGCACAACATAATGCCTCACCGCTGCCCCACGAGCTCTTACATCACTTCCGTCGAGCATGTGCCCACTTATAACGCCCTGCATGTTTTCCAGTAGCATATCTTCCACAGGGTCAGGGTCTGGAACATGGTACAGCTTGCATATATTGTGAAGGACTGCACAAGCATTGACAATATATGCTGCTTTGGTGGGGCTATAATGAAGTGCTCTAAAGCGCAGAAGGCACCGAAACCTTGACTTTAGCACCCCAAAACACCTATCAATAAAAATTCTTGCACGTGCATGTGCCATGTTGAACATCTCTTCTTGAGGAGACTGTTGTTCGCCAAGAATTGGAGTGAGAAGCCACGGTTCAAGCGGGTACCCACTGTCACCTGAAATTACAGATATAATTCATTTTACTTATATTTTTCAGGAACCCATGAACGACCGAAGAACCTCACCAAGGATAGGACACATGACATTGGACAGCATGTCTACGGTCTTGTATATGAACATTATAAATGCTTTACTATGTATTTTTACAGCTTGCTTGCCATATTTATTGCTTTGTTGTGTACACTAAAATCAGTATATTATCTGGCATTATTAATTAGGCCTTAAATTTTTGGCACTAAAAACTATGGAAATGGTGTGGCATTTAGGCCTTCAATACAGTAAAACAGGGCAAATGGGCACTAAAATCTAGTACGCTCTTTGCATTTGTTGGTGTTTCAGAATGGTCCATCCAGGAAAACTTCTGCGTTTCAAGGCTGCGGTACCATACAAGTTTTCATTTTGGTCCATGAATACTAGGATAGTGTGAAACCACACTACATTGTTACATGTACATTTAGTTATCTGCCATCGAAGATCTTAAGAGCAAAAGAAAGGCCAAATATTTTCATGACATATATATGAGCCTTTCTAGGAAATTGGGGTACTGAGGTATACGAAATGCAAAAAAAAAAAAGAAAGAATATGCCAACACATACAAATGAAGTGCAAAATGTATTGCACACAATGTGTACACACACATATAGGGTGTTCTCACATGACGTCAAACAAACCCATTTGGCCGCTATATGGTGGTCACTTTTTAGGCGTAGCTGCGGAGGTTATCTGTCATTTGCTCGAAAACAAAGCATCTGATGTTGTTTTGAAATCCGTTCGCGTCCGTACCCTTCTTTTTGTCCCAAAGACACTTTGTTATTGTCGTTCTCACATTTCCTTTTATGAAAAGCATGGTCGCATTGAAAAAGTATGGTCGCAGAGCGCAGTTTGTCATCTTTCAATGCTGCTAGCACGAAAAGTGACCACTACTGGGAGGAGCTTACAAGCATGCCATGTCACTGCCGCGTCACAATGTGACGTAGGTGAAAACTCCCTATATGGCTTCATCTTGCACTATGATGTTTCTATCAATAATTTTACTGTCAGCCGATTGATGACTCACCAACTAGCCAGCCACCTTCATCATTTGTGATATGACCCCCTATGAAAAGGTGAAGAAGGGAATGCCTCCAAATAAAAGAGTCATGGGAACGCCCAGGATAATTTGCGTTCACATTGAATATGAACAGCTCTGTATCACATACCTATAGAACAGAAAGAAATTGTAATTATTGTGACCAAAAACAGAATCAGCAATGTTGTGGTTTTGATTTTCTTGAGGAATGGGGAATGTACCACCACTGAATAAATCTATGAAAATATATTGTGCAGTTGAAAAGCAGTAGCCTAATCCTTTCATAGTTTCTCAAAGGCCTTCCTTATCCCCTGTTTGAGCTGTTTAACACATTTGGACAACTAATCTAATACAACTATAAAATTGGGACTGAAGATACATGCCATTTGAACATTCAGGGAGTGGCACCCTTCCTGTTGACATAAATATATTCTCTGTAGGTTGGCCCTGACGGGCCAATTATGACAACGTGCGTGCAGTCTATGGCTCCTATGCAGGCTGGCATTCCCGATACTGAAGCGAAGCCCATCTTCAGGTGCGTCAGTTCCTCCGCGGTCCGCGGGAAACTACAATACCGCGTCAGCAGGAGGTCACATATCGCCTTACTGACCAGGGGTAGAAACCGGAACTGAACCGTAACCGAAAACCGCAAAAAAACGTTATTTTTCGCCGAACCGAACCCGAACCGAACCGTAAACATTTTTTGTCTCCCCTTGAACGAACCGGAACTGAACCGAAAAAATATGATGCGGTAACCGTTTCCCCAGACGGTACAAACGCCTATACCTGCCGTCGACTGCCGCGCACCAGCTCCCTGCATCGCTGGGAGTCTTGCCGAATTTAGAGAGATACATAGAAATACAAATTGATAAACTAAGAAGTGGTGAGTCCATGCACCTCCTACAACCTCACCTCCAAAAGGTTCACGACATCCCTGTACATTTTTGCGATTCGAGGTGTAAAAAAAAAAGATGTGCTGCACGACAGCTACACTTTGCATTGTTGCCCCGGCTGCATCCTTTCATTCAGCATCGCCCTCTGCATCCCTTCAGCATGGCCTCTCTCCATCTTTTCAACGCGGAGCAACGTGCCGGCCTGCGCATGGGAGTCTGGGGTACTCCTATCTACCACAAGACCGCTTTCTTCCCTGTTTTCCTTTGGAAATTAGTGATAGCCTTTTGCAATGGAGTTTAGTGGTACGCTGTGTGCCATTTCCCAGCACTTTTCGGTACAGTAAAGTATGATGTGCTGTCGTGAACTGCCTCATGGCTCTTCGTACCTATGAAGTGTAGAGGTGAGGGAGTAAGAGGATGGAAGGAGGAGCAAGCCATCGCCATATTACCACTCACATGTCGTACACTGATTAGCACAGCACACGTAAACCGGTTCGAACCGATTAATATCGGTTCAAACCGTTATTTTGGTTGCTCTGAACCCAAACCCGAACCGAACCGATAACCTCGAACCGGAACTTGAACCGAACCACAAAAAATAACGGTTCCGAGCCCTGTTACTGACGCTGCTGATGCAGTCACTGACACAGGATTGTGCAACAGAAATAGTGACCTCCTGCCCGACACATCTTTGATAGCTTCCTGTTGCGTTGAACCGCAGTGCTGTCAGCACCTGCAAAACATAATTACAGCACATTTTACTGTCTGTGACGATCTTAGAAGAAGCAAATAGGGCCTTGCGTACCTTAGCTTCCACAGAAAGTGCTGTTCTCCTTGCAGTCCTCGGACTGAGAATGTTGCGCAGCTCATCACACAGCGCACGTACGGCGTCTTTCGGAAGACGGAATAAATCCCGAAATTGTTGTTCGTCGTATGCCAAAGCATCCTTGGGCGAGCGAAAAACTCGCTCCCGTCTGAAGCTTCTAGCAACAAGAGCAGCTGCAATCACACTAACGACGTCAGTCATATTTGCGTTACCACATAACGCGAGCCGACGGTTTGCGTTAAAATATGACGATCGCTACGCGCTTAACGCGCGCTATCTCCGGTGAAATATCGCGCACTACGAGAGGGCGGAGCTTCATTTCGTTTCAGTGACGTTCCGTGGCGTGGCGGCGCGGCAATTTCCAATAATAGCTATAACGATCGCTATGCGCAGCTCAAGATCGAGGCCCATTTCCAACTGTGGCTATGTGAACAGCGGGAGGCAGCGGCATGTAAGCTGTTCAGCCTTCTAACGCTGGCTCCATAGAAGTCTAGTCGGGTCTAGTGGTGAGTTGAAGTGACCAATTGCAGTTGGAGCCCGTTAGGGAGCTTTAGACATAAGCGACCAATGAGAGGCTTGTAGTCAGATGGGCCAATGAGCAGACCACTTCCAGTTATATGAACCAATAGCAGTTGGTGTCTATCGAGGGAGCTGAGTGATCAATGAGCGCAAGAGATGACCAGATAGAATTATCAACTAACGATTTCTCTGATGCAGCTGAACGAACCCATGCTCTACGATGCTGCTGGACCAGGAGGCTGTTGTACCAAATAAAGGTTGAAATCAACAATTGTCGTGTCTTGTTTGAATCCGCTGCATTGTGGTTTAGGAGCGACAGGCTAGCCAATCACTGTTCAGTAGGCTTAGCGTGGACCAATCAGGGCAAGCAATCGGTAGGCTTAGAATGGACCAAACGGTGTGAAGGGCCAATCAGTAGGCTCAGCGTGGACTGGCTTAGAAGTCTGGATCAGAAGGACCAATCAGCATGAAGTGGGTGGAGCCAGTAAAGAGTTGCGCCACGAGGGAAGTAGCGTGGACCAATCAGGGGCCAGCCATTGATAGGCTTAGAATGAACCAATCGGTGTGAAGGCCCAATCAGTAGGCTTAGCGTGGTTCGGCTTAGAAGTAAGTAGGCTTAGAATGGACCAATCAGCATGAAGTGGGTGGAGCCAGTAAAGAGTTGTGCCATCTGGTGGCAGTGGATTAAAAACAGGCCAGCGAGAGCCAATTGGTAGGCTTACACTGGGGACTGCCAATCAGAGCGCTGGGAGAGTGGTCAGCAGGCTTATCGTCGTCCGGCTTAGAAGTCAGTAGGCTGAGAACGGACCAATCGGCATGAAGTGGGTGGAACCAGTTGTGCCACGAGGTAAGTTTGGACATGTGAGATAAAGCCACAGCGGGGTGGCTGCTGAGCGGGCGGGCGGTAATGAAGGCAATGTTCAGCGGGCTTAATCAGTGGGCTTAGAATGAGGGCCAATCGATAGGCTTAGATTGGGGACGGCCAATCAGAAGGCTTAGAAGGTCTGGGAGAGTGATCAGCAGGACCAATCAACAGCGGTTAATTAAGGGTGGAGCTCAGCGATTGGCGTGCACCAATCAGCGTTAAGGAGCCAAGTAATTAGCATAAAGGGGCGGAGTCAACCAATCAGCACGCTTAGCATGAGCCAATAAGCGTAGAGTGGGTGGAGCTAAGTAATTAGCATAAAGGGGTGGAGCTACGATTGACCAATCAACGATTAGTAGGCTGGGCGTGGACCAATCAAAGTGAAGTGGGCGGAGCCAAGCCAACCAATGGGCATAAAGGACCAGAGCTACGATTGACCAATCAATGATCAGTAGACTTGGCGTGGACCAATCAACGTGAAGTGGGCGGAGCTAATGGCGGCCAATTAGATGGCTTTGGATCGACTTGTGTTGGATTACAACTGGATTGTATTGGCTTAGAACTGGATTGTGTTGGCTCAGAACTAGATTTTGGCTTAGAACTGGATTTTGGCTTAGAATTGGATTAGAATAGGCCATCTTGGATTACAAAAAAGTGGTTCTTATACAGTATGGTTCTTATACAGTATATATGCCTACTACTCAGGGACAGACGCTACAAAGCATCAAACGCCTGAGAACGCTCAAGGTCCTATGAATGGTGGTTATCTTCAGAAAAACCAGGCAGCGAGATCAGTTTCGCTACGGTGAACTAGTGCGCTCCGCTGTGTTGCATCAAACGGACTCATAACTACCGCCCTCTAAACCGGGCTCAAAAAGATTGCTCAAACGAACCGGCCTTTCCTCTGAGTATAGAGCATATGGTTATGGAGACATCGACATCAGCTGTTTCTTGTGTTATTTGTTGTTAGAAGCGAATGTGTGTGGATTTGTGATTTACAGTAACTGTAAACTGTCAGAAGCAAAATTGCTGGTGGTGCATTTATAGCTGAACCTGACAGCCAAGGTCGCAGTAAATATACACAATTTCATCGTGGCCGTATGGGTACTTAATGCTTGGATGTGTCTCTGTGTGTGCACGTGTGGTAGCAACACCGGTATGTGGAGAGAGTTTGATATGGCAACATAAACCTATAGATAAAAAGTAAACGGCATACAGTTAACACCGCAAGGGACAACATAAGACAGCCAATGACCCAATGCTGATGACATCTGCGGGGGTGGTGGTTTGGGGACCGTATCAAAAACCTGTTTCTTTTTTTCTTTTTCCTGGAATGAGTGACAGAGTCGGTGGCATTTTCGGTGGCACACCCACCAGTTATCCACGGGAGATCTTTGAAAGCTAAATGCATACTGATGAGGTCATGTATGCAGATTGAGATACCCATCAATGGGCTAAGGGGTTACGTGCATAGAAGTGCGCGTGCGCGAATGTGCATAAGGATATCCCTATGTATGTGAACCAAAAAGAACAGGTGACTGTCTTTGTGTTATTCACTTCCAGGAAGCTGTGGGGATATACAGGTGGAAATTTTTGTACCATACATAGGGTATTTGAAGCATCAGCAACTGCTACTATGATGCCCATAATGTCTCTTCCATATGTATTCCTTTCCTCTGTATGAATTTCTTTCTTTGTTGTATTCCTTCCGTCTGATGGCTCATACTAAAATCTCTCTCCTGAACCTCGACCCGTATGTCAACCATTGGATAACTCAATTTCTTTTCAAGCTTTCGTTCTCAGTCTCATGTAACCATCACATGTCTTCAACTGTTCCTGTCCTTTGGGGAGTGCCACAGGGCTCAGTTCTTCGTTCCCTCCGATTTCTTATATATATATTAACGACCTTCCTTCAGGCATAACATCAACGGTCAGACTATTAACTAACAATAAAGCATTCATCCGAGCAGATTCCTACAAATATCCTGGCGTTCATCTATCTTCTAACTTAACTTGAAACGAACACATTAATCACATCATGTCCAATGCTTCTCGCTCCTTGGGCTTTGTCAGACGCACTCTAAGATTGGCCCCTGCTCATCTCAAACTTCTAACTTTCACCACCCTGGTACGAAGCAAGTCGAGTACACATCCGCAATATGGAACCCTCCCTTAGACTATCTCTGTGAAGCCATTGAAGCCATTGAAAATTGTGTTGCCCGCTTCATTGTCAATGCCTACTCTTCCACTACCTCCGTTTCCATGTTAAAATAATTCTCAACCTTGAGCCACTCGAACATCGTCGTGGCTTTGTCAGATTAACCCTCTTCCATATATATTTTTTTCACCTTGCCTTCTCGACAATCACCCATTACACGCCCGAGTGTCATTTTCCCTGGCTTCAATCACACTAACAAGGTCACTCGGTTGCACTGTATTATTAACGCATTCTCTGAACCATTTTTTTTTTCACCACTACCACTGAGTGGAACAACCTCCGATCATCAATCACAACTATTGACGACCATGCAGTTTTCCGTAGCTCCCTTTCTTCACCCATTATTCCAGCGTTAGTTTTTTTTCCCTCTTGCTTGCCCGTTGGTGTTTGCTTTGATTTCTTATTTCTCTGTGTCTTTACCTTGTCAGTGTACCATGCCATGCTGTTCCAATGTACTGATGTTCCCACCCCCATGTAATGTTCTCAGACCCATAGGTTTTTTTTTAAATAAATAAATAGTAAGTGAAGATAGCAGCAGCATTTTTCACAGGATCTACATTTTAGGGGGTTTTTAGAGGGCTGTTAATAAACTGGATCTTCCTCAACGTCAAGGTATGGTTAGGACTCTTCGGTGTTTCCTTTTTCACGAACACTGGCTGTGGGATTCAGTTCTTGTTAACAAATTCAGTGCAATGAAGGAGAAGAGTTGTGCAGAGTGTCAGAAAATATCATATTCTGTATGAAACTCCCCATTCATCATCTGAAAATAAAGTTGTTCCTTTTTGATGTGCACTTGCGTTACTGTGATCTCCTCGGGTGTAAGTGAATATGAACATCCACTTGTAGCTTTGCCATATGTGTATATATAAAATATCCAGGAGATTATGTTCCCTACATAAGGGCACACACTCAACATCTTTTAGAGAAATCTGGAGCTACTAGATTGCATTAATATCAAATCTGCCCATGGTATAACACAACATTAAAAAATTAGTAAGAGTTGCAGGTTAATGTGAAAAACTTTCCTCCCAGTGCACTTAACTGAATGAACATGATCCCCAACAACAAGATAACTATGGTATTGAAACACAGCTGTACAGACATTAAACACCCTCTTTTATGATCACCTGCACCTACTATATTGAAACATGTCATCTACAACATGGTTACATCAATTTTAAAAAGTTGCTTTCATTAGGTGATGTTGTGAATACCTGAAGCCCTTATGTCTTCAATTTAATGCATGTTCCTTTGCCTTTAGCAGTGTCAAAATCGCCATCCACAGCCAGTGAAGCTGTTCTGGTGTACGTGGAACTACATCAAGGCTGCTGTTACAGACTTTTTCCCCTTTTAATCAAGGTATGTTTTTATAGCAGGAAGGTATTTCCATAACTGTCAAATAACAAAGATTACAAAATAAAATTTGTAATTAATTCCGTTCAGTAGTCAGCCTTCTTTGCAACAGAACACACAAATATGTGAGCATATAGACACTTCAAGGCATACGTAAAATGGGAAGTATGTCTTGTTTGAATAGTACGTAGTATTTTTTGAATAGTTCGGCTGCTGCTGCATGCAAATCTGCATCTCTCAGTCAGCTGGACTCATGCATTTTCACTTTGTCAGAACTGCTTGGTCTATGGCCAAATCAAGCCCACAACGCTCTGTGCTAAAAGCACTTCTAAACTCTTTGGACACCGTAGTACGTCAGCCCTTACTCTGAGGTGATTCATTATTAAATTTCACCACATTACCACAAAGGGGTGGGACATCACCCCTGGCATTGAAACTCTCCAATCATTAACAATGGTAAAAATCCCATTGCAGGAAAACACTTAAAAGACAGCATAAGACGCAGACACTTTATTTTCCAATTTTAGTCACTTGTATCTCCAACTCTCCAGTCATCATTAAAATAAAGTTGTTGCTCATGGGGATGTTTGGTTTGTATCGGGGGTGCTGTGAAGGCACACCCTAACATTTCACTCTTGCTGTCAACTGGTCACAGAAAATAATGCTACCTGATCAATACTTCACCATGAAGAAAGCAATGTTTCCACATAGTTTCCACTAGTCCTTGAAGCCCTTGACTACACTGAAAATAACTTTTTGAAGGCTTTGAAAACTGTAATTTTTCCACACTCCTTGAAAACCTTTGAATTTGCATCTTTTTCTTATTCCCACGGATCTGCAGTGCAAACTCTACATCTCCGACATGTGAACGATAGCTCGAAAACACAAGAATTAGCGCTCATTGTAATAACAACAACTTCATTGCGAGGTGATGAATGGGGAGTTTCATCGCCAAGGGCGATACTCTACCCCATTGCTTGTGGTGATGCAGGGAACGAAATAATGAGCCCCTTCACAATAAGGATCCAAGTCCCATAGTATCCAGAAAGGTGAAGAGAGCTTTGAGGGCAGAGCGTTGCTAGGCTGGATGTGGCCGGGGACCAAACAATTTTTAGAGAGAGAGAGAGGAGGGCAAGTGTCCAGCTAGTGACTAGACCTGGAGAGTGTGGTTCAGGAAGCTTGATAGTGTGGGCAATGTAGAAGAATGTCCTCGAGATCTTCAACAGCACCGCAGTGACAGCATTGGGGAGAGTCAACTTGTCTCAGGCGGTAACACCACTGCGCTGTAACAGCAACATCGAGGCACATTCGGGGCACTAATGCGGCATCTTGATGAGAGGTATGTTGAGGCATGCGGAAAGCGAGCGCTGGATCAACTCTGCTCAGCATGGCTGGGGGAAGAATGTCAGCGGTCCATCGGTGGGAAGCCAGGGAGGTCATGAGGCATCAAAGTACGGAACGACAATCTCCTCTCAGCAGCACAATACGCGTCCGTCTAGGAGACGAGAGAGCTGCTTCTGCCACACTGTCGGCCAGTTCATTCCCTTCGACACCGCAGTGGGCTGGAACCCATTGGAAAACCAGCCTGTGACCTGCTTCATAGCCAAGGTTGTAAGCCATGAAGACATCCATCACCAACGCACTGTAAAAAAACTACCGTAAAATTTACGTATATTTTAATGGCAGCTGTGTTGCCGTACCTTTCCCGTGAAAATTACGATGTCTTACAAAAAATGCAGCTGTAAAATTTACAGGGATTTTAATGGCAGCTATGTTGCCGGCTCTTCCCATAATTTTCATGACCACCTCAGAGAGTCGGCTTTTGGTTGAAGTGTGGAGTGCATAAATTCCCACAAATTTGGGAACAGCACCGTAGGATGTGTAATTGTGTCTTGTTTTAATGAAATTGCAAGTCATGCAGTAATGTGTGACACAAGTCCTAGAGTACAGGATCAGGCATTTATTGTACATACAGAGAAAAGCTGGAAAATCTGTGAAGTCTGTGGAATCTGCAGCGATCAAAACAACATCTTAGAGTTGCAAAGTACATTAAGTGTATTTGGTTACCAAGTAAAGTGTTCCCTTACACTTCTGCTGTTTTCCAAACAATCGCCTGAACTTCTTCGTAGGTTGTGGCTTTGTTCTTCAGCTTGCCGCCCCTGCAGGGCTGATACACAGTATAATCCTGCAAGAAAGAAAATGCAGGATATGTAGTACGACAGTGCTACCATTGGAATGTAGCTCCACGTGCACACGCAATACACATTCAGTATGGTGGCACTAGTACAGACACCTTTATGGTGGTGGCGGAGTACTTTCCAATACAAGCGAAGAAATATCTTAAGGTCTTATACTGGTCATAAAGACCTTAAATCACTCATATTTGATTTAAATCTTGTTAGACATTGATGATTTTGTGTTGAGTGACTGTGTGAAGACGCAATGATGTTAGATTGTTTGTCATTATAGATGTGGTCTAAAATTATTGTAAAGAAGTATATGTTTGGTTACAAAATAACAATGCTTCACTCATATAATCACAAATGTCACTGAGATTATTCCAGGAAATACATGTTAACAAATTCAACAGGTAGTTCCAATTACAATATATATGTTAAATGAAAGAATCAGCAACGCCATCGGTGAAGCAAGTATATATTTTTAATTTTGATGACTAGTGCTACGGGGGATGCATGCAGGAATGAGCAGGTTAGTTTACAGCAAATCACTGCACTAATCTCACCATGCACCAGAGGATTGCGCGCCTGTGTTTTTTACATAAAATATGTACCACATAAATTCGCTCCACCCAAATGTTGTTCATACTGACACATGCACGTCCTGCACCTGTACTACTCATCACCGAAAAAAAAGGGAGAGAAGGCACACAATTTATAACACTGAATGTTGAATCTAACACTGATTTCTTTGCTCCACGCACAAATCATGATTGGAACCACTTCCCCATTTGCTCGCAGCCATTTTACCCACTCATTTTAAAACAGCATACTGCAATTACGTCGCACCAGCATAACATTTTTTAATCAAAGTGGACTTTCTTTACTACTCAGTTTTTAGACTATAGTCATAACAAAGAAACAACTCTGTAATGCTTCTTGCATTCTGGATGAATAAGTACTATGGAGAGCAGAGCACAGCATCGCGGTGCACCAGCCTTACAGAGGGTACCACACTTTCTTACTGCTAGGGAGAAACAGAAGCTGGGTGATTTCACGCGGGGTCAGGAAGGGTGGTCCAGTCGACCTCAATTTTTTTTCTTTCAAACATATATGAAAGCCTTGTCCCTAGGAGGCATAGTTGTGCTGAAAGTAGTTGAAAATAATTGGTGGTTATTTTTCAATGAATTATCATTCAGATGTGGGCATTTCGACCATTGCACTTGCTACGCAGTTTGACGCCACGTATCTTCATAACTATTTGACATATTCAGCTGAATTTTCTTTTCACGTAGTGTCTCGGGTGGGTAGCATTTCATCTTATGTTCTGAGGATCCTAAGGTTTGCCTTTGAGGAGATAAAAAATCGCAGAGTTGCCTCATTTGTAAAATATGGTACGCCTTGGGAACCTCACAACTCGGCCCCCAGTTCTGACACTTGAAAATAATCTACATAATTGTGTTCGTATCGAAATGCCCTTTCTCCGCATAGCGAGTACATCGTATTGCGAATTAGGGCAACACCCCCAACGGTCTTTTTGTGAAGGGTATCTACGGAAAATGCGTAAATTCGATATCGCGCATCCCATATATTCCCACTCGTGACATTGTTCATTTTACTCACAAACGTTCTTCATGACGACTCAAAACATCACATCAAAAAAATTTTTGCTTAGAGATGGTCGAAATTACGTTGCGAACGACATTGTGTTACGAACGTAACTTCGACAATCCCTGAAGCTTTTTTTTTAATGTGCTGTTTTGAGTCGTCACGAAGAACGTTTGTGGTGTGTGCGTAAAATGAACAATGTCACGAGTGGGAAGTGTATATGGGGTACGCGCTGTGGAATTT
The DNA here is from genome assembly GCF_037126465.1 of Ornithodoros turicata. NCBI lineage: Eukaryota > Metazoa > Arthropoda > Arachnida > Ixodida > Argasidae > Ornithodoros > Ornithodoros turicata. Next base: position 201,503,653 of record NC_088201.1, read on the forward strand.
ACGTATTTTCCATAGACACCCCTCATAAATACACTGTTGGGGCTGTTGCCCTAATTCACAATACGATGTACCCGCTATGCGAAGAAAGGGCACTTCGAGACGAACACAATGATGCATATTACTTTCCGGTATCACAAATGGGGGACGAGCTGTGAGGTTCCCAAAACACAGTGATGGCCACTAACTACTTCTACAGCAGTTAACCTATAACTACTAACTACTTTGCAATGGAGTAGTTTAACTAGTACTACTACTTTTACAAGTTTACTCTAATTGACACCAGCGGCATGGCCGAGTGGACTAAGGCGTCCGCTCGTCGGTGGTAACCAAGGTCGTGCTGAAGACTGGGAGGTGGTGGGTTCGAACTCTACCGCCGACCGTGCTGTCTGAGGTTTCCCCTGGGTTTTCCGAAGACTTTCCAGACGAATGTCGGCACTGTTCCTCCTGAAGTCGGCCCAGGACGCATACTAATCCCCCTGTCCCCCACTCCTTCATGCTGTCCTCTCTCCGTCTGTACGCTGCTCATAGCCACAGTTGCTTCGCGGCGCTAACACACAATAAAAAAACTCTAATTGAGTAGTTTAACTAGTAGTACTTTTCAGGGGAGTAGTTAAAACTCCTTCTTTAACTACTGCAATGTATTTTAACTACATCTATAACTACTTAACGTTGTCCATCAACACCAATCCCTTGCATAATGTAAAAAACCCCGAGACTAGGGAACACGAAGGGACAGACACAAGGGGACAAAGGGACAAACACGAAGTCTCAAACAGACTGTTTGCGACTTCGTGTTGTGTCTGCCCCTTCGTGTTCTCTAGTCTCGGGGTTTTTACATTATGCATCACCTTCACCAGCTCGCTTGCTTCCTAGCCATTTTTTCATTGACCAATCCCTTGTAGTGTTCTTGAACACCTATAAATATGAATCACAAGCGGTGATAATGATATTTAATATATACTCTTGTGAATACGTCGCTTGATTCACATACTGTCGTAAAGTTCACTACCTGACTCCTGTATATTATGCGCTGACAAAAGAGCTTGCTACGGAAATATTTTCTATGGAGTGAAAGCTTCCGTTTACGACGGACCATGTACGCGATTTACACTCAGGCTCGTTCGCCACAGATCAATGCACCACGCACAAATATTGTGGTGGGTGCCGATTGCGCCACTGTGGACCGTAAAATATTTTGGCTTAGCCACGATGATCGATCATGTAGCCACCCTGTGCGGTTTCAATGCAATGCGGTTCATGTTGAGGCTTCACTAGACAAGCATTAAAAGTGAAGTTTTAGTACACATGTACGGTACAATTGCTCTACACATCCGTTCTCATCAAACATGTACCTCAAGGTAAAAGTCGGAAGCACAGTCGTGTCGTAAAGCTTGCGGCAAAATCGGAAGTAGTTGGCACATGCAGTAACCTAACTACTGTAGTTAACTACTCGAAATAGTAGTTTAACTAGTAGTTGCGACTACATTTCTGCAAGTAGTTGATAACTACTTTTTAACTACATTCAGGTAGTTTAAGTGGTAGTTTAACTACATGTAGTTAACTACTGGCCATCACTGCCAAAACGTACCACATTTTACAAATGAGGCAATTTTGCGAGTTTTAATCTCCTCAAAGGCATACCTTAGGATCTTCAGAACTTCGTATGCAGTGCTACCCACCCCAGACAATAAGTGGAAAACAAATTCAGCTGAATATGTAAAAAAGTTATGAAGATACGTGGCATCAAATTGCGTAGGAAGCGCAATGGTCGAAATGCCCACATCTGAATGATATTGCATTAAGAAATATCCACCAATTATTTTCAACTTCTTGCAGCGCCAATATGCCTCCTAGGCACAAGGCTCTAAAATATGTTTGAAAGAAAAAAATTGAAGAGGTCTACCGGACCACCCTGCCTGATTCGGCGTGAAATCACCCAGCTCTCAATATAAGATAGGCAGCTACATGTACTAGCCAGCGACCAGTAGCTTTTCTCAATGACTTTGTTTCCGACAAAAAACAAGGAGAGGGACACCGAACATTATCCGCCATGCTATGCACTTATTGCAGCAAATTCTAAGTGGGTAAAAAGGCGTGATTTCAATCGCAAAGGAATGCTAATGTTCTAGGGTGGACAAGCAGCATGCCAACCCAACAATACCCTAATTTCATGTGAAGTTATAATGGAGACCAGCTCCTTATGTTCTACCTTTTGAGACATAGGTGTGACATTTAAGTTATGAACACTACAAACATGTGTTATAGTCACTAAAGAACGGCGGTAAAAACGGCTAAATAAAATAAGCCGGAATAATATCAGTTTCTAGTTGAAAAGTGCTGTTGCAGAGTCAAGGATTGAAAAGATAAGGTGATGCAAGACCGATTGATGACAAAAATTTAAATACTCACTTTGTGTCACGAGAAACCATGCAAAAGAGATGCCCCCTCCTGGGTCTTCTTTCAGCAAGTGATCCAAGGCCAAGAGTGTCTTTTATGCCTTTCCACGCGACTTGGCCAGGAAGGATGATATGCCCAGAAGTGACCACCGCTGCTGGAGCAGATTGGAACCGAACAAATTAGGCAGGCGTCAAGAACACGTAAAACATGTTCAACAATCACGACATAGTATAAGTAACACCACATCGACAAGTACATACGCATATGAAGCACATCATATGTCCTATACGCATGTTCTTATATCTTTTCACCTAGAATACAAAATTTACAGCAGAACGGTTTAGCATTCAGTATCTTGAAGCACTGAAGTGGGACAAAGAAGTAAATCTAACACATCAGCAAGATAACTTACCTCCAGGTTACATCAGTGGGCATATGCACACGGAGCTTGCTCAGTTTCTTATAGCCGGCAGTGGCTTCAAGTGACGGTGCCTGGAAATAGTACACAGGATCATTTTCCATTTAGCGTGCAATAAGGCGAAAGTACGCGTCTTCTGGGAGTACAGTACGTTTATTTTTGCTCCGCCAGCGGGATTTGAACTTCTAATCTGCTCCGTCAGGCGCCCCCGTTGTGCCTAGTAAGGAAGACGCAATCGTGCAATAATTAAACGTGCGCTGCGGATATACCTTTCGGCAATGCGAAACATGATCACAGCGCAATGTGAGGTGAGTGTTGAGACACAATAACACTTTATACATACCTGAAACCCGCTGCATTTGGACACATGGAACTTGCATCGACTTCGCCGTCGCCATTTGCAAACGCCGTCGTCAATTTGAAAATGACATTGGCGATGACGATTTGTGCGCCCTTCGCTATCGTTGACTCTGCAAATGCCGCCGACGCGGCTACACTGCTGCCGGCAACATTGCGCGCTGCAGCCCTGTTCTGTTTCTTTTTGGCACTAATTTTTCTGTCCGTTTATTTAATCTCTGTGTATATTAGAAATCCGTCATGCTGTTCCCAGCGTAAGTAGGCTTTGTAGTGAAGAAGCTGGCAGTGTAGGCTGGGCCCCAGTGTCGTTGCGTTTCTGTCGCTAATACACGCTGCACAAGTGTACTTTGTCATATTAAATACCCTGAACAGTAAACGCTCCCGTCTCTTCGTGTCTGTTTTTCGTGTGATCTTGTCTTTAGTGCACACGTTATGCTAGACAATGATATCCACTGTTTGTAAGACATCCCGAGGTGTGAACGTACAGCAGCAGATATGAAAGTTACTGAAGTATGAAATTGGCATCTAATGAAATACAATGCATAGCAACACTATGGCACCATATGCATGTATACATGTACTGCAATCAACCATTTCTTAAAATTCACTGTTTCCAGCAAGCGTAGCACAATGTCAGATACGGGAAAGCAATGTGACAATATGCAGGACTACCGTATAATATACAGCCATTTGACCGTAATCAGGATTACGGACACACTACCGTCTTATTTACGGTGATAACGTCATAATTACGGCATATTTCAGTGGTGCCGTGTTAATGACACTACTTGGACCGTATTTCCAACTATGGTAGCATACCTGTTCTTTTTACGGCAAAAAATGAATTTTGACCGTAAAATTTACGGCAACTTTTTACAGTGTGTGGGTGAGCCTCGGATGCCCGAATTTTCAATAGCTTGCAGCGAGATGTAGACTCAGTGAACACGACCCATTCCCGTGGGGTAAAATCAACGATGTGCAGCAGAAAGAAAAGTACGGCATAGAGTTCCGCAGCTGTGGATGAGCTCATTCTAATAAGAATGAGTAGTGGAAACAAGAAGTATGACGAATAAATGGCGCCCTTCATTGTATTAATTTGCTTCCTTTCTTTCCTACGATCTTTAACATTAAGAGATCCTCAATCATCGATGAAAGTCATTGAAAAGGTTAGCAGGCTGTAGGACTCGAACCCACATCTTGTGGATTACCGGTCCAGGACACTACCAATTGAGCTAAGCAACGACGCCTTCTCAGCGACTTCCAGGGTGCGTCATCTGAAGTGACAAACCAGTCACTCTCTCTCACTCAGCCTCCTTTCACTCTTACATTTTTGCTCACTCATACATACATTCATACGACGGAGTCGACACAAGCGGCAACTATTGAACATGAGACAACTGATGTTCTGAGGCTGGAACAACATAGAAGTATGTATGTATTTGTCCCTTCGATGTTGTTCCAGCCTCAGAACATCAGTTGTCTCATCCTCAATCATGTTTGTGATCAATAATTATGCTAGGGACCCCTGGCAAGGGGTATTAGATAATGAAGAGGACTGAAAAAGCTGCGGTACCAGCTACTTCATTGAATGCAGCACTCCCCATGCACCTATTCTGTCGTGTGATGACTCTTGCTTATAAATATTTTTGTGAAATACGGATGGCCATAACACTTGTGGCAGCGATATCCAGTGCGAAACGTGTCCGTGTTGTCTTTGATTCACCTGCTGCTGTCGTTGTTGATAATAAGCATTGCTCTCCGGGGTGAGGAGGATCAACTGGGGGCGTTGCTCTCGGGCTTAAAAGAAGCAGCAGCGCTCGCGATTAGAAGGCACGTCTGGGGACGGTCGATAGGACTGGGCTGAAAGACGCGGCTGAGAGACACGGCGCTTCTGGGCTGGTGGCGGTAGCGTGGCTGTGCACGGTATTGTATTGTTGGCTCTGGATCTAACTGGTATGTAATAAAGGCTCTGGATTTCCTATGTCTGTTTGGAGTGTCGTTCCTCGGAGGCAGAACGAGGGGTCTTCCCCTGGGTGGGTTTCGATTGCCTGGTGATGGCAGTAGGATTCCCACAAATTGGCGCCCAACGTGGGGCCCGACTCCTGTTCGCCGGAGAGCTCAGTGATTGTGCAGTATTTTCTCCGGAAGGCGAAATAAGGGGAAGCGCCTCTGGTTAGGGGAGCCTCTCGTTCGTTTGAGGAGACACCGTTCCCAATTTTCTTTTCGTTTAGCTATTGCATTCTGTGCGTACCTCACTTGGCGGCCTGCCCGCGCTTTTCTTACCTTGTACTTTAGAGCCAGCACTCTACAACCTGCCCGCACTGTGCCACTTTTCCGTTTTTGTAGCCACAGCCCGACCATTGGCCCAGCGGGCCTACGGTTCAGAGAAGCGCATTCCTGTTACGAGGTATCTGCAGTGCCAGACCGGATAGGACCAGTGCCGGACCAGTAGGTGAAATTTTTCAGTCTCGCGTTACAGCAAGTCTGTCCACACGTGAGTAGCGTGTGCCTTTTTGACGATTCGTTGCACGTTGACGATGCACCGCTTTGTGCACGAGCCTCGACGAGGTATGGTAAATATTGGCACCTTATCAGCCCGCCAAATTCCAATTTGTAATCACCTGATTGAGAAAGGTTCCCCCACCCCCGGAGCGTTTATAATCACGCGCCCGGCGCCGACAGCAAGAAGAAATTACTCTTCCTGACTGTCAGAGTAGTTTCCTATCGGTGCTAAACGAGTTTTGGGACAGACAGCTGCATATCGCAGTCTGAACCTGGTCCCCTTGATTGATATCGGAGTTGTGCACTTTTATCAAGCGTACTGTTCAAGGGCCTAGCGGCTTGACCCGCTTTCGCCTAGGTTACGGATTAGGAAACACTTCCGAGCCTGTTTCACGGTTTGACGTGCTGGCTGCTATTCATGCGCCTCAACGTAATATCCACCATTTCGGTCGCATGCATCCGGCGCTCTCAATTTGGTTAGGTCCATTACTAGCTACCCTTGCCACCTCCGTTTCACGGCGAGACACGGTAGTTGGTTTCTCTTGAAGGGTTGTATGCAAAACCCTTTCGGCAGGGAGTCCCCTCCTAACCATATTGCACCCCTTTTCAGTTTTATTTTTCGCAGTACTGACATGGCTCCAGGACGAGGGAGGCCGGTGATCGCCCGGCGAAGACCAAGAGAGGACCCCGATCGCTGGCGAAATCGACAAAGCAACGCAAGTCCAATCAAGCGGCCCGGGTTCACACGCTGCAGATCAGTAGCAACCTGGACGGTCGTGGCTGGTGGTTGCCCGGTATCATGGGTTTCCCGCTCCAAATGGTCCTCCCAACAACGTCCACTTAGAGGAGAGGACCTCCAGCTCGTCTTGCCCCCTTTCCGTGGTCTTACGATTGAGGAGCGCCACCCAGGTGACCCTCTTCTTCCTCTCAACGAAGACGAGCGCCGCATGTTGTGCCCAAAGTGTTCCGTTCCGGAGATTCATCGACAAACCCACCGTCGCGAGTCCTTGCATCGCTCCAAGGTCGAGGCGGAACGTACATCCAGAAATGCAGCCAACGACGTGGAGGCAGCTGTCGCGGTCATTGCAAGGCACCGACCCGAACTGCTGCGGGGCGGGGATCTGCCCCAACCGGAAGAGGACAACCTTATTGGCATCCAAGATATTTGAACAGCGATGCTCCTCATCAAAGACTGAGAAGACCATGAAGACTGTTTCACGGGGTTGAAACGGAATGTGTGCTTCGCTGAACTGGCCCCTGTTACGATGCGAACTGTAGATTGTTTTTGTGTTCATACAAAATGTGTATGTGGTTGAAGTTTATTTGGATACCGTTACCAGTCTTAGCGGGTGGGGAGTGTGGGAGCGATAGCCAGAAACGTGTCCGTGTTCTCTTTGATTCACCTGCTGCTGTCGTTGTTGATAACAAGCATTGCTCTCCGGTGGTGAGGAGGATCAAGTGGGGGCGTTGCTCTCGGGCTTAAAAGAAGCAGCAGCGCTCGCGATGGGAAGACACGTCTGGGGGACGGTCGATAGGACTCGGCTGAAAGACGCGGCTGAGAGACACGGCGCTTCTGGGCTGGTGGCGGTAGCGTGGCTGTGCACGGTATTGTATTTGTTCGCTCTGGATCTAACTGGTATGTAATAAAGTATCTGGATTTCCTATGTCTGTGTGGAGTGTTGTTTCTCGGAGGCAGAACGAAGGGTCTTCCCCTGGGTGGGTTTCGCCTGCCTGGTGATGGCAGTAGGATTCCCACACACTTAGACCCCTGGCAGAACGAGCCTTGAAAGGTCCTTGAAACACCCTTGAATTGTTTATCCAAAATTGTTTGCGAACTGCATTTTGTTCTGAGTAATATTTATCTCACTTGCGGAAAAACATGTGGAAAGTAGGTCTGTACTTTTATGCACTGTGCACAGCCCTTGTATGTTACAAAAACTCAGTCTGCAAAATAGAAAGCCTCATTATTCAGCTCGTAAAACTCCTCAGCTAAATGGTTTCTTCAGAAGCGCAGAAAGTACAACGTGACAAGCAGATGGGTGATTCCAAATCACTGACTCAGTTGAAATCCTCCACCCTCTACACTGTACATGCATAAATTTTTTAAAACAAACTGTGTCATGGTATATGGAATTTGAGACGTTTTGCGAGGTGTTTGGAGATTAATGATGAAAGGCTGATGAGGCTTTGTATGTATTTGTCCTTTCTATATGTTCCAACCTAAGAACACCAATTGCCATCACGTTTGGAGAGTCCCGTTCTAATTTTTCTCAACTCTATTTTGTAATCAAACTTTTCTACGCTAGTTATTATGCCATAACCTTCACACTGTATTGGTCTGTAGTTACTGTCAACAACAGGTCTGTAGCACCTTGTGCCATATAGAAGTAATACATAAGTAAAATACATGATCCGTATGAGTTTGTAGGAGTGTGCATGAGTTTATGGGATGCCATCTTCACTACATTCTACATACCTAGAATTCAGACATAGTTCACATAACTTAATAAATTACCCGCAGAGACAACCTCTCGGCGACAGACATTGCTCTTACACGGATGATGAAATCAACGTCATTTCTTGGAGATGCGAAGATATGCTATGACGGTAAAAAAGGATGCAACGCGACGTAAACCAAACTGTACACCACTGCTAGAATGAACACCCGGCACTGCTTTGACAGTGAGAAAGCAATACCCCAATACCTATATTTTAACTCAAGAGCAATAAATAAAATACACGCAGTACTAATCAACACAAGCAGTCAACCGCAGCACGTCAAAATATGAGAGCCGTCGAAAAGGCTAGGCAACACAGGTTTCGTCTTGTCTGGTTAATCCTGTTTATTCCCAGTCCACCAAGCACAGCAGAACAGATCACTCACAGAAGTCCATCAACCGACATTTTCATCAAAGAACAATAAATCGCAGAAGCGCACGGGCGAGCTTGTACCTGGTACTTCCGGCAGATATTCTCGTCCCCAGGAGAACTCGCTGCTCAGGGAGGGAACTACCAGGAACTACATTAGACGCGGATGCATAGATCCTCGGCTGCTGATCTTGTCAACCAATCACAGAGGGTTTATTTCGAGGGTTTTATTTCGCTGGATTCATAGTACAAAGTTGATGTTTACGACTTTATTTTTCCATCGTGGATATCTACACGATTGATTTTGACGTGTTTATTTCGAGGGTTTTGTTGTTATAGGATTGATATTTCAGGGTTTAATTTTTACATGGTGTATTTCAGCGGACTCCCCGGTGGACGAGGACAATTTTCATGCCTCTTAAGTGATGAACGCTTCCGCTTATCAAAACGATCTCCAGGATTTAAATACTAGAGGCATAGTTGTATCATTCTACCAAAGTAAGCGTTTCTAGGTGGAAAACTGTCGGTTCCTCGTGCTTGCGCGCTTGCCCAAATTTTTGCTCCCGTGGGCAGGGCCAGCAACTTTCATGCCTCCTAACTCGTAAACGCTTCCGTTTATCAAAGTGCACTCGGGGATATAAATAGTAGTAGTATAGTTGCACCATTATACCAAAGTATTATTTTCTTGTTAGAAAACTGCTGGTCCCGGTGCTCGCGCGGTTTACGAGGACAACAAATTTCATGCCTCTTAAGTCATGGACGCTTCCATTTATCAAACTGCTCTCAGGGATATAAATACTAGGGCTATAATTGCACCATTCTACCAAATCATTCTTTTCTTGTTAGAAAACTGCTAGTTCCCGGTGCTCGCGCGGTTTACGAGGACAACAAATTTCATGCCTCTTAAGTCATGAACGCTTCCGTTTACCAAAATGCTCTCCGAGATATAAATACTAGGGCTATAGTTGCACCATTATACCAAAGCATTCTTTTCTAGTAGAAAACTGCTGGGTCCCTGTGCTTGCGCGATATACGAGGACAACAAAATTTATGCCTCTTAAGTCATGAATGCTTCCGCTTATCAGAATGCTCTCCAGGATTTAAATACTACAGGCATAGTTGCGTTATTCTACCAAAGTAATCGTTTGTAGGAGGAAAACTCTCGGTTCCTCGTGCTGGCGCGCGCTTGCCCAAATATTTGCTCCCGTGGGCACGGCCAGCAACTTTCATGCCTCCTAACTCGTAAACGCTTCCGTTTATCAAAATGCTCTCTGGGGTATAAATGCTAGGGCTATAGTTGCACCATTCTACCAAAGCATTCTTTTCTTACTGTGGGTTCCTGTGCTCGCGCGGTAGACGACGACAACTTTCATGCCTCTTAAGTCATGAACGCTTCCGCTTATCAAAATGCAAAAACTTTCATGCCTCTTAAAGGGGCCGTAAACAGGCCACCAAACATTTCTGAAATAATGATACCCCATGAAAGAATGCAGATCATAATACCCAAATATACATTTCGTTCGGCTCATGCCAGCTCATTGACCCATATAACTGCTTTCAAAGATGAGTAACCAGCGACCCTCTCTCCACCACGCATACCTCACATGACTACGTAGCATTTTACGGTCCAATCGGGGGGCCGAGCTGCGCACATGACGTTTCAAATTAAAATTATCAGCCAGTAAACATACTTCGTTATCAGCTGTGAGGCGGTACGTAGTGCGCGTATGATACCAAAATTAAACGCATTTCTTTTTCAGTTTGAGGCTGTAACTGTTTAGATTTTGAATAGAAGAGGATTGACGTTCATGTAGTCCAATTCCGCATTTGAAATAAAAATACGTGGAACACTCGATCGCAATTGGTGAGGAAAGCACTACGTCAAAATGACGTAAAGTTAGAGCGTGGGGCGGAGCTAAAATGCGAAACAGTGCAGTGAATATTTCATCCGTATGCAAGCGCCTTTTGTTTTGAGCGTTAGTAATTGCAGGGAGTTTTCACTGCCTAAGTTTCAATAATATAACACAAAGAAATGTGCACCTTTTGTACCTGTTTACGGCCCCTTTAAGTCATGAACGCTCCGCTTATCAAAATGGTCTCCAGGCTTTAAATACTAGAGGCATAGTTGCATCATTCTACCAAAGTGTTCGTTCCTAGATGAAAAACTGTCGGTTTCACGTGCTGGCGCGCTTGGCCAAATTTTTGCTCGCGTGGGGAAGGCCAGCGACTTTCATGCCTCCTAACTCCTAAAAACGCTTCCGTTTATCAAAATGTTCTCCGTGATATTAATACTAGTTGCATGATAGTTGCACTATTATACCCCCTCCCCCCCTCCCCCCCGCAAAGCATTCTTCTTCTTCCACTCAGCGGATGTAGCGAATGCTGATGCATTGTCGAGATTGCCACTGCTAAATGTTGATGATAAGACTGATTACGTGCAGTCATGCTCGGTCGCGGACGTTTTACCCTTATCTGCGGACGCGAATGGATTCGCAGCGAAGAAAGATAAGAATTTGTAGAAAGTTTTGTTGTGTGTATTGAATGGTTGGCCAGGGCATGCCACCGAAGAAGTGTTTTTGCCGTATTTTATACGCAGGAATGAACTGTCCTAGAACAAGATTGTTTTACATGGGGTAACCATGTTGTGATACCTGCGTCATTGTATTAAAGGAGCATGGAAATCATTTGGAACATATATTTTTGCACCGCTTGATATGAACATACTACATTCATAAACTGTCACGCAAAATATTTCCTTCGAAAAGCGCGAATTTCCTGACAAAATTTGTTAGCAAGAATGCGCCCCGTGACGAGTCTCCCCCAAGCCGAGTCTGGCGTCTGGTGACGTCAGGCGGCCGATCACTTGATTGGCTGCCGGAAGCGTCCGCTCCCCGCCAGAATCGTCTGCTAGCTCCGGAATCGTGGCGACTTACCGACTGAGATGCTGTTGCTATTTATTTGCGTTTGACATTCAGTTGCGTTCTTACATGATTTGTCTCGTACGTTTTGCATAAAACAAGACTGCGGGCAATGTAAAAGGTGTGGCTAGGCCTCTGTGTTGCCGTGACGGCTCGGGTTGAGGTGTACCGTGCGCGGTTGTGGTTTCTGTTCCGATTGTGCTGAGGAGTCGTTAATTAGTGAACAATATTGTGCCTGTGTGTGCAGCATACATATGATACGACTAAATACATTCCTGTCACTTGGAGATTTATTCCATGTGCCATTGTTGTATGGTGCGTATGACCATTCAAAAAAGAAAATGCTTATTTGGCCATGTGTTTTGGGGTTTCCCACAGATCGCTAGCAGATGAACTCTACTGACTTTATTTTGGTATCCATGTTGTTGTGCTTGTGGAGACGTTGCGCTCCTTGTATCAGTAAGATATGGTAAGCGCAATGCTACACAGCTATGCATTCATCGGTCCGCTCTTTCGCCTCAGAGATGCCAGCGTTCATGCGGTTCAGAGCCCATAGTGTTGACTACAACACAGAGAAGTCATGATGGTCGACGACCTCTTCAAGTGAAAACACTGGTCACTGCGCCGCGTCTTCATGACTATGCATTTGTAGCCAAGAAAAAGCACTATACTATTTCAATCCGAATGTTCGTTCACACTTAGCAGCATCACTTACCAGCCTCCACTATATTCGTGTGGCGAAATCGAAGCTGGCGGAGCTTAGGCTCCAACTCCATAAAACGTTTCGTCAAGACGAGCAGACGTGTCGCCTAAAGAGTGTTCAGTTCATCACCTGTCCTTTCCACGACGTCCGATGAACAGCAACGCTTCCTGCTCGGTCGGCTTGCCGGCGCCGCGACGCCGGAGAAATCGCAAAAAAGGAAGAAAATGACGGCGCGGCCATACGACGTCAGCGGCTGGCAGCCGAGTGAGTGGTCATTTCTGCCGCGAGATTCAAAGCTCCCTCGCGCTCTATGATTGCGCGCTACGCTCAAACTTTTTGTGCGAATATGTATCACAGGGATCAGAATCGTAATTTCTACTCCTCCCGTCATATTTTATTCCGATCATTTCCTTGCTCCTTTAACACTGCTGCATGAAAATCACCCAGGAATCACTAGGATGAAAATGCTGAGACGAAGCCACGTTTGGTGGCCAAGGATTTCAGAGGACATTGAAATTTCTGGAAAGTCTTGTGCAACGTGTCAGCTGACTCAGAACGCCAGGCAGCTGGTTCCATTAACACCATACAGTATAGTCACAAGATGGTGGCAGCGAATGCATTTAGATTTTGCGTATTGTGCCCCGCATTGGGTTTTGGCGCTTCTGGACTGTTATCCAAAATGGGTGGACGTCTTGCGGATGACTTTGACGATAGCGACAAAGGCAGAATTTTCAGCTTTCCTGTCTGCAAATGCTATTATCCGCGAGAAGATACCTCCGTACCATCCAGCATCGAATGGAGCAGCAGAACGCTTAGTCCAGACGGTTAAGAAAAGCCTTCTCAAGCAAATGAAGGACGCAGAACAATCTGGGGTCAAAGGAGATGTGCAGCACTGTTTGGATCAGTTTTTATTCAGTTACAGGAACGCTCCATGCCCAAGAACGGACAAAAATCCGGCCGAGTTGTTTATGTCATGAACAGCAAGGGCAAGGCTGACCCTTATTCATCCTGATCTCCACAAGAGGCTAGAACGGAACAAAGAAAGGGAGAAGAGAGTTGCGGACGCAACAAGAGGCCCTTGGAGAGAATTTCAAGCTGGCGACGCCGTAAGGATTTAGAGGGACCAGACCAGGAGATCCACTTTGGCTATCGGGCAGAGTAATCCGGAGAGTCAGCGCGGCAACATACACAGTAAGAGTTAATGACCAAGAAAGCAACGATGAAAGATGAAAGTCACTGAAAAGGTTAGCCAGCTGTAGGGATCGAACCCACATCTTCTGGATTACCGGTCCAGGGCTCTACCAATACATCACTACATCAGTTTATCTCTTGACCAAGAAAGATTTGTGCATGTAGATGACTTAGCCGCAGCGACATTCCGGAAGCCAAGTCCTACAGTACCGTTGCCATCACAACTGGACAACAGGTCGTATCCGGAGCCGAGGACTCGGTTGCCTCCTTCCAGCGAAGCTGGAAAAGACAAATTCCTCCAGACAAATTCCTTCAGGAGTCCACATCCACAAGTAGCGGGTCCCACGAGAGCCAAGCCTCGGACCAAGCGAGCTTCGGTTCGACATCTGAAACTCAAGACGCGCCGTCCACCGCAGCTGATACAGCTAGTTGCTCGTTGCGCGGAAGCCAGCGGACAAGACCTCCGCCTGAACGTTATGGACATTGTGTTAATTTAGGGGCGAGGAAATTATGTATCATCGTGTTTTGACTTGCTTATCAACTGACGCGTGTATGTGCGACTGGTATCGCGTTAAAGATAACAGGCGAGCGCAGCGCCACAGGTTGTACTTAAGCGGCTGACACTGAATAAACGGGTTTCCTTGTTGACCTGAAACTTGGTCCAGTCTGACTAGATACTACACATTCTACCAAAGCATTCTTCTCTGGGTAGAAAACTGTTGGTTCCCTGTGCTCGTGCGTTTCCACCCATTTTCCCATTGAGCCCGTGCATTTCACGTATACCTCCGTGGAACCAAGGAAATTATTTGTAGACTGTTCAAACTGCGTGAATATATTCGTTTCATAAGATGTCTGAGACACCCCAGAGAGCATTGCAATTTATGAAAGTGAAGTTATATTACTGAAGAGAAAGCGTTCTAATTCCTGAGAGACGTTGGCTTTATTGGCTTTTTGTAGCCTCAGAGTAATGTCATATATACATACACTCATCTTTTATTAGTCATCGTGTTTACTCTTAAATAACCGCAGCATCACCACTGTCTCAATCACACCTCAGTTTATGGTGCATTATGATATTTGTTGTCAATGCGCCATTAAACTCTCAATCATCATCATCATCAAGAAGCGTTCAAAATGTGTGGCGCCTACGGGTCCAGTAGGGGTAGGTTTCACCCAACACACGGGTGTATTAGGTGAAGCACGCTTTATGTTTTGTCCCTAATTCTTAGGAATGTCACCGACGTATCCATCACAGCGAAGTCAGCATCGAGCGCCTATTTCATCCGAGACAAAAGCCAGCGCTGGTACGCCTGCGACATGGCTTGCGACATGGCTGTCTAAAATTAGCACCCCGTTGTTTAAACCATCTCAGATCTCCATGTGTTGCAAGATAATTCATTTTGAGTAAGGAACATGTGCAGCATATGATCCACCTTTAAATATGATATTGGAACAACATGTTCGAGGGCAGTCAAAGAAATATAGGCTGCAGAACTGCTGACAGGCGATTTCAGACAACCGTGTCGCGAGCAGTACATTCACCACCACCACGAACTCCTATGGGTCGTATCCTCCCATAAACATACCCAAGATTCGCGGACACGTCTCCCTAAAGTGCGCTTAGCCTAATAGCATGTGTTCAATAGGCAAGACAACTTTACGACGTGTGTAGGTGAGAGGAGGCATGAAACCCGAAAGGAGGGGGGCGGGTGACATAAGAGAACGAACACTTATCGCTGGGTCACTTCCTTTTCATTGGTGATAACGGGCACTCCGTGACGAGCTTGATAAGGATCCTTCAAACTTCTTCATCGCTCTCAAATGATAGATTTCTCTTTAGAGGAGTACCGCTCGTACAAATGACATTCTCAATAGCATCATACCTCCGATTAGAGCCCTGCACGGGCCAACTTTTCCGGGCCCGACCCGGCCCGGGCGCATCGAAACATGACCCGGCCCGACCCGCGCCCGGACCTTCATATTTTTATGCGGCCCGACCCGGCCCGGTGACCCAGTGACTAGAGCCCGGCCCGATCCCGAATTTAAGCAAATAGAGCCCGGCCCGGCCCGGCAGGGTGACCCGGCGAGTAGATCCCGGCATGTATTTCCAGCCGCAACGTACGCGTTTCTGGCGATTATCAAACAAATTTATCAGTAAATTTATAAGGAGAGAAGACAAACATACAAGTGATGGCGGTTTAACACCATAACCGCACCAGACCAAATTAAATCCAGAACGTATGCGGGCATGGGCGTTATCGTTACACTGTCAAGATTTTGCGGAGGTAGAGGATGCTGTCAACAAACTCCTTCTCCCAGTCCATACCCCTCTCACCAAGCTCTGCCAACTGATTGTGAAATACGTGAGGAGCAATGTAAAGTGGCTTTCAGAATGTTCGAGAGGGTCGAATCATATGCCTAATGCAGTATCCCATGCTTGTCTTTGCAAAGTATGCACAGGAATGACGCAAGCGCATGATGATATGAACTAATGCATCTCCATTGTGTGGAATTAGCTGCGTGGCCTGGCCGGGCCTGACTCTCGGAAACATATTTGTCGGCCCGGGCCCGGCCCGGCCCGCGGTGGTGGCGTATTTTAACGGCCCGGCCCGCGGTGCTAGCGTATTTTGTCGTCCCGGGCTCGGCCCGGCCCGGAGCACACAGCCAATAACAAGCCCGGCTCGGCCCGCGGGCCGGGTCGAGGGCCCGTGCCCGTGCAGGGCTCTACCTCCGATACTTTGTTTTCATTATGCAGTGTGTTTCATTTAAAATGAATCATTTTTTTATAAAAATGATGCAATGCACTTGAACCAGGCCTAATGCGTGATATTAGTAAGGGTACAGAGATCGTCTATTTTTGTTTTCCTAATTCATTAATTCGATAATTGAACCTAACTGATGATCCTTTTAAGTGCAAGGCATATATCAATGGCGGAGTTGTGGCTGGGGAATGGGGTATTCGATTCCCTTATCTATGGTTGCGTACCTCTTCTCAGTTCTTTTTGTTTTCTTTCTTTTTTTCCTGGCCATAAAAAAACGCTCCTGAAATTTCGAAATACAGTCCGACAGCTGCTCAAACGAGCATGGAAGGAAGTGATCTCTTCGTTCGTTCAAAATGTATAGACCACTTTACTGTTCAAAAAAAGAGGAGTCATCTGTGCATGCACGAAATCAGTGTGGGCAAAACACACTAAACGCAGCTGTGCAAACACTTCCCGCATGCGCGACGTCGGTTGTGTTGCACTATTACACCGCTCTCGCCTGCAGAATACCCAGAATTTAGAAGAATTCCAGAATACCCAATAATTTAGAGCTAGGAATGCGACAAGTGTTGCCACAAGACCAAATTGTTTTTGAACGGTGTACAACATGATGATCTCTTTGCGCTGCACATTGACAATTGGACAGCCCAGCCACGAAAAATGCCGCTAGTTTTTCCAATATTTTCGCCGAGGCAGTTCACTGTTGATATTGTGCAAGCGTGCAAGTCACTGGAATCACACTATTACTTCACATTAGGACAGCCGTTTGATCGGGGCGTTTCTGAAAACAGCGCTAATCGTGCACCAGTTCGTGTTAGCGTCTTTTATTTGTACACAGGTATCGTGAGGGACTCTCACAAATGCGGTGTCAGGGAAAAGCAACAACAACATTATTACAAGATGAGGAATGGGGAGTTTCATTGCGATACTCTACCCCTTTGCTGGTGGTGATGCGGAGAATGAAATAACGAGCCCATTCACAATAAGGATCGAAGACCTATGGTATCCAGAAAGGTGAAGAGCGCTTTGAGGGCAGAGCGTTGACGGGCTGAATCGGGCCGGGTAACAAGCAATTTTGTGTGGGAATGGGGGCGATGGTTCAGCTTCGGGTTTGAAAAGGATGGTAGTGTGGGCAATGGAGAAGAATATGCTCCAGATCTTTTGCAGCACCGCATTGACTGTAGACTTAACCTGCCTCAAGCTGTAACGCCACTGCGCTGTAAAAGTCACACTGAGGAGCATTCGATGAACAAATGCAGCATCTTAACGTGAGCTGTGTCGGGGCATGCATCTGGGCACTCTGTTTTGCATCACTGGGGGAGAATGTTAGCGGTCCGTTTGTGGGTAGCAGAGAAGTCACGAGGTGTCGAAGTACCAACCGACGATCTCCTCTGAGCAGTGCAGTACGCGTCCGAGACGAGAGAGCTGCTTCTGTGGCGCCGTCGGTCTGTCCATTCCCTTCGACACCGCAATGGGCTGGAACCCATTGGAGAACCAGCCTGTGCCCAGCTTCGTAGACGGGTTTGTAAGCCATTAACACACCTATAGCCAACCGTGCGGATGAGCTTTGGATGGCAGAATTTTCAATTACTTGCAGCGCTGATATTGAGTCAGTGAATACGGTTCAGTCCCGAGGGTAAAGGTATCAGGCCGCGGTGTCAGGGAATCTTTTCGTTTGCCTGATCGAAACGATTCCAACACACAAAAACGATTTACAATCAAACGACTTCCCCGTTATGCGTTGCGTAGAAACTTATGGAAATTGATTTCAACCTCTAATCATATGATAGAAAGTTGAAATTCGACATTTCCTGTCTGCCTGTGTGTTGGCTGGTGACTCTCTAAACGTGTATTTGCGTGAGATTTTTACTCGATTAGTATAACTGGTACATTCCTACGAAACTTCTGAGCAAATCTTGCGTGTCCAATCTGTAATATTAGTGCCTTGAAAGCTACCGGAAACGGACTGGTAGGCTTGGTGATCCCCCGAGCGAATTCCATCGTCTATATCGGAAGCAGGCAGACCCCAGAGTAGTCGTATGCTGCACGCGTAGTTCCTGCATGGCTCAATGCTGGCGCGGACACGAATCAGTTCGGCATCCCTATCCTACATGCTCAGTTGTTCATCTCTTTTATATGGCGGGTACCGACACTGACAGTGCAGTTTGGCGTGGTGAAGGCGCCTGCGTGATACAGTCACAGCTTATTAAAGAGAAGGTCAGTGTATGGTATTTTGATTGAAACAAAATAGAATCATCTCTTGATTAATGAAATTGCAATTTACAAGTTCCTTCCTTTTATTAACAGTAGCCTCTGAAACGAAACACATTTCTTTAGTTATCAACCTCCATTTCTGAAATCATGGTAATATTTTGCAGGAATATTGACCGTTCATATACTGCGTGTTAGCTGCATTCGTTGCAATAAAATAAATAATTCATGATCAGCATGTATTATTTTAATATAGAGGTTCACCTATGTCGAAACATGTCGAACAACCAGTGTACCTACGACATTATATTTACAGTCTGACTTTTTCATGTTAAACTCATCTCCTACTGATTATTATCCCGAATCAGCTAAGCCCCAGTTTGGCAGCAACATTATTTCTGTCCGAACTCCAATCGCCTACACGTCTAGGATTTAGTGGCAATGTGAATGCCTATATGTGTTGTAAAATTATTTTAGTGCAAAAAATATTGCAAGGCATATTTGATATCACAACATTTGGCGTTTGTCGCCGTAAATTGTGACAACTGTATATATAACTTCTTTTATCTGAGGTCCCGTTGCTGCGACAGAAGAGAAAAAAAAATGACGCTCATAACCCCCAAATGCATCAACAGCGCCTGATGTCATCCTGATTGGAAAAACTGAAAGACGGCATCTCCATATTTTTCTTCCTATACCTAGAGAACATACTTAACCCAAAAAAAGGCAGACGCAAGTATAGTTTGTTCAAATGTAGAACAGCATCAGCTGTGTAGAACGCAACAGCTGTGGAACAGCATTCACATCTATGTTTGGACATGTCACTTGGCAGCAGTAGCTACATGTCTGCCGACTACTCCGTGAAACAGCTTTGTAAGAATTGTGGAGGACAACCAGCCCCCCCCCCCCTGCCGCCTCTGCGCCTGCGCGCGTGTTGGTCTTCGTTTTAGTTGGTTAACAGAATCGCTCCTGAACAGTCACAGCAATAAACAGTCGTGTGTTCCAGCTGGAGTCATCCTTACCCCGTACGCTTCCCAACAAGCTTATTTTACTGAACAGATTTTCTTTGAACATGAAAGAACTGATGTTCTGAGGCTGGAACAACATAGAAGGGACAAATACATACAAAACCTCAATTTGCTTAAGCTTAGCTCAGTTGGTAGAACCCTGGACCTGTAATCCAGAAGATGTGCGTTCGACTCCTACAGCTGGCTAACCTTTTCAGTGACTTTCATCTTTCATCGTTAATTTCTGTGTTGTAACAAAGCTGTGTGTTGTTCGTTCATTCACCTACATGTTTCCCTCTACTTTCTGCAAGCCAATACCTATTCCCCCGAATCACGCAGGTTTTGATATCGGGCACCGACCTACAGTTCTGTGCCTAGTACCGACAGCATGCGCAATTCATTCGTTTTCCTTTACACCCATGTGTGCAAAGATGCAAAATCTTGATGCTTCTGTTAATAGTTCACTTGCATGGTGCGGCGAGCACGATGATGCGTACTTCGCTGTACTTGAAACGAATGTACAAAAACGAACGCGGAGTTCACGATAAAAGCACAATGTAATAATAATAATAATAATAATAATAATAATAATAATAATAATAATAATTCATTTCACCAATGACACTTAGTGAGGGGATACAGACAAAAAGCTGCAAAAACTGCAGCTTGACGAGGTCTGACCCCCCTTTGTACACTCGACAGATACAACAAAGTCAATGACAAATAGCAAACCAGATGAATTACGGAGTTAGATAATGGTACAATGCATTAAGATGCATAAAACAAAAAAGCTATGAGAACACACGAAATAATATGACTATCCTAGTGAACATGCGATACATGGCCTTTATAGAGCGAATTGAAAGACAGCTGATGTTAATGTTGTTTTGGATATGGGAATTGATATGTCGTGGAAGATTATATGAAACCAACTGTGAGCCATAGTTAGTTCGTGCACACGGTGTGAAGTAGGGCTCATTGTAGCGTAGATGTTAATCTCATGGCTAAATTGGCTAGGGCTAGAAAGATGTGTTTTGCTTTACTGAAGTTACATGTGTAATGGACATACGGTATTTATAGAGATACATGATTCCGATTATGCTAAATTTCGCGAAGAGGGATCCTCTTGGATGTAAAAAGGGAACGTTTGTTATGTGACGAAGTACCTTCTTCTGACACAAAAGTAACCTTTCAAGATTTGTTTGCGTTGTGGTTCCCCAAACTAAGTGACAGTATGTGAGGTGAGGGTAAACCAGTGCGTTATAGGTCATAACGTTTGCCTTAGTTGGAAGGACGTTTCTGTGTCGACCTAAAATGCCGATCACGCGCGATATTTTGTTAGTGATGTAACCGGACGTGTTTATTCCACGACATCGTATCAGTGAACCAGACGCCCAGTGACTTCACCTCCTTGACAAAAGATATCGTGCTTGTACCGATAACAATAGAATCGGAGCAGGAAATAGCCTTATGCAGTGGGTGGAAAACAACAGCCTTGGTTTTAAGGGGGTTAATTATCAAACATTTTTTTGTAGACCACATGTAGAAGGTTGATAAGAAGTTGTTCATCTTTGTTGTTAAATCTGTGAGACACTTCCTTGCAGGAATAGGGCGGTGTCATCAGCATAAGCTACTATCTTAATGTGGTTCGATAAGGCAAACATGTCATTCACATAGATAATGAAAAGCAGTGGACCAAGAATGCTCCCTTGTGGTACACCGGTTGCGATGTGGTGTATTCCCGAACACTGCCCCTGAATATCAACAAAACTGTTTGCGATGCTGAAGATAAGTGCGTATTAATTTTAATGGAACACCGCGGATACCGTAGTGTTCAAGCTTTAAGAAGAGAACACCGTGATTCAGTAAATCGAAAGCCTTGGTGAAATCGATGAACAGACCGAGAGTAATGAGTTTTTCTTAGAACCCGGAAAGGATATATTCTTTCTGGGACAGAAGAGCTAGTTCTGCCGAGCGTTGCTTTTTCAAAAAAATACCGAAACAATGTAAACTCTAAGTTACGTCGCGCGAAGAAGCTACATTACAATTCAGTTTTCGAGAATGTTTCTGCTAAGCCAAATATTGCATGGAAGCGTCTTAAATCAGTCGGGAAAACAGTCGGGAAAACAGCCCTGTCGAGGAGTTGGCCGTAGGTGGAACGGTGCTAACTGGTGCACGGTTAGCTGGAGAGTTGAACACTTTTTTTGCATGCCTATCACACTTACACAATTTCACAGGTACAAGTTCACATCATCCTGGCATACACTCCGTTCCACGCCAAGACAACGGTTTCTTTCTGTTTCCAACAGATTCACAGGAGGTCATTTCAATTTTTAAAAACCTCAAGAATAGTAGTAGTTGTGATAAAGACGGGTTTTAGATCCGCTCAATTAAATTCGTTCTCGATATAATTGCTCCTGTATTAGCTTTTATTTTTAACGAAATAATTTATTCCGGTGTGTTTCCGAAGGACATGCAAATTTCAAAGGTGGTCGTTTTACATAAAGGTGGCGACCCTAATGTTCTCAGTAACTATAGGCCCATATCAATCCTATCAGTATTTTCAAAGGATTGAGAGAAATTAATCCATGGGCGTCTTTTATCATTTTTAACAAATAATTCCATGCTTTCCGATTCTCACTTTGAATGGAAAATAATTAGATCTTCGGCACGCAAAATAACATGACAAAAACGCAAAATACGCATGACGCAAAATATGACACGCAAAGGCAAGCATAACATAAACATGGTTTGAAACCACAGAAGCCACAACTCTACAAATTTCACAAAGCAGTGCAGCTTATTGCAGATCGATTAATAACTTTAAAAAACGTTTCCTCAATTCAGCAATCAACGATTTCGCATAATGTTCGCCTTCGCTCTGCTTACCGTTGACATTCGGTGCACTACGCTTAGCTTGGACCAGTTGGATGGCTTGGACTGAATCTGTAATTCACTTGGATCCAAAGAATGATCCAACTTTGAGCACAGTCTGTCCAGACATGTTATACATTGCGCCAGGTATGGGGGAGGAATTTCTGTGATAACTGAGGACGTCTGATGGCTGCCGCCCGCGTTTGACGAATAGGGGAAATGACTTATGCCCACCTGGCTCGCTGTCACGGAGGATTAAGGAGACCGAACATCGCCCAAACGCAACGCACCTGATTCCTCGAACCCTTTGCCGCTGCAGGGCGGCGCTCGCGTTATCTGGTAGGCTGTTTCACGAACATACACGCTTTGGTAGTGCCTCGAATGCAATCCAAATGCTCTGTGAAGATGACAGTGCAGCGTGAGTTTGAACAACAAACATGCAATCCGTGTGTTTGGCATCGTGTTAGTGGCATTAGTGTTTGACATCGACCGGTGTTAAAGGCATATTAAATTACACTCGAAACATCTATGACCATAGAAGAAAAATGCAAGCGAGCAATATCACGGTCTGCCGCAGAAAACGCGCGTTACGTGATCCCCGCAGAGTGTACTCCAGGCGTTCTCAACCAAAATTTTCAGTACGCCGAACTGCCATTTCTCGCTCGCTCCTTGCTGTAGGTTGATGAAACGTTGTAGGAGATTGGAAATACACCTAGCTCTGGCCTCGTCAACCGCCGTTGACGTGCTACGCTTATTGTGAATGGCACGACGCGTTATATAAGCCCACAAATGGTTGGCCGTCAAGTGGTTCACAAACGCAATCTCGACGGCAAAGGATAGAAAATTTCTTCCTCTATGTTTTAAAATTACACGGGCCCACCTCAATTTGCGTTGCTGATCGGATTTGTCGTTCGAAATCTGGACACGGGTATCATTTTACAGCGTAACTTAATTACGAAGGTACGACCGGGCTGACTGACAGACATTGTATGATGAACCATTTCCACCATTCAATTATAAGAGCCATTAAAAAGTGATTGGCACACTGCTGACATCGCGCTACAATTGCGTAATCGTCCATTCAATGTTTTGTACTTGGCTGCAATATTATTTTAAATCTCGCAGTGGCGTTGGCTTTGGGTCATGATGTTCGCAAGCTCCAGGATATTGTGAAATAATTCCTGTTGTACTTATTTTCTCATTCCTATTCATCTTGCACAATTTTTTAATGTTACTTTCTCTTGAGGTCTCAGCACCGCTGAGTACAAAGTAGTAGATACTGCACTCTTTTTCAATATTTGTGAGCTTTTTGTGGCGAAATACAATCGATCTATCCATATTCCTAAGCTCTGCAGTACCTAGTAGCTCGCCCACGATTGGCACACACCCTTTAAACACGTAGGAACACATACAGACAACACAAGAATATCAAAAGACCAAGTCAGCCTGCATTTTTTGTCTTCGTCGCACTGTTTCTCTGCAGGGCTGTGTAACGTTATCCCCTGTATGGAGGATTACCATTCTGGTCAGGCTGTTCTGAAGGAGCGTGTAGTTTTGAACAAAAACGTGCAGTAGAAAAAAGAAAAGGAATGTGAACTTTGCCGAACATGATCGTGTTTACTTATCAAATTAGTTTCCTGTGTGCGTATGTTGCACAGGAGTTGAGTTTGAAAAGTGCATTACCAAGGCGAGACGCTGCAGAGTTTAGCCTCCCACGCCGCGCGCCCACAAAAGGTTGCAGGAATTCGGGACCATACTTTATACGAGCAGCGTCATGCGAGATCGGTCTCCTTACTTCTCCGCGCTCGCTGTTTCTCCGCGCGGCAGCTTGCTACGGCGCGGCGCCAGCTGTACTCCCTTCGCCGCTCCGTTTAAAATCTCGCTCAAAAAATAAAAGAAAACTCCTCGCATGATGAAGGCAAAATTTCGGTTCCAGACTAGAAAAAATGTTTCCTTTCTGGTGAAATAGAGAGAAAAAATCGTTTCATAGTCCCTTTACGAGTACGAAACCAAGTTTATGCCGTCTTAGGTTATTTCAGTGACAGGTCACATTAGTTTAGTGCGGCTTCCTGGCTTTTTTGGACACTTTCTCTGTAACATGCACACTTAAGACAGCAGCGATGGTGTACTTTCCCCACAGGGGCCCACGACATCCAAAAGACTGAATGCTGTTCTTGCTATAAAGACCAATCGTACTGCATACTCAGCGTCCACCTTTCCCACCATTCCGTTTTGTAAAAGCAAAGAGAAAGAAAAGAAAAAAGTCTTCTTGGTTCGGCCTGACGATCGCCACTTTCCTAAATGCCCGACGTGAATAGGGATGTGATGAAATACGTGACCGAACCAGGAATTTCATAACGGGTCTGGAATCGTTCAGTCGTTTAACAAAATGCTTGATTTTGCCTGTAACAGAGATATGGATAAAAATACCAGGCCGAAGAGGTGAAACAGCGAATCAGATACTCGTCAGGAAGCAGTTGGGGCACTAACCTGAGTTCGTTGCATCCCGACCTCAGGTCTTTAGCGGCCCGGTGTTCCAAAGCGGTGTGTAAACCGTCGACGGGAACCGGATATGTCGGGTTGCTCCCCGTCTACGCCCCGATTGTGCAGCCTTGGCCTTTTACACCTTTGTCAGTCTTATCAGAGGGTCCTCTTTTCAATATTCACAACGAAGACAGATACATTTATTTTAGTACATGGTGAAGACGATGATTAGTGTACATAAGTACTATACAGCTGCGCACAGTTCAGTGAATCGACCTCAGTTTGCTCTCATTTACAGTAAGTAAATTAGTTGGTATGACTCTCAAGTGCAGTCACCGGAGGTAAAGTTGAGTTTCATGAGGTCACGTAACAGTTGAACTGTCTGGTAGTTCCCTGTATACTTGAGGTCACCACAGCCTTTTCCGTCTACGACAGAGAATTCCATGTGCAACATGGTCCATCCGCCAGTGAAGTTGTGCTCCACGGTGAGGTTGCACATCTGTTGCAATAGAATGAAGACACTTATCGATCGCACAAATGCTTTCAAGTAGGCGGTACGTGTGTGAGTAGTATGGCTCAGCAGTAGTGTGCGTGCTAAGGTAAGGTTTTGACAGTGTGCTGAAAACGTGACCAGCTGAACGTTTTCGGTTAGTGCCTGCTTTGCTCGGTTACTTTTTGAACCGCGTGTATCCTATATGCCCCAGATGTAACGGTTTCAGACTTACTTCAAGATTTTCTAAGTTGAGTAAAGACGAAATAATGTGTGCAAGAAAGGTGGCATCAAAAGTTGGTGATATACATAATAATATCCTGTCAATCTACAAACTTATGCGATGAAACTCCCCATTCATTATCTAAAAAAAGTTGTTGTTAGCGCATTAAGGGAATTCATTCATGACCTTGAGTATCAGGAAATGACTATGAACAACCAGACATGATGACAAAGATGACGTTCTGACTACGGTTTGGATACCGGTATCCCCAAATCCCGGGATTTTGCCCTTATTTTTGTCCCTAAATCTCTGTATTTTTCGAGGCCGAATCCCGGGATTTTCGGATAATAAATTTTAGCGTCCTTGACAATGAATACTAAGCCGTGCGGAGTAACTTTTGGTTTGAAGCATCCCTAACTCACCGAAAAATATTATTTGAATCCGAAACCGAGCCACCTGACAGATAGTTTAGTTGCCGACTAATGTGAACCGCGCAAGCCATGGCCGAGATGTGCCCTCAAGTAGTATTAAAACTCCTATAAAGTCACAAAGAGTCTTGTGCATAAGGCTACACACAATACAGCCTGGTTCTCTCTATGTCTTTCTGCACATTCGCTCTTTTTTTTCTTCTTTTTTCGAAAGTTATAAGAGAAAATGAAACAGACTTTTCAGACAACACTACACGGGAACACGACCGTTACTGTGGACGAATAAAGAGGGAGAAATGCAAAGTGTCCCATTCCATTCTGAAAAGCGGAAGACGCGAAAAACGTCATTGATTTTAGCTGCAGCATCAGCATAAGTATCAGTGCTGAGTGTCATGTCTTCCCGTGCACTGCTAACGGCGAGAAGTATCCTGTGATGCAGCAACAAGTATTCCGTAGTAGACGTCAAGAAATGACGCATTATAACACGAAGTCTATGCGAATCCCGACACGGTGGGAGATCAATATAATATGCGGCGAAACTTGTTCCTGGTGACAACATTATTTCTCTTCTTCTTCAACTACAATGCTCCTGTGGGGATGACAGGAACCGTGGGCTGTATCAAATTTGTGATATGGTGGATGTGTAGGTGGATACAGTCATGTGCGGTATACCGTGGATAGTTCCAAAAAATCCCGATCCTGTTCCAGGATCCCCGGATCCACATTTAGAAATCCCGAAATCCCCGGGTTGTAAAAACAGCTCTGGAGTTTGAACGCAAACTCTGACTGTTGTCCCCTGTTGTTTTCCCTAGACGTTTCCGCATACTTAAAGATGCAATGAAATGACCGTTAACACAGCTTGAAACCCTTACTCTTCTGTGAAGCTGTGCAGCAGGAGTCACCATGCAAAATATTTTTGCTCTGCGGTGTATTGTCACTGTGCCACATAGTCTTCAAAAGCAGTTGAGAACACGGAGAAAGACAATTGCCAGGAGGACGCACTCTTACTAGACGTGCTCTCATTTCGCTAGACAGATAACGTCGTTAGTGTCCGCTACCCCATTGAAATGGAGCTCCAAAGGAGAGCTTGGCGCGGCCGGCAAATTCCGGAAGACAGTGGCGAGTTTTCGTCGCGTGCTTTTCAGCAGGGATGGATAACGGACGTGTTTTCGTTAATGTTTGCATTTTCGTTACAGCCTTATTTTCGTTTCCGTTATCAGTTTCTGATAGCAGCTTTTAATTCCCTTTCCGTTACGTTCCCGTTACTGTTTCCGCTAATGGAACGGCTGTTACAGAAATGAAAGAGTACAGCAGGGGCTTGTGGTCAGTGTATATGGCGAACTTGCGGCCTTCCAGGAAGTGCCTGAAGTAGTTCACCGCAAGATACACAGCTAGCAACTCGCGGGAGAAAGTGCCGTAGCGAGTTTCCCTGTCCTTGGGCTTCCTGGAGAACAAGGATAGCAGCCGCCACGAGTTCGAAACCCACTGCTGCAGCACGGCTCCGACGGCAGATGACGATACATTTACCATGATGTTGGTGGGGGCGTCGTGCTGAGGGTGGGCAAGCAGCTTGGCAGTGGACAGAGCGTGATTTGCCTTCTTGAACGCGTCGAAGGCTTTGGGGGACAAGGGGAGCGATGATGAACGGGTCTTCGTTGTTGTGAGTAACGCCTCTAACGGCTTCAAAATGGAAGCGCAGCCGGGTACAAATCTTCTGTAAAAGCTGACTAATCCGAGAAACTCCCGGAGCTTGCGCGAAGATGTCCACTGCGGAAAGTCTTGGATGGCCTGCACGAGAGCAGATAGAGGGATGATACCAGAGCTTGCACTGTGGTAGCCATGAAAATCCAGCTCCGCGACGCCGAACTCGCTCTTCGCGGCGTTGAAGACGATGCCAAATACGCTGAGCCGTGCGAAGAGCGCTCGAAGATGGTCAGTATGCTCCTGTGACGAGAAGCTGGCAATGAGGAGGTCGTCGATGTATGCGAAGACGAACGGAAGACCTCTGATGACCGAGTCGATAAAGCGTTGGAATGTTTGCGCCGTATTCCGCAGGCGAAACGGCATCCGCAGGAACTCAAACAATTCGAATGGAGTAGCGATGGCGGTCTTCGTGATGTCATTGGGTGCCATAGGTATCTGATGGTACGCGCGCACGAGATCAACCTTGGAAAATGTCGTAGCACCGTGAAGATGACCAGTAAAGTCCTGAATGTGGGGAATGGGGTAGTGATCCGGCACGGTGGCCGCGTTCAAAGCCCTATAATCTCCACAAAGGCGCCAGTCCCCTGTCTTTTTGGGCACCATGTGCAGAGCTGATGACCAGGTGCTCAAGGAAGGTCGAATGATGCCGAGGTCGAGCTCATGGGCGAATTCATCTCGAGCCAGTGTCAACTTCTCTGGCGCAAGACGACGCGAGCGAACGCGGGTGGGTGTTCCGGTGGTTACAATATGCTGGGCTACGTCATGCTGCACCGGGCGCTTCCAATCAGGAGGCTGCGTAAGCGCTGGGAACTCGCGCAGAATGGCCTCATAGCGTGAGGTCGGCTGGAGAGTGCGGAACATCGGTCCAAGAATGGGTGTTGCGGACTGCTCGCCGTGGATCACGAGGCCAGTGGTGGCGTCTACTAATCGTCTCCGACGCATGTCAACGAGAAGCCCGAAATGAGTCAGAAAATCTGCTCCGATGCACTGTGCGCATGCACTGCACTGTGCGCAACCTTGATCTGCGCACTGTGTACAGAGATCAGAAGGCTTCAAGAGAGATGCTGCTGGACGTGATAAGGATCATGCGCACAGTGTTCAGAAGGCGCTGAAGGAACAGCTCGCGCATGATGGACTCGTCGAGTGCCGACGCCTGTCGCCCAACAGCTGTTGCATACAGCGAAGTAGCTGTGACGGCTTCCGGTCTCCGAGAACCTCAGCTGTGAGCAGCTGTCGCAGGCGTTCCTGCTCCGAAGCTGTCGTACGCCTGGTCAGTGCGCTCTTGAGTGCGTCATAAGGGTTATCCGCGGGGGGAACGCTGATGACGTCCCGAACCTCCGCGGCTTCACTTGGTCCGAGGGCACCCACGACGTGGTAAAACTTGGTGATCTGAGCCGTTATGCCGCGGAGTGCGAACCGTGCTTCGATGTTCGCAAACCAGAGGAAGGGATCAGCTGGCCAGAATGGGGGAATCTTGATGAATACCGCCTGAACAGGCAGTGAAGGAGAGGGCAGGGACGCTCCCTGGTCAGGAAACCGTCCTGCGCTTGCAGGATTCGAATCGATGGAAGGCCATGAGGGTTCTTTGACCTTCGGGTCACCAAGATGAAGGAATGAACGAGGAGACAACCTTCGTTGGCAAAGATCAGAAGAGAACTGATTCACGTTTATTCGCGCCAGCTCGTAGCTGGCGTCTGCCGTGTGGCGATGAATCGCCATGCTGGGCATCAGGACCTTAAATTTCCCGTCGGGGTACGGAGAAATATGTATTTCCAGCCACAAAACGCTTTTAAGCATGCTTTCAGCATGGTCGGCAGACCAATCCATCCCGAATTTCAGAACCGCTGGATGACCTCTACACTTTATGCACTTCATATCGCTTTCGACATTGTCACACAGAGTCCCACACAACCCGCCAAGTATAAACGATGCAGTGGCAGACGAGGGAAATGCATGAGCGTGTACTTCAGCCAGTGAGGCAGTCAGCCCAGCTCTCTCAGTCCCAGCCAATAGGGCGGGACTGAGACCAGACGTACAAACTTCACATTATGGTATGCCAATAGTGATGCTCCCAAACGATATTGTGATGTGTTGACGATGTGTTTTATGATGAACTAATTGCAAAACCAACCGTTTCAGCTGCCCGTATCACAAGCAGAAATCAACAATATGAGTGGCCTCTCCCCCGTACTGCTGCAGTGAATATCCTGCACATGGTAGGAACATTTTCCTGTAGGTTAGAAGTGCATTGCATATCATAATTCCGTAATCAGCATCACAAATAGAAAAACAAGAAACTCGTACTCGTACTATACCAAGCATTCAATTCCCTCTGTCATTACTTTCTTTCGTTTTCTTTCTCCCAGATATTGTGCGCGAGTAGCTGGTGCTCTTAACGAGTGCCTCCATTTCCAATTTTCTTCTTTTTCATTCCATTCATGTTGCACACATTTCAAAATCTGTAAACAGATTTCTAACACTCTGTACTCATGAAACAATCATGTGCTTTGAAGTAAAAAACGTTATCTCCTGTTTAGATGCCAACGTCTTGCAGCGGAGCAGATGCTTGGCACATCGGTCACAGGTATGTAGCTTTCAACGTTTTCATTTATTTTGTGGCAGATTGCATCTTTTATATGTTGTTTCTTCAGCTAGGTCTCAGGGCGTTAATGCGTGCTGCACGAGGGCTGCCTCAGGAGATCTCCGCACATCGTAAGTGAATACCTCCACTTCTTCTGTAGAGGAGGTGGTCTTTCTCTACATGAGTCCTGACCGGCGATGATGGAATGTCGCAGCGGGCAGATGGTCGTGGCCTCACGCTAGGACGGTGCCGGTAGAATTGGCTGGCAGGCGCAGTGGCGCGCGCCAGCAGAGGCACGTCGTTGCCATCGCCATCCACGGGCCGTCACATCACTGCCCCCCTCAGACGCGGAGCGGTGCATGCGGTTGAGGTGCACGTCGATACCGTGAAGAGAACAATGATGACGGGTCGTAGATGGTGGGCGACTGGGCACACGGCTTGTGCTTGTGGCTGTTGATGCAGCAGCAGCGAGATGGCGGGAACAAGATCACTGCGATCCGGGCGGGTTCCAGTGATGGGATGTGAATGCCGATTGGTTGAGTGGTTGGGTGCTTGAGTAGTTGCTGATTGTGTTGAGTGTCTGCTGAGTGCGATGAGCCCTTGTTGATTGTGCTGAGTGTTTGCTGCCGAGCGTTGATTGTTGCTGAGTGAGTGAGTTGCTGAGTGGACGACAGTACCGCGATCGGTACGACAGCGTGAATGCTGGTTGCCGCCAGAGAAATGCCGGGAAGGTCCATCATGAAGCAGGTGGAGGCCGGAAAGTCAGCTTACTGTGGTCTCCCTGCGGGTCCCCGGTGGAACAGTGGTCCCGGTGCGCCTTGCTGCTAGAGGGTGGTTCACTGCTGGTTTGCCGAAGAATTCGGGATGTGAATGGCCGAATTACGCCGAACATGGTGTTCGTTGTTCGAGTCACCAAATGTAGAGGAGGTGGTCTTCCTCTACATGAGTCCTGACCGGCGATGATGGAATGTCCCAGCGGGCAGATGGTCGTGGCCTCACGCTAGGACGGTGCCGGTAGAACAGGCTGGCAGGCGCAGTGGCACGCGCCAGCAGAGGCACGTCGTTGCCATCGTCGTCCACGGGCCGCCACACTTCCAGCGAAAGGGCACAAAGCAATTTACATCGTTTACTTTAGCCTTTACAGCTCAATTCCTCAGAATGGTGCATACCATGAAGCTTATTCAGGAGCACCACACCGCACGGCTTGACCTCATATTGGCCAAGTTAGCAACGGCACCAACGGAAGGAGCTGCCGAAATGACATCTTGAGGGAGTCATTCTAACCTCGTCAAGAGCTTCTGCGATTCGATGTCTCTTTTTACCATCAGAAAGGCTATAATTGGTACGTTCTGCACAATCGCACGCATACTCCACGCGCATTGTCTACATGTATTTGGGATAAGGTTATGCGTAATATTCTGTTTTCGTCAGTTGAGTAGCTCATGGCTTTTCTGAATGTTGCGGGACACGTTCTTCTGAGATGCGGGCCAGTGACGAAATGTACATCACTAGACTGATGCTGCGTCAATTGATGTCAGATGATGTGGCACAGAACTTCAGCTACAAGGGTCGTAAAGGAAAAAAAAAAGAACTTCAGCGCCCTCAATCTGGGGGAAGATTGTCATCTGTATGTACTCTACTCCGCATACTAAGGTGCTTATAACGCTCAAATCATCCATTTGCATCCTTGAAATTGTCTTGCATGTTCTCACGCATGCTCAAACCACTAGCATGTTGTCCGCTGAAAAGGTTCAGCCAGCCAGTGTATAAATTTGTGGATGGATTATTTGCCTCCTGTAAACCTGTTTTCTCTCATGGGGTGTGAGATCCGCAGTGGTACGTAATAGTTACTTGAGCACCACAGTAATAATAAAGTTGTAATAAAGTAATTGTAGGTAATAAACATGTTGTTCTTGAGTACTACATCCAGTATAGCATTTTTTCTTTGGTACAGATCTCTATTGAAATCAACATTTATGCATCCGAGTTGCAATGCGAAACTTTTTCGCAGCCAGTAGATGTGCTTTCCAAAAGTGCTGAGGGGAGTTATACTATGATATTTTCTGGAGCATAGTTTATCCAATTGAAGCACTGTACAAATATTCCCTTCTGATCTGACTTGAAACGTTGTTCCCTAAAGGGACTATGACATTTCCCACACCCCCATACTTTTTTTCGCTGGAAACTGGTCTTCTCGACGACAAACTAATATGCCATAATTTTTTCCGGACGAAATCGCTCCTCTCCGTGAGAAGCGCGCGCTGGAAATGTCTCTTCCGCGTTCCTCCTCTCGCGTGCACATTCTCCCTTCGATGGTGTAACTGCAGGGACCGCACTTCTGTGCACCGTTACGTCACCGGTGTAGCACAATGGCAAGTAATGCTGCGAGCCCGCTGTGACTGTCGCCGTCCAGTCCAGTCGCACAGATAGAAGGTCACAAGGTCTCTGGTCGCGTCTGAGGGTTGGAGTTGAAGCATTACGTTTTCTTGGTTGGAGGCGTTCGGATAACAGCTATAATGAACAGCTTTTTGCGTGTGAATCGTTTGCTACTGTTGAGCTGGCAAGTATGACATGTGAGCTGCACTTTTTAATCGAATGTATTCGTCCTCTGCTCTGCGGTCGTTCACAACAAGGAACTCAAGTACCTCCGTGGCTTTGAGAGTTTCGCTGACGACTTACGTGGGCCTCTAGCGATTCACCGCAACGTGTATTGGTTGTATCGCCGTCACCAATGGAAAGTGTCTGGTGGGGTCTTGGCGTTGCAGTTATATTTACGTCAGTTGCAGTTACGTTTACGTGTTGGCAATCTGACAACAAAGGAAGTGCGTTGTGAAGTGCGACTGCTATATTTGAAAGATGCCCCCTTCGTTGCTCGATTTGATTGCACGAATTATCCTAAAAGACTGGGTGGTCTAATGTGTTGTTTTTCTTTGTTTCAACTCGTGTTCTTCGACATCATTACTGTTACTTTTCAAAGCAGCTTCCCGTCTTCATGCTATTCTGATTTACTCTGCATTTATTGTTCTACAGATGGCTGTATTTCCTTCCGTCGAAGGACTTGTTGTTTGCCGAAGAATATGTTTCACGCAAGAATTTATTTATGAGCACGTCACGTATTCTGTATTCAATGTTGAGCACGTCGTAAATCTGAACATTTAGCATTGCCAACTACCATGCCTACAGAAAGTCAGCTGCAGCGTATTGTGTAAGAGTATTCTGCACATCGCGTATATTTCTGATTATTGTTTGTCGTTTAACAAATTTATTGTTCAACCAGGTTTCCAATACTGTGTAATACATCCATAACCCTAAGACTGGAGGACACAATCTAACGACACCAGTTCGCCTACTTCATTGCCATCTTATATTTTTGTGTTACACAAGCTTGAGGTCACCAGTTGAGGTAACTGGAAAGAAGCAAAAACCCCCAGTAGCCACGTAGAATGCCCTATATTTTGCAATTAAAAAAAGACAAGTAATTGGTACTATTTCAAGTAAACTGCTTGTTGCTGCTGCAAGTAAACTGCCGCTTCTGGCAGAAATCTGCTTTCTTTGTGAAAGATCTGTTTCATTTGCCACCGGGACAGAGTCATCAGCTGTGCAGGGTCCTCCGAGGGTGTGCGTCAAGGACCAGGGTATCAGGCTCAAACAGCTGAAATGTCGACGTTTAGCTCAAATTGTACAATAACTAAGACCTAACATCTACATATACATATTATAGCTATACATGCATAATTTTTATTTTTAATAGAACACAGGATGTGTTCTATTTTACACTGTCACACAGCTCATCTAACAAGTGTATTGGCACCAGTGTTACCAGCAAATAAGGGCTGAAGTAGCTGCACGGCCTTGCAGGATGCCCAGAGCAAGTTGAAATGGTTAAACACAACAGTACACCACTGGTATGAATATGGTTGGTAGGGTTGGTAATATGAAACAAAGCGCAGAGTTGTAGCAGGAACAAAATCTCATGAGGACATAGTGGATCAAAGGTAGGTTTCTTTAATTTAGAGGTGACCTGCAGAGCACTTGCTGGAGTTGTCCTGGCATGCTACCCTGGTGAAAGACTTCAGCTGCCATACACATGGGCTGCCCTGATATTGAGAGAAGAAAATAATACAGTATAATAAATATATAATAATAAAAAATATATAATGTATAAAAATATATAATAAATAAATAAAATAACTCCAGTTCCAGTGAATGCAAAGGATGTAATCTAACTGAGCAATGATTATAAGATAAGAAGTGTAAACAAAAAAATGTCCCCCTCAATATCATATTTGGGCTCATGATAAAGCAAACTGTAAATCAAATAACAAAAAAGGCAAAAAAAGCCTGTGAACAATATACAGAGCCCGAATGGTAGGCAAGATACTGCATGAAAGAGGAATCTGGAAAGAGGGTGCACATCATTTCTCTGTCCTGAATAGTGGGTTACAATGATCATGCTGCCTCACCAAAGGGTTTCAGGTTCCGCTGAGGAAGTCACCTGTAAACATGAAAGCAGATGAGTGAAGAGAAGAAAACGGATACGTATGTTCAACCTATTACATAAATATGATGTTGAAGTATGGTTTCTAAGATTATGCTAAACGAAGTGTACCTTTATCAACAGTGCACCACCTGAGTTTAGGGACTAGATTCGGTAACTTCTATTTTATTTATTTTTTTACTCTCTCTGTGCCGTAAGCGGCGGCAAGGTTCAGTCACGCAGATGAGAATTAACCCATTTACGCAATCCTGAAATCTATGATAGCATTTGAACCACACGGACTGAGAGACCTTTGTTAGCCCCAATAACGAAAAATACTCACACCTTTGCGCCGTTTAGGTGGATGTTCTTTTCCCGGGATGGACAGGTACTGTGATGGCGCTACACCTTGATTCAGACGACACTGAGCTCGTTATCCAGTACGTTGAAGAGATTCAGCGTACCCTTCGTAAATTCGATCATGCAAATGCCCGCTACAAACAGAGCAGTCGATGGCACCACATCGCCTTTCCACTCCGGCGGCCCGATTGCTTCGTGGCATCAAAAGCTGTCCGTCTCGTTACTGGAAAGCATGAGACATTGGATACCAGGCCAATATTGACGTAAATTCGGGCAACTAACTATCCAACATCGTCTCGGCATGTCGACGAAAACCACAGGATGCGACTGCGATAGACTGCGACCATCGCGCGGAAGCTGCCGTCATGGATATTTCCACTCCCGATGAACGCATACGCTGGATCCTACGGCGCATGCTCCTGGCGGGACACGGGATCCTTCGGCTCGGCAACACGTCACGATGACGTGTTGCCGAGCCGGCCGTGGTCCCGTCAAGTTGCTCGCTGTGTCTCCGCTCGGCAGCCCCCACGGCACGGCGCCAGCTGTCCTCCCTTCGCCGCTCAGTTTAAATTCGCTCCCGAGAATACTCCTCGCCTAATGAAGGTAAAATTTTGGACCTAGACTCGGAAAAGGGTTTTCTTTCTGATGAAAACGAGAAAAAATCATTTTATAGTCCCTTTAGGACTCTATTATGCGAGGGAATAGTCGAGAACTTTTGTGATGTACAGTATGTCCCAGCCACGTATGATGGAACGAGTAATGCAACAAGAAAATGCGATAAATGTTTTCTATTGAGAACAGTTGTTGAATGTTGTATGCTTATTCACATGTATCTTTCCTTGAGACAAATTAATTAGCTGTGAGTAAGTGCCCCATAATGCCTTGCGCAGACGATGTTCGCAGCAAAAAGATCGCGAAATTAACAGAATACGAAATAATACCAGAGGTGTAAATCTGTTTTACGCGAGTTTTGTGCATCTCGATAGAGTAGCGTCCATATGTATGTGAAAAAAAAAAGTCCACCTTTTCTGTAGATTTCCAAGGTGTAACACGGTGGATTTTTCTTGAAAAAATAAAATAAAAGTGTACCTTGACTGAGACACGGAAGTAGGTGTTTCTCAACCCAGTCTAAACCTTGTGGTTGACACATTGACCCTATATAATAAGTGAAAAAAGTTTGCTTTGCTATCCCTAGGTTACTTCTTAGCAGCATAGAGGGAAAAAACGGGTAGGCAGATCAACAAGGTTTAGCAGCTGCTGTTCGCTTAAAACGCTTCCCCTGTTTTAAAGCCGGGGTTCACATTAGCTGGGACACCTTGTATATAAACATTTCTCAGTTTGCTGTTCAACCCACCCATTTACTATTTTTTCTGCCGAGAGAGATGAGAGAAGTTTCTCGTTTTTAGTACGTGTTGTGTACAAGGCCATTTGTGCTCAGGAAATAAATACCTTTTGCTGATATTCGAAACCAGTAGTTTCAGTGCTCTTCACCATTCTGAGCGGCTAGCGGAAGGAGGGGCTAGCGCGATCTCTGGGCTGCATGCATGCTTCACTGCAATACCTCAAAACACGCACGCAGTATCATCCTACTCGGGTGATCACCGGATAGCTTGCAGGGACGTTACTGGGGTGGCCAAGCTGTGCGTTTTTCGGAGTTTTTTCGGGGATTGGCATTCCTACCGGGAACGAGCGCATCGTCCCAATGCGTGGTTCGGGGTTCATCGCAGGTATGGATTTTAGTTTGCTGGGATACAACGAGAGGAAAGGGAAGCAGCGGAGCACTACACAGTGTACCCTCACCCTGTTAGATACGAAAACGAGGAAGAAAAAAAAAAAAAGTTCGGTGGAGCGATATGGACTATTCCCAGTCTCTCTGAGCAGTGTTCGCACTTTGCCGGAAAGACTCTTGATAGCGCCACCTGGGAGGAGAGCGCCACACCTGTGACATTAAGTGTCCTGTGTCGCCGACGAAAGAGCATGCAGGTAAGAAACTAAAGAGAGGGCTATAAACGCGGAGGGCCGTGGGACCCCTCTACCGGTCGCTCCTGACAATGCCACGCCCATCTAGTTGCCCGGTCACGTGATCCCCCATGTTTAGGTGTTATGGCGGTCTGCGCAGAGGTTTGAAAGTTTAACAAACTTCATCTTTAGCAAAGCTCTGACCTTCAAGGAGTCCATTTGCGCAACACTTTGACGGTTATGGGGTGTTTCAACACTTGCTGCGTGACAAATCACAGCAAAAGTTCAGCAACGCAGAAGAGAAGCAAAGAAGCAATGGCACCATGACGTGCGCACAACCTCTACCAATTTAGTGGTCCGTGACTTCCACACCGAGATTGTCTATTTTGTGTTTCAACGGATATGATAACTTGTAACCCAAAGAGGTTATGAAAGCGGAAGCAAGTTAATCGGCCGCTGCTCATCTCTGTATTCAGGTAAGATACGCCACGGGCACGAAGGACGCCATGTTTTATGACGTGTTGCCTGGACGTTTATGGGTCACGTGTGTGGGCAACTAAGCACACTGCCATGCGCAGGTCACAGCACCCCGGCTTGAATCCGGAGAGGCCCGCTTAGGTCATCTCTTTAGTTTCTTATCTGCACGGGAAAGAGGTCACTCTCCAAGCATTGTCTTTCTCCGTGGACGAGCGGCACTCGCATGACGTAGAATCGGTTCTGTGCTTTTTTGTATTTGTTTTTGTTTCCTTCTCAGCTCACGCGCCGCTTATATATTGCTTGAGCTCGTCCCGCCATGAGCTTCTTGCAACAGGATAGTTTCTTTTTTCTTTTTTCTATGCGTAGAGCCTTGTGTGTGCTCTGTAGGTCGCCTGTGCTCATTGTTGTTTCACAGCAGGTCATTTATTTGTTGCAAAACAAGCCTCATCAGAAAACAAATACTGTTTTGTTTCGGGGCCTTAGCCCCCCGGAACTTTCCGGGTGGCTAGGGCCCTTCCAGGAATGACAGAAAGGCAAGGGTGCAGGCCTGCTGGTAGATGTCGGAAAAATAAAACCCGAGAAAGGGACAGAGGAGGGACGAACGTGTCGTGTCGTCCCTCCTCTTTCCCTTTCTCGGGTTTCATTTTTCCCCCTCCAGAAAGACTACCCAGCTGACACTGAAGATGAACGTTTCGAGGGATATCCCAAGAGTGGCGCATTTCATGCGAATGACCATAAAAATCCTGTAAAAGTTTGCCTTACAGCGTCACAACATAGAATTTTCAACACCACGCCGGGCATTGTGCATGAAAAGAGGGGGGGAGGGTCTTGCACGACCCCGTCTGGTACATTGCAAACTACACCTGAAAAGCGCCTATGTTTTGGGGGATCACGTTAGTACTCCTTTCAGGTAATGAACTGCCCTAATGCTTCACACCAGCTCGCTTATTGATGTCCTTTCTTCGTTGTAGGTATGTTCGACGCCACATAATTCTTCTTTAATTGCAGAATCCAGTGCCGGTAAGCACATGGCCTCATTGAAACAACAGCGACCAAATAGTAGCCGTGGGTTCTTGAATGAGAAAGAAATGCATCGTTCGAATTCATATAGTCAACGGGGCCGAGGAGACCTCAGTCTAGGGACGAGCACAACACATAAATCTATCGCATATTAGTGAAGCTACGCCACTATTTCATGTAGTATTTTTACTACCGTGGTGGTTGCTACCGGGGTCTCTGGGACGTGGTCAGTGTCGCCATCATGCGGCTACTCCATGAACTGTCCTTAGTGCGGATGCACGGCTGGAGCCTCTAAGTGCCTTGGGGTCAAGGTCAACAAGGAACCTGGCGCTCATTAGCTTTTTGTGCATTACTTGTTGGCATTGATATCGAGTTATCGCACCTCC
Organism: Ornithodoros turicata; assembly: GCF_037126465.1. Taxonomy (NCBI): domain Eukaryota; kingdom Metazoa; phylum Arthropoda; class Arachnida; order Ixodida; family Argasidae; genus Ornithodoros; species Ornithodoros turicata. Next base: position 201,542,450 of record NC_088201.1, read on the forward strand.
ACGCACCTGTACCAATCAGAGGATAGGTTGACACGGCAGTGTCCGAAATGATTTTGTCCAATACGTTGGTACAATAGCTTTCTGTGGCATTCATGTACCTGCAGCTATTGGAACGTTTCAAGAAGCATTCCAACAACGCACAGCTGACAGAATGCACGATTGTGGAGAGGCGCATTGGTAGGTGCTTCATCGGAAAATATTTTTTCCTTGTGCAGACAACAGTGGCTCTCTAAATACTCACAGAATGCACTCTCGATACAAAATGAGTTTTTACAACGGCTGTCGTCCCGAGGCAATTCCCTTCATAGATTATAGCGACCATGTCATAAGCAGTCCTTCCTAAAGCAGCATTTGGAGGCTAGCAGTCGCGCTACTCATATCGGCCCGGTTAATGCTTCCTCAATTTCTACAATACTTTGTGTTCAGCTTATCTTATTGTACAACTAGCGGATGCCCCACGAGAGATGCTTCCTTCAAAAGTTGATTGCCATCATCATTCTACGCGTTTTCATTGGAGCTGTTGCTATCGGCTGCTCCGGTGTTCGTATCTATGTCTGCTTGTGGGTGTTCAAAATTCAAATTTCCTTTGTCCAATCATGATGTAGATCTCGCGGGCCGATGTGTAGCGCTCCTAGTGCAGCGTGCGGACAGGCTTCTTATACGGGTTGCCGATTATAACGTGGTCGTTATAATCAAATAGGCCGTGCCGCTGCCCTCATTCTTTTCTATTGGGTCCACTCTGGTAGAGGTAGAGTCAGCAGTCTTATACAGGTGCGTCGTGAGGCTGGTTTTCGGTTCGTGCTCTACACCTGTTCCCAGTAAGCCATTAATATACCCATGATATCCCTACATCCCGAACGTACTGAATATTTGAATGTCCATGCGATACCTATAGGACATTCACGTTTCGGATTTAGGAAGGACAATCACGTTTCGGTTTTACTAAGTAAGTACCAGATGCCCCAGGTACGTCTGCAGAAAAATTACCGCCAGAATTGTTGTGCAGATTGTCATTGAAATGCGACAGCATTTAGAAGCTCATTGCTCGCATTGTCCGACAATGGACAGTAGAAGCCTGTGAAGACTAAAATTAAAGCTATCGTACCTCACCATCACTACCTTGACTATCCTCATAACGAATACGCAATCTATAACACTTCGCGTGCGGGTTGTGGTAATTTATCCTCACTAACTAGTCGAAGCTTTCCTTCATAAAATCCACGAACCAGTTGTTCTCGGTCACCTTAGTGTCTATACTGAAGGCTACCATGGCAATCATGAACGTGTGTGTTCCTTCAATTTCTCTATGAAGGTGTTGCTTGCAATGTAATAGGAGAGTTTGGCTAGAAGGAACTTCTCGATCTTGTCTTGAGGGAATACCGGCGTACTGTATGCAGCACGATGAGGCTCAGGGAGCATCCATGGTCCACTTGTACATGAATATAGGTGAGGTAACTTCGCCAATCATACTGGCGACTACCGTCGTACAGAGAACATCCCAGTGAAGGACCCTGTGCTCGTGTGTTTTCCGCGGTGGATAGTTCGCAACTGCCATATTCGCAGATCAGGAGGGACTGCATAACACCCCCTCTACTGAGGCGGCCCGTGGAAGACGATGAAGAGGCGCCTCTGCTGCCACTTGCTACGGCACTGGCACGACAATTCTACCAGCACCGTCCTGGCGTGAGGCCACGTCCATCTGCTCGCTGGGACATTCCATCATCGCCGGTCAGGACTCATGTAGAGGAACACCACCTTCAAAACATTTGGTGACCAGAACAAAGAACACCATGTTCAGCGAAATTCGGCCCAGTACCATCCCAAATTTCCTCAAGACCGCATTCCAATCCATCTCCCAAGTTACGGTGCATCTTTCCCCCGAGGACCCGCTAGGCGACAACGTCAATTCACCGCGGTTCACTCAACCTACATCATATGGCAAGTCGCCACGCCTGGCCGCGCACCATGGTTCGCTCATCTACCCAGCTCACGTCACCATGGTGACATCGGCCTAACTGCCTGCTCTCCAATTCGGCCCACCCCTGGAACCCTCTCGGCCAGCTGTTGTCCGCACCATTCATCCCGCCACTTCTGCCCACTCAGCACAAGACGCAAGTCCAGCCGCCCCTGTTCCACGTGTCGCCCCTCTTTGTTGTCTTCAATGTCGACGCGGACCTCAACCGCTTGCTCAACAGCGCTCGGTGTCTGAGGGGGAGTAATGTCGCGGCCCGAGGACGACGATGAACACGTGCCCGTGCTGGCGCACGCCACTGCGCCTGTCAGCCAGTTCTACCGGCATCATCCTAGCGTGAGGCCACGTCCATCTGACCGCTGGGACATTCCATCATCGCCGGTCAGGACTCATGTAGAGGAACACCACCACCTGTACATTTGGTGACCCGAACAACGACCATCATGTTCGGCGTAATTCGGCTTCCTACCTTCCCAAATTTCACAACGACGGCTATTATCCTGCAGCCACATTCGCTCACCTCCTCAAGACAGCAGACGATGGCGCTAGGGCCGGCCTAACGTTAGTCACCGAGTACATCTCGCCACCGGGGCTCGTAGTGGGGGGCTACGCTCGATTCATCTGACCTGCCACACTCTGGCTTCAACGCCCTGAACCGGTCACGGTACGCCGTGGTCCCACAATCTTCTCAAGCCTCCATGTACTTCGCGAAGGCACCCCCGGACATCACCAGTAACCCTTCACTGGCGCAGCAGGACGACGCACAGCGCGCTACATCGACCGTCCGCAACAGCGTCCTACAACGAAGGCCCACGCCAGCTATCCTGCTGCGCCTGCTGCCACGAACTCAAGCCGTATGTCAGGCTTCCCCACGTCCACGTCCCGTCGTCATTCCTCCCGTGTTAGTATCGACGCGAACTTCAACCACTCAACCGCGAGCTCGTCTCCGCGTCTGAAGGGGAGTGATATGCCGGCACGTGAAAGACGATGAAGAGGTGCCTCTGCTGCCACGCGCTACGGCTCTGGCACGATAGTTCTACCCGCACCGTCTTAGCGTGACTTCACGTCCATCTGCGCGCTGGAACATTGACATGAGCCGCCGCCCACCAGCAGGCTCACCGCACTTCCTTCAAACACCATTCCCCCGTCTCTACGACGCATACGTCGCCAACTTCGTGTGCAGCGACAGTGACGTGTTCTACCCTATGGTCTACTATGGTTGCTAAAGCAGTTTCGTCTTTTCTTGAGTAGGTGGCGGTTGTCTTCTCTCTTCGACAGAAAATACAAACGATTCTAAAAGGCGACAACCTGGTCAGTTTGAAAGCGTTTTAAAATACAATTCCTATTCGAACGATTCACGCGACAGCCAGTATATTATGGGAGATGGAATGATAATAGGGAACGACGACAGTTCTCAAATGTTTCTCACCGTTATCATGCGAAATGGGGGAACATGAAGAAAGATGACGTGTTTCTAAGAGGGCCTGAGAAAAGAACATATAAAAATCAATGAGTAATGAAAAGGAATTAGTAATGATCCTCAGTGTGGATATTATGTATCAGAGCGTCTTAGGGAACACATACTTATACCTGAAAAGATTCACGTTTCGAGTGAACTTGTGTGCCACCTTTGGGAGTGTAATGGCTACTAGCCTATTTTCAGTGATACCTCTGTTTGGTGTACAGAGAGGAACAAATGGAAACGGTTGTGGTTAGAATCTTGGGAGATATCCACAAGGGGGAAATGGGTGAGAAATATATTTTGCCCCTTGGTTTTTTTTTTTTCGAGATTCGGACGTTCCGTTCATAATAAATAGTGTACTAGGCATTTGTGCAACACGGGTACGTACCATTTTCTGTTCAGCCAATATGGGGTATACGCGGGCAATATGGGGCCCATATTGCCAAGATTTTCCCAATATTGGCTCAAAGTGGGCAATATGGGGCCCATATTGCCAGGATTTTCCCCATATTGGCTGAAACTGTGCAATATGGGGCCCATATTGCCCATTTTCAGCCAATATGGGGAAAATCTTGGCGAAACGGGTCCCATATTGGACCCGTATCGCAAATGACCAGCCAATATGGACCCAATATTGTGTGCTGCTTGGGAAGGAACGTCAAATAAGGAAGACGCCAACCTTTCTCTTCATAGATTCTGGAGAATCATATCCAACGAACGTCTGGTTTTCTTCGCCTTCTGACCCTAAGCGGAAGACGTCCATTCCGTCTGGTGACGTCTTCCATGGAGCCGTGCGAGCTAAATTCTGCGGATCACATTTCTGTAAAAAGAAAAAAGTACGTCATATACACATAATTCATTTCTTGCCTAAAGTCACTACATTTCTGCAACTGCATGGCTCTCTGCAATCATGATGCAAGTGAAATTTTGTACTTGAGAGAAATTAGGAAAAGAACAACAACAACTTTATTTAGAGAGGGAGAGTGGGGAGGTTCATTGCTAGAGGCGATACTCAACCTCATTGCTGGTGGGGATGTGGGGAATAAAACAATGAGCCCCTTCACAATAACGATCGAAGTCCGATGGTGTCCAGAAATGTCAAAAGAGCTTTGAGCGCAGATCGTTGCTGGGCTGTATTGGGCAAGGGGCCAAGCAATTTAGATAGGAGGAAGGGGCGAGAGTCCAGCTGACTAAGAGACTCGGAGAGTTTGGTTCGGGAAGGTTGGTAGTGGGGGCAATGAAGAAAAATGTGCTCCAGATCCTCTAGAGCACCATAGTGGCAGCAGGTGGGAGAGTAAACTTGACTCAAGCGGTAACGCCACTGAGCTGTAAAGGCCACATCGAGTCGCATTCGGTGGATTAATGCAGCATCTTGATTAGAGGTGTTTCGTGGCATGCAGAAACCGAGCGTGGGATCAACTCTGCTCAACATAGATGGGGGGAGAGTACTGGTCGGTTTCCGATACGAGAGTGCTACTTCTGCGGCGCTGTCGGCCTGCTCATTCCCCACGACACCACAATGGGCTGGAACCCACTGGAGAACTAGCCTGTGGCCTGCTGCGTAGACAGTATGGTAAGCCATTAACACATCGGTGAACAGGGGTGCGGATGTGCCTCATATGCCGGAATTTTTAATAGCTTGAAGTGCAGATTTGGAGTCTTGAAGACTGCCCATTCCCGCGGGGTAAAATCACCGACGTGTTGTAGAAAGAAAAGATGGCATAGAGTTCCGCACCTGCTGGGGAGCTTGAATGTGAAAGGCGTCGTCCTTGCACTACGCCTTCAGATGGTATGACGAATGCTGATGCGGACTTGTTGTTTCGGGATGCGCCATCTGTATATGCTGCTGTAAACGTAGAAAACTTCTCGTCTACCAGACCATGAAAATGGTCTCGATGGACTTGAGGGGAAACCTGATCTCTTCCTTCCAGAAGGCTCGGAAGGCTTACGAAAGTCGGCGGTACCAGCAGAGACCAGGGGGCTTCAGGCGGTATAATGGCCTTAGCTATGAAGCCAGTGAGAGTCTGGCATATCCTCTTCGCTACTCGATAGAAGTCGCTTTCAGAACGATATCGAATTTTCCTGAGGAGCGGGTGACGGGGAATGTGAGCACGCAAATGTAGGAAGTGCCGAGCCGTTTCGCATTCACGTAGAACCTCAACCGGGAGTTCACCAGCTTCAGCCAGGGCTTGCCGTATTTCAGCCATTCTTGGAACTCCGAGGCAGCGACGAAGGCTTCGAGCAAACAGGGACCGAAGGATATTTAATGATGTTGTTGATATCCTGTGCGGGATAGGACGGCTGTAAAACACAGTTGCCCTCAGCAACGCTGCGTGAACTGCGAGCAGGGAACGCTGATCACAGCCCCATCCTGAGCCAGAAAGATGTTGAATTGCGGGGAGCCATCGCTGCACTTTCGTTTCAAGGTGTTTAATATGGCGAGCCCAGCGCAAGTCCGAGTCGATTACCATGCCAAGGAAGCGGTGGAAGCTTACCAGCTCAAGCTTCTTGCCACCAACCCAAAGAATGAAACTGGTCATAGCTTTTCGCGTGAAAGGAAACTCGATGCACTTTTCGGGGGAAAGGCCCATCCCAAGGTGCGTGAGGTACGTATGTACATTATTTAAAGCGAGCTGCAGGAGGCGCTGTATGGCTGGGCGTGATTTTCCTACTGCCCAAAGGGCGACATCATCTGCATACACGGAAAACGACATTTTGCTATGAATTACTGATTGTAGGCCGGCCATCACCACATTAAAGAGTGTCGGACTCAGAATACTTCCTTGGGGGACTCCTTGATGAACAGGATGCTGAGGGCTTTGGCCTTGAGACGTACGGACAGCGACAGTTCAGTCCGTAAGGAAGTCTTGGAGCCACATGAAGAGCCAACCGGATACCCCAAACGAGCGCAAGGCGTGCAACACACAAATGTGCGAGACGGTATCATATGTGCGCTTGATGTCGAGGAAAACCGATAGGACGTTCCTCCGATGGGCACAAGCATGTTGGAATGTATAGACTAGGTCGGGAACTGGATCCATGGAGCTTCGGTGGCGACGAAATCGAGCCATTTCTTGAGGGAACGCACGTTGTTTTTCGAGCCACCAGTCGAGGCGATGCAAAACCATTCTCTCCATCAGTTTTCCCATACAGCTTGTCAGGCTCACAGGGTGAAAGGAGGATAGGGCATTTGGGGCTTGCCTGGTTTCAAGATGGGAACAACCAATGCCTCCTTCCAGGCAGGTGGTAAAGATCCTTGTTGCAAAGACGTATTATGCACATGAAGGAGAGCTTGGAGGAGCCGTCGGGAAACCGTTCCTTAAGCCACAATCTCTCTCTGAGGATAGTGCGAGGATAGGAGGAAACTGACAAGTCTGCAAAATTCGCTGTTCTACTTGAAAGTGTTCTTGCCTCAAAGAGATCGGCAGCTGTTGGAAACCTTTTGAAACCGTATAATCATGCTCTAGACAAGAACAAGAAATCGATTTGCTCTATTCTTCTTGACAATGATCTGACTGGCCTATGTAACAGTATACGTTCTGCACATTGTGGAACTTTCGCGGTAGAGTTCCTGTTCAAGGGTCCCAAGGTGCACATGCCGCTTAGAATGAGAATCAAACCTGGCAAAAGATTATTTCGACGTTTTTGCAGAAGGAGTTTTCTTCTATATTTGTTAGTAGCGCGTTATCCCTGAAAAATTTTGGACAACTTATTTCAGATTTAGATCTGGCTCATGGAAAGTAATGTTTTGCTTTTTCCTTGGACATCAAGGATCTCTACTATTCACTGCAAGAGAATTTGTTGTTAAGTAGAGTACGCCGATTTCTTGAAGATAATTTGGTGCGCTTTCAATAGAAAGTTGGTATATCTGTCATTGATTTTTTGCGCATACCAGGACGTTATCTGAATACCATTAGTATTGACGGGCAACTCTACACCCAAAAAAACTGGTATCTGTATTGGATCGAGTATCGCCTGTTCTTTCAGAGATTTACTTGGCTGTAATTGACAATGCTGTATTATACTTTTTATCCTCTGTGTCTTCAAATGATGTCGCTTTAAGAAGGTTTGTAGATGATCTGGTTTTTGTGTCTACCAATTAAAGTGTTACTGATCAATGTAAGAATGTAATTTTGTCCGCGGCGCCCGAGCTTGTGTTCGCTTTTGAGTTCCCCGCTGTTGGTGTGCTTCAGTTACTTGATATCAGGCTTTTGTTAGAACCCGCTCTTTGTTGGGCTTACGGCAAATCACAAGCTAAACCCATTTTGCCCGCTTCAAGCTGTCACTGAAAAACTATAAAACGGGGTTCGATCACAGGTATCCTATCAAATGCCGTAAAAAATTTGTTCCATATCCTTCAGCTTCCAACTTATTGGCCTTTGCGAGGTAATTTCAAGTCAACCTCGTTTTCAAGAACTTCTGTCTTGACCGCCTCACACCTTTCGTGAAACCTGAAGTTACCTGCAAGAATCACAGGAAAAAATTTGTCCCCTATTCTTCAAGAGTTGTTTATCAGATCGCATTGGCTTGTGGTCTCTGTTATATTGGCCATGCAAAACGTTGCTTAAAGGGTCTCTGACCAGAACCTAGTAAATGTCTTTGTATGGATAACGAACCTACATGTGCCTCCAAGTTACACTTGAAACATTTCGTCTCTGCGGGGCCGCGAACTATTCTAAACAAGGAGCGCCGAAAAGCGGTTCCGCTTTCAACCCTGAACTCGTGCGATCAGCGCAAAAGTGTAGCTATTATGCATTGGTTTTCCTTAGTGTATACGTAAAACACCCGTGACGTTTATTGGAGGAAAGTCCACACCGGAAGTTTGGGTGGTTTCCGCAACTTCCGTATTGCTGGGTGCTTTTTCAACATGGACGTCGAAGGAGGAAGCCCAGCGGAGTCAGCAGTAGTATGGGATCAGCTCAAGAAGCCGGCAAGTCACACAGTCATCTGGACGCCATTAATTAGCAATTAGAGCAATTTGGAACCCCCCACAGTAATTAGAATCATTCAGGGAGTCATTACACTAATTGGAGAGCATCTCAGACGTGTCCAGACCACTGTGTGAGCTGCCGGCTACTTGAGCTGATAAAAAATAAAAATAGGTAGAAAATAAATAAAAAAGATAGAAATAGAGTGGAGAGAAGGAGTTTAATTGAAGATCAACGACGCCATCTTGAAGAAAGCGGTCCGGAACGGCCGCTGACCGTCGCTGGGCCACGGAGCACAGGGGCAGGTTGCAAAGCATCACAGCTATGACCACCAGTTCCGGACATCCTGTGACGTCAGCTGTGACGTCAGCTGTGTCGTCATATGGCATGTCTGGGCAAGTTAGGACAGCTCTGGACATGCAAGGAGAAAAACACTCGTAACACAGAGGCTGGGAAAGCAACAGTATGCAAACCATCAATAGCTAACAAGAAAATAGAATTAGTTACACAACAAATGATCCCACCACAACAGGAGCGCAGAACGATGCGACTGCTCTATCCGACAGCCAGGTTAGAGAACTGACTCGTAATGGTTTTTTTCTCCTGTATAAAGCCCCACAGCTGCACCCCCTAGCAGTTACTTTCTCAACTAATCTCACAACAAAATTATTAAGAATCACGTCAGCGCTACTTCCGTTCCCAAGGCAGAAGCAGATAGAAAATGGCGGGGATGCCAGGACAACAGCAACCAGCACCCGACGTGCACTGGCACGAAAATCGCAAACAAAGCGGGAAGAAAGTTGGCGAAAGCATTAGTTACACAACAAATCAGCTCACCACAGCAGGAGCGCAGACCGATGCGACTGCTCTCCGCAACAGCCAGCGAGAAACTGACTGGGACGCCGCTCCGCGGCCGCTACGCATGCGCGCTCCTAGCGCCCTCTGAGGCGACCACCTCCGAGAGGCTAAGAGAGAAGAGCATTCCTGCGCCCCCTGCTGGCTGTTCTCATTGGTCGTGACATCATCCTATTGTCTCAGGGCTACCCTGTTTTTTTTTCCACTAATGCTCCTCTAGACAAGGTCAATCTGCAGTGAAGCCACGGTATGACGTCATCATGCACCTGCGTGGCTCAAGGACGCGTGTGCTCTAGACAGGGGACCTATTATTTATTGAATCACTATCCCAAGGTTATTTCCTTTATTCTTCTATAACGCTTGAATAGGAAACCATTGCAGAAGAGCACCATGCATGAAAGCTGATCGTAGGAATTCCAAAGTCTTACTAAATGAGACTTGCAAAACAACAAAATATCCTAACACGTAACTCCATCAACGGCAAATAAGAGGACTAGGCACTCAACAAATCAACACAGAGTACGGGTAACCAGGAGTGCAGAACTCAGGGCAGCACTATTGTCAAGACAACAATGTTCCTTGTCAAAAAAAAATACAAAGCATCAACAAAGGAAAGCATGCATATCGGGGCATGTCAGAACACGTCAGGACAAATTGCACGACTGCTGGGCAACAAAGGAAAACAAACACTTGAACAGAGTGAAAAGACACTCACCATCATTTTTCACGTTCACAGCAGTCCCTCATTGTAAATCCGCTCGTCACAAAATCCACCTGCATCGTCGAACACCATTCACCAGTGACGAACCACACATCCGCACCCCATCAGAGGCAGACAGAACCCCACCGAAGCTACGCTCTTCCACTGACGGCCTACGCAATTACCAGGAGCAGAATTTGCGTGTCCAGACCCGTCAGTGTCCAAGAGAGAAGTGAATTCTTGCGCCCCCTGCAGTCCGTTCTCATTGGTCGTGACGTCATCCTATTGTCTCCAGGGCTACACTGTTTTTTTCCACTAATGCTCCTCTAGACAAGGTCAACCTGAAACAATAGTCTCGCGGTATGACGTCATCATGCAGGTGCGTGGCTCAAGGAAACTTACGCTCTAGACAGGGGACCTGTTATTTATTGAATCACTATCCCTAGATTATTTCTTTTATTCTACTATAATGATTGCATAGGGAACTATTGCAGAAAAACACCATAGACAAGAGGAGATTGTAGCATTTCATTCCCAAAGTCTTACTCTACAGGAAAAAAATGGTTCAGCAAGACATGTCCATCCCAGCCAAGAGCCATGCACCTAACTGAATAATGACGCTTTGTTCCTCCTGAATAAGGTCACACACCTGTCCCTCTCGCGGTTACTCTCTGAACTAAATGAATCGCAAGATCATTAAGAATAGCTCTACTTCCATTCAAGGCAGCACTATCGTCATCGTCAAGAATATTCCTTGTACAAAAAGAAAAAACTACATGTAGAAGGAAAGCATGTCAGAACAGGCCCAGGCACGTCAGCGCATGTTTGTCAGACAACAAGGGGGAAAAAGCTAAAAGAAACAATGAAGAAAACCAGCATCAAACTATTTCTAAGCACACGCACTCCTCTTATTCAAAAACAGTGCCCATCATAAATCCGTCCAGGGCAATACACACCATTTTTCTATTGCTACACTTTTTTTGCAGTAACGGTCAATCCATTGCTACAGACTGCATGACGTCATCACATCCTGTCTGAAGAAGACAGCGGCAAAGACTCCTATTATTTATTGAATTGCAAGATTATTTCCTTTGTCCTACTCTTAATGACATTCATTCATTCTCTCATTAAAATTCAACAAAAAAGCACCCTGCGTATTAACAATTTTCACCCCAAAGGCTCATCATGGTCATTAGAATTACAGTAAACTACCACTGCTCTTTTAAAATAATAAGTGAGACCACTCAACATCACCTCCAGGCTTATGTAATACATGACCCTTTCTATGGTCATACATTCCTTGTCTGAGGCTACACTTGCGAGCAAAAAGGCGCGAAAGCCGGGTGGGCAAAGTTCCATTCGAGCATTGCGTGCAAAAAGGCGCGAAAGCCGGGAGCAAAGTTCCATTCGCGCACGCCAAAGCACAAGACAAAGAACGCCTTTACGGGAACATGATGGCATTACCACCATATTAATGATTTTCTACCTTGCATTGCAGTTAATTAGAAAAACTACTACAAAACTATAATTTTAGGAGCCCATTAAAATTCTACTTTCTATGGAAACTATAATTGCCCTATTACTTGGATCGCTATTAATGACGCGCTCCAATTTTTTCTCTCTTCCCATTTAAGCCTTGTCATGAAGTGAAGCAGACTCACATCCAAAATAATTAATTTACACTGAGGGTGCCGTGCTTCACGAATTCCTATCCTGCGCTCAGATGCAAGCATTTCTTCACGGATACTTTTAACAGCTGACTTCTTCAACATACCGAGCTCCTAACAACATCTAACAAACAATCAGAGCAACCCTCTTCTCAGCTGCACCATGCGACTTTCTTCTGCGTAAAATCGGTGATTTGAGGAAGAGAGCAGCGAAAAATTGCGCGCACTTGTGCTTGACTTAAAAAGCCTGAAGCATATGCTAATAAACTAAGAAAAAGACACTCATATCTGGTATGTGATAGTGCCACATACACAGACGCATTGCCCTTGCGTAAAGAAAGCACAGGACAGGGATACACAGATTTCCTTAGGTGAGCAGGGAAAAGGCTTAAGACCTCAGGTCACCACACATCGTCACGCGGCTAGCACAACATGACACCAACAAGATACTTGCAGCGGGAAGAACTGCAACACTGCTAAACAAGACCAGACATGCCATGATGACGTCACAAATCAGGGAAAAAGTACACGCACGCACGCACAGAGGACAACGCATTAAACACACGGTGCGCTCAGGAATAATCGTAGCGTTACCGCACATCGCTACGAAGCTCAACGTCTAACACAAGACGACAGCAACAAGATATTAGCGAAAGGTAAAAATTGCAACACTACCGAACAAGTCCAGTCATGCGACATCGCATACAAAACACTGCTCATCGGGGAAAAGGCCTAAGCCTGCGGCGGATCATCATAGAGCATACACAACTTCATTTTTTCTATTTCGCGTAAACTAAACGCGGTCTGCTTGGAAAACGACGTACAAAGTTTATTAGGGAGCAGAGAAATATAGGAATTTCTACTCCGCGCTCAGATACCAGCATTTCTGCTCAAAAACCTGCAAAATTAAGCACTGCTTACTTCGTCAAGATATCGAACACCCAACAAAATCAAACAAACAACCCCACTTCCACTGATAGAACACTCTTCAGCTTTTACGCAGGAGGTTTCCTTCTACATAAAAGTAGAGAAAATAAGAATAGAGCAGCGAAAAATTACACGCACTTTTGCTCGCATAGCTATAAGAGAAAAATTAAAATAACGAGGCACACGCTAATAAACTGTGACAAAGACACCCATTTCTGCTATCAGATAATTATTGCATAATGCTAAATACCCAATTGCATTGTTCCTGCGTGAAGAAAGCACAGAAAAAGGACACTCAATTTATCTTAAGCGACCAGGAAAAGTCAATTCTACTCGGACAGCTTGATACCATAAAGTCTGAATTTTTGCAAAGAAGACAAAGCTTGAACAGCGCTACGAACGTGACAGATACATACTAACAAACAAACAACAGCAGGACCGGCGTCGGGCACTCATAAAATACCCTGCCCAAAACAAAGACTTCACCAGGTTCGCTAGACAATTCCATTAAAAACGCTCGTCCTATCCTACAGATAGCAATGCAAACGCTGCCCTTATTTTTTAAACCACTATTTCACGCAATAGTACATAAATGTATCACTAGTGTCACACGATAAGGCAAACACTTACTTGTCAAGTGGGGTCCCAGCGCGTGCGCGCGCGCACACACACACTAACATTTTCACACTCACAAACACAGTCTATTTTCACAACCACATAAATCCATATTATTCCTCAGGTCAATAATTATCCTACCATCGCCAAAAGACGGCACAGACATGTATGCTTACGCAAGACAATCGGTCCTCGTTCCGGATGTAATAGGATATCGTCACTCGGCCGGCGTGAACCAATAAAGAAAGAAAGGAATGCATGTTCGCTACGAAGAAAACGGTGCCGTGCTTCTACGCAGCGATCATTATACAGACGCGTAAATGTGAACATCATTCGCTACACACTGTAGCTCTCATCATTTTTAAACCAAACCACTTAACATGTGTTCATAGGTCTTCACTAAATAGGTGAGCCGATAATGACTCCAAATAAAATCAAATAAAATAATCATTCCAGCATCGCTGGCTGCAAGCTTGCGTACCCAACAGAGCAGCGTACTTCCATCAACACGCCTTGGGCTGACTTTACACACCCAAAGCCTTCTCTGAATACATTCTGCTGTCGCCGGAATAAAAGATTTATCGCGACGGTACTACAATATCAGCTCTGTTGCTGTTTAAGTGATAAAACAGTGCGCTCACTCGGAGTAACAGATCGCGGGCGTCCAAACCGCGAGAACGGGTCCGCGTTGCGCTTGCACGGGGAATCGCCCGCATCGCGAGTCCAAACCGCGAGAACGGGCCCCGCGCGTGGCTCGCGTGGGGCGCGGTTCGGGCGCACTGTTTTATCACTTAAACAGCAACACAGCTGACATTGTAGTACCGTCGCGATAAATCTTTTATTCCGGCGACAGCAGAATGTATTCAGAGAAGGCTTTGGGTGTGTAAAGTCAGCCCAAGGCGTGTTGATGGAAGCGCGCTGCTCTGTTGGGTACGCAAGCTTGTAGCCAGCGATGCTGGAATGATTATTTTATTTGATTTTATTTGGAGTCATTATCGGCTCACCTATTTAGTGAAGACCTATGAACACATGTTAAGTGGTTTGGTTTAAAAATGATGAGAGCTACAGCTGTAGCGAATGATGTTCACATTTACGCGTCTGTATAATGATCGCTGCGTAGAAGCACGGCACCGTTTTCTTCGTTGCGAACATGCATTCCTTTCTTTCTTTATTAGTTCACGCCGGCCGAGTGACGATATCCTATTACATCCGGAACGAGGACCGATTGTCTTGCGTAAGCATACATGTCTGTGCCGTCTTTTAGCGATGGTAGGATAATTATTGACCTGAGGAATAATATGGATTTATGTGGTTGTGAAAATAGACTTTGTGTTTGTGAGTGTGAAAATGTTAGTGTGTGTGTGCGCGCGCGCACGCGCTGGGACCCCACTTGGCAAGTAAGTGTTTGCCTTTTCGTGTGACACGAGTGATACATTTATGTACTATTGCGTGAAATAGTGGTTTAAAAAATAAGGGCAGTCGCGTTTGCATTGCTATCTGTAGGATAGGACGAGCATTTTTAATGGAATTGTCTAGCGAACCTGGTGAAGTCTTTGCTTTGGGCAGGGTATTTTATGAGTGCCCGACGCCGGTCCTGCTGTTGTTTGTTTGTTAGTATGTATCTGTCACGTTCGTAGCGCTGTTCAAGCTTTGTCTTCTTTGCAAAAATTCAGACTTTATGGTATTAAGCTGTCCGAGTAGAATTGACTTTTCCTGGTCGCTTAAGATAAATTGACTGTCCTTTTTCTGTGCTTTCTTCACGCAGGAACAATGCAATTGGGTATTTAGCATTATGCAATAATTATCTGATAGCAGAAATGGGTGTCTTTGTCACAGTTTATTAGCGTGTGCCTCGTTATTTTATTTTTTCTCTTATAGCTATGCGAGCAAAAGTGCGTGTAATTTTTCGCTGCTCTATTCTTATTTTCTCTACTTTTATGTAGAAGGAAACCTCCTGCGTAAAAGCTGAAGAGTGTTCTATCAGTGGAAGTGGGGTTATTTGTTTGATTTTGTTGGGTGTTCGATATCTTGACGAAGTAAGCAGTGCTTAATTTTGCAGGTTTTTGAGCAGAAATGCTGGTATCTGAGCGCGGAGTAGAAATTCCTATATTTCTCTGCTCCCTAAGAAACTTTGTACGTCGTTTTCCAAGCAGACCACGTTTAGTTTACGCGAAATAGAAAAAATGAAGTTGTGTATGCTCTATGATGATCCGCCGCAGGCTTAGGCGTTTTCCCCGATGAGCAGTGTTTTGTATGCGATGTCGCATGACTGGACTTGTTCGGTAGTGTTGCAATTTTTACCCTTCGCTAATATCTTGTTGCTGTCGTCTTGTGTTAGACGTTGAGCTTCGTAGCGATGTGCGGTAACGCTACGATTATTCCTGAGCGCACCGTGTGTTTAATGCGTTGTCCTCTGTGCGTGCGTGCGTGTGCTTTTTTCCTGATTTGTGACGTCATCATGGCATGTCTGGTCTTGTTTAGAAGTGTTGCAGTTCTTCCCGCTGCTAGTATCTTGTTGGTGTCATGTTGTGCTAGCCGCGTGACGATGTGTGGTGACCTGGGGTCTTAAGCCTTTTCCCTGCTCACCTAAGGAAATTTGTGTACCCCTGTCCTGTGCTTTCTTTACGCAAGGGCAATGCGTCTGTGTATGTGGCACTATCACATACCAGATATGAGTGTCTTTTTCTTAGTTTATTAGCATATGCTTCAGGCTTTTAAGTCAAGCACAAGCGCGCGCAATTTTTCGCTGCTCTCTTCCTCATATCACCGATTTTACGCAGAAGAAAGTCGCATGGTGCAGCTGAGAAGAGGGTTTCTCTGATTGTTTGTTAGATGTTGTTAGGAGCTCGGTATGTTGAGGAAGTCAGCTATTAAAGGTATCCGTGAAGAAATGCTTGCATCTGAGCACAGGATAGGAATTCCTGAAGCACGGCACCCTCAGTGTAAATTAATTATTTTGGATGTGAGTCTGCTTCACTGCATGACAATGCTGAAATGGGAAGAGAGAAAAAATTGGAGCGCTTCATTAATAGCGATCCAAGTAATAGGGCAATTATAGTTTCCATAGAAAGTAGAATTTTAATGGGCTCCTAAAATTATAGTTTTGTAGTAGTTTTTCTAATTAACTGCAATGCAAGGTAGAAAATCATGAATATGGTGGTAATACCATCATGTTCCCGTAAAGGCGTTCTTTGTCTTGTGCTTTGGCGTGCGCGAATGGAACTTTGCTCCCGGCTTTCGCGCCTTTTTGCACGCAATGCTCGAATGGAACTTTGCCCACCCGGCTTTCGCGCCTTTTTGCTCGCAAGTGTAGCCTCAGACAACGAATAGAAAGGGTCATGTATTACATAAGCCTGGAGGTGATGTTGAGTGGTCTCACTTATTATTTTAAAAGAGCAGTGGTAGTTTACTGTAATTCTAATGACCATGATGAGCCTTTGGGGTGAAAATTGTTAATACGCAGGGTGCTTTTTTGTTGAATTTTAATGAGAGAATGAATGAATGTCATTAAGAGTAGGACAAAGGAAATAATCTTGCGATTCAATAAATAATAGGAGTCTTTGCCGCTGTCTTCTTCAGACAGGATGTGATGACGTCACGCAGTCTGTAGCAATGGATTGACCGTTACTGCAAAAAAAGTGTAGCAATAGAAAAATGGTGTGTATTGCCCTGGACGGATTTATGATGAGCACTGTTTTTGAATAAGAGGAGTGCGTGTGCTTAGAAATAGTTTGATGCTGGTTTTCTTCATTGTTTCTTTTAGCTTTTTCCCCCTTGTTGTCTGACAAACATGCGCTGACGTGCCTGGGCCTGTTCTGACATGCTTTCCTTCTACA
Source organism: Ornithodoros turicata (assembly GCF_037126465.1). Taxonomy (NCBI): domain Eukaryota; kingdom Metazoa; phylum Arthropoda; class Arachnida; order Ixodida; family Argasidae; genus Ornithodoros; species Ornithodoros turicata. Next base: position 201,559,412 of record NC_088201.1, read on the forward strand.
TGTAGTTTTTTCTTTTTGTACAAGGAATATTCTTGACGATGACGATGGTGCTGCCTTGAATGGAAGTAGAGCTATTCTTAATAATCTTGCGATTCATTTAGTTCAGAGAGTAACCGCGAGAAGGACAGGTGTGTGACTTTATTCAGGAGGAACAAAGCGTCATTATTCAGTTAGGTGCATGGCTCTTGGCTGGGATGGACATGTCTTGCTGAACCATTTTTTTCCTGTAGAGTAAGACTTTGGGAATGAAATGCTACAATCTCCTCTTGTCTATGGTGTTTTTCTGCAATAGTTCCCTATGCAATCATTATAGTAGAATAAAGGAAATAATCTAGGGATAGTGATTCAATAAATAACAGGTCCCCTGTCTAGAGCGTAAGCGTCCTTGAGCCACGCACCTGCATGATGACGTCATACCGCGAGAATATTGTTTCAGGTTGACCTTGTCTAGAGGAGCATTAGTGGAAAAAAACAGTGTAGCCCTGGAGACAATAGGATGACGTCACGACCAATGAGAACGGACTGCAGGGGGCGCAAGAATTCACTTCTCTCTTGGACACTGACGGGTCTGGACACGCAAATTCTGCTCCTGGTAATTGCGTAGGCCGTCAGTGGAAGAGCGTAGCTTCGGTGGGGTTCTGTCTGCCTCTGATGGGGTGCGGATGTGTGGTTCGTCACTGGTGAATGGTGTTCGACGATGCAGGTGGATTTTGTGACGAGCGGATTTACAATGAGGGACTGCTGTGAACGTGAAAAATGATGGCGAGTGTCTTTTCACTCTGTTCAAGTGTTTGTTTTCCTCTGTTGCCCAGCAGTCGTGCAATTTGTCCTGACGTGTTCTGACATGCCCCGATATGCATGCTTTCCTTTGTTGACGCTTTGTATTTTTTTTTGACAAGGAACATTGTTGTCTTGACAATAGTGCTGCCCTGAGTTCTGCGCTCCTGGTTACCCGTACTCTGTGTTGATTTGTTGAGTGCCTAGTCCTCTTATTTGCCGTTGATGGAGTTACGTGTTAGGATATTTTGTTCTTTTGCAAGTCTCATTTAGTAAGACTTTGGAATTCCTACGATCAGCTTTCATGCATGGTGCTCTTCTGCAATGGTTTCGTATTCAATCGTTATAGAAGAATAAAGGAAATAATCTTGGGATAGCGATTCAATAAATAATAGGTCCCCTGTCTAGAGCACACGCGTCCTTGAGCCACGCAGGTGCATGATGACGGCATACCGTGGCTTCACTGCAGATTGACCTTGTCTAGAGGAGCATTAGTGAAAAAAAAAACAGTATAACCCTGAGACAATAGGATGATGTCACGACCAATGAGAACAGCCAGCAGGGGGCGCAGGAATGCTCTTCTCTCTTAGCCTCTCGGAGGTGGTCGCCTCAGAGGGCGCTAGGGGCGTGCATGCGTAGCGGCCGCGGAGCGGCGTCCCAGTCAGTTTCTCGCTGGCTGTTGTGGAGAGCAGTCGCATCGGTCTGCGCTCCTGCTGTGGTGAGCTGATTTGTTGTGTAACTAATGCTTTCGCCAACTTTCTTCCCGCTTTGTTTGCGATTTTCGTGCCAGTGCACGTCGGGTGCTGGTTGCTGTTGTCCGGGCATCCCCGCCATTTTCTATCTTCTTCTGCCTTGGGAACGGAAGTAGCGCTGACATGATTCTTAATAATTTTGTTGTGAGATTAGTTGAGAAAGTAACCGCTAGGGGGTGCAGCTGTGGGGCTTTATACAGGAGAAAAAAATCATTACGAGTCAGTTCTCTTCCTGGCTGTCGGATAGAGCAGTCGCATCGTTCTGCGCTCCTGTTGTGGTGGGATCATTTGTTGTGTAACTAATTCTATTTTCTTGTTAGCTATTGATGGTTTGCATACTCTTGCTTTCCCAGCCTTTGTGTTACGAGTGTTTTTCTCCTTGCATGTCCAGAGCTGTCCTAACTTGCCCAGACATGCCATATGACGTCACAGCATGCATTGTTAGTGTGTTTGTGATGCTTTGCAACCTGCCCCTGTGCTCCGTCGCCCAGCGACGGTCAGCGGCCGTTCCGGCCCGCTTTCTTCAAGATGGCGTCGTTGATCTTCAATTAAACTCCTTCTCTCCACTGTATTTCTATCTTTTCATTTTATTTTCTACCTATTTTTTTATTTTTTATCAGCTCAAGTAGCCGGCAACTCACACAGTGGTCTGGACACGTCTTAGATGCTCCCCAATTAGTGTAATGGCTCTCTGAATGATTCTAATTACTGTGGGGGGTTCCAAATTGCTCTAATTGATAATTAATGGCGTCCAGATGACTGTGTGACTTGCCGGCTTCTTGAGCTGATCCCATACTACTGTCAGCTACCCTGCTTGAAAAAGTAGACCCGATCTCATTCAGCGCCCGCATCAATTTCAATGTGTTTAAAAGAGAATTTATGCATCCAATTCATTTAATGTGAATATAGCAGGTATTTCTCATTGAAGTAATGAGAAGTGTTGTGGGAAAGCTGACTTTATGTTTGAGAGCTCGAACAGATGTTGTGATGAAAGAGTCTTCCAGGGAACCGGGAGATGTGTTAGCGCTCTAACAGGTGTTGTGGTGAAGAAGGTTCATAGGAAATCAAGAACCAAATCAAATAATTAGTTCACTGGGTGCCAATGAGAAACAATGATTTCCAATTGGGCAATTGGTTTAGCATCAAACCATCATGGTCACTGTGCCGTTGAATTAATATTAGTAAACATTTTATGCGGATAGGACTGCTCCATGCATAGATGAAAGGATGAAGATCATGAAAGACACACTCGAGAGATAGAGCAAGTTGGTGAGCACTGAATACAGAAGTCAATCATTCCAATTTAAAATATCTTCTATTCGAAACGTGTTTGAATTCCTACGCACTTCAATTGGCACAAACTACGCAGCTGAAGAGTCTTAAATTGCTTACATTTAAATCCATGTATTTCTTCTTCTTTTTTTGCACTGCACGAGAGTGAAAGGGAATATTCTTTTCCCCAGGAGCATGCATATAGAAATACGCAGGAGTGCCTCAAGTGAAGTATGCTCTCTACCCATACATAATTTCATAGCTGGGCGAACTCACTCATGAGGGCCCTCATGAGTGCCCGTTACCCTCACCTCACGCCTTTGAGGTGAGGGTGAGTGAGGGCAACCCCGCGATCAGGCCATCAGTGAGTGCACTCATGAGGTTCTTACCCTCATGGGGTCTCCTGTGAGTGCACTCATGAGGTCTTACCCTCACGAAATCTCCTGTGAGTGCACTGATGAGGTCTGAGGGGCGCCAGGTCCGTGTGAGTGAAGTCACTGGTGAGGCCTCAGGGGTGCGAGTCAGTATGAATGCCTTCAGAAATGACGTCAAATGACGCTTACGAGACGTGGGCAAATTATGAAGGCACTAGTGGGTCCAGCAGGCAGGGTGCACTTTAAGGGCTGGTGTTCCCGTTTTTAGCAATTCCGTCTACGTCGCGCTGGGAACACAGCCAAGCGTCCTGCGCTGACGGATTAGTTGATGATATGGTTCCAATGACCCATCTACCTGCAGGATGCACTTTAAAGGGCTGGTGTTCCCGTTTTTAGCAATTTCGTCTACGTCGCGCTGGGAAATACAGCAAAGCGTCCTTGAGCTGATTGATTACTTGGTGATATGGTTCCAGCGACCCAACTACCGGCTGTGTGCACTTTAAAGGGCTGCTGAACACGTATTTAGAATTTCGTCTACGTCGCGCGGGTAACACAGCAAAGCGTCCTGAGCTGACTGATTACTTGGTGATATGGTTCCAGCGACCCAACTACTCGCTGTGTGCACTTTACAGGGCTGGTGTGCCCGTTTTTAGCAATTTCGTCTACGCCGCTCTGGGAACACAGCCAAGCGTCCTGGGCTGACGGATAACTTGGTGATATGGTTCCAGTGACCCAACTACACGCAGTGTGCAGTTTAAAGGGCTGGTGTGCCCGTTTTTAGCAATTTCGTCTACATCGCGCTGGGAACACAGCCAAGCGTCCTGGGCTGACAGATTAGTTGGTGATATGATTCCAACGAACCAACTACCGGCAGGGTGCACCTTAAAGGGCTGGTGTGCTCGTTTTTAGCATTTTCGTCTTCGTCGCGCTGGGAACACACCAAAGCCTTCTGAGCTGACTGATTACTTCGTGATTACTTCGTGACCCAACACCCTGCCCGTAGTTGGGTCGCTTGAACCATATCACCAAGTAATCAGTCAGCTCAGGACGCTTTGCTGTGTTCCGAGCGCGACATAGATAAAATTGCTAAAAACGGGCACACCAGCTCTTTAAAGTGCACACTGGGTGTAGTTGGGTCGTTGGAACCATATCACGAAGTAATCAGTCAGCTCATGAGGCTTTGCTGTGTTCCCAGCGCGACGAAGACGAAAATGCTAAAAACGAGCACACCAGCTCTTTAAAGTGCACCCTGCCGGTAGTTGGGTCACTGGAACCATATCACTAAGTAATCAGTCAGCGCAGAACGCTTTGCTGTGTTCCCAGCGCGACGTAGACGACATTGCTAGATGCGTGCACACCAGCCCTTTAAAGTGCACACAGCCGGTAGTTGTGTCGCTGGAACCATATCATCAAAGCCTTCATAATTTGCGCACGTCTGGTATGCGTCATTTGACCTCATTTCTGAATGCCCTCATACTGACCTCACACCCCTTAGGCCTCACCAGTAACTTCACTCACACAGGCCTGGCGCCCCTCAGACCTGATGAGTGCACTCACAGGAGGTCTCATGGGGGGTCTCATGAGGTCTTACGGGAGACCTTACCCTCATGGGGCTTGCGTTGTGAGTGCCGTGGGGGTGAGGGCGAGTAAGGGCATGTGCCCGAGAGGGCCGTGAGGGTGATGGCGAGTGAGGGCATGTGCCCAAGAGTGCCGTGAGGGTGAGGGCGAGTGAGGGCATGTGCCCCTGAAGGCCGTGAGGGTGAGGGCGAGTGAGTGCATGTGCTCGTGAGGGCGGTGAGGGTGAGGGCAAGTGAGGGCATGTGCCTGTAGGGGCCGTGGGGGTGAGGATGAGTGAGGGCATATGCTCGTGAGGGCGGTGAGGGTGAGGGCGAGTGAGGGCATGTACCTGTGAGGGACGTGAGGGTGAGGGCGAGTGAGGTTTCACCAAAATGCCCACCTATGCATAGTTTTGCACATTGTGTTTTCAAGTGGTGAACAGACTTGTGTCAACAATATATAGCAGAACATATACAAATAATGTGCGCTTGTATGTGACGGCTGTAAGTATACTCCAAAGAAGAAAATCACAAATATACGGTACATGACATCGTGTGAGAAAGATTCATGGTTATAGCTTACGTTATCTCAGAAAAAAACAAACCGCTAGAAAATACATCAATGGTTGTCTCAAGATTGTCGCACTACTAATACAATCAAAAACTTGAATGAGACATGCAATTAAAGATATTTTACCAAGAATGGAAAAACAATTTTTCAATCTTAGATGGGTAGAAATCCAGCGGACCGGTAGTTCTGTAACCGGTCTGTAGCCTAGATCACTACGTTCACATAATCTCCTCCACACTCTAACAAAGCAGCCATTCACTCCTGCCGTAGAAGCCCGTACGGACCCTTTCTTCCCTCCGGGCTGTTGACCCACAATTCGCATGAACCTTTAAACACGTCACACCTAACCCTTTAAATACCATGCCAATGATGAGGACAGTGCCCAGAAGAAGAACACTCTCTGTTCGAAATATCGGCGGCTTCTGTCTTGAGGCGACTCCCTTCCTAGTTTTTCAATCTTGTTTGGCAACTTGGTCACCACAGGCTGCTCATTTAGTGCCATGCGCATACGTCTACATGCGAACACTACAGGTGAAGGTATTCTTACTCGCTGCGAAACATAGCATATTGTTACGTGTGTCCGGACAGTGTTGTATTCCAAAAGTTTCAGTGAACTTACCGTTTCCTGACCCTCTTGGCCAAAGCGAAAGCGAAAGGCGAATAATCTCGGCATATGACGCGCCGTCGAGACAAACTATCTTGTTGTTTGTCCTCTGACATTTAATATGATATGTACTGGCATTGTACACGACCCCTTTGGCGATCATTCGCTCGTAAGCGGTGGATGATGAAGGCAATACTGCCGTCGCATTTTTTTAATATGTTAACGATGTCGGCCCTTACACCTTTCCCAAGTGCCCGTGCAGACGAAAAACTTTCAAATCATGTTGCAGCAAATGGTTCTGAAACAGTTGCGCAATATAATCAAAGCGGCCACTGAAATAGGCCCAGGATAGGTCCAAAACTGAAAACACTTTTTTTTGTGCAATGTCAGTCAAAGAATGAAAACTGAAGGACGCTGACGACAGCAGCAAAATATCCGTCCTTTTAGCCGCGACCGGGCTTAGAGTGTACCCTCCCGATGTCGTTACTGACGCAATTGAAAAAGCTCGCCGTTTAGGTCCTGACCAGCCCACAGCTTCCTCAAAACCCGATGATTGCTGCGCACTGAGCTTAACTTTAACCCACAATCAAAATGTAGCTGGCATCGCATCCATCGCATCCATTCTGAAACGCCATCTTTTGTTTTGCACCAATCCGAACATATTTGGGAAGTCTTCCCAGAGGGTTCCAAGATTGTTTATAGACGTCCGCGAAACTTACGTGACGTATATGTGAACTCAAAGGTCATAGAAAAAGGATGGAACAAAAAGAACTCCTTCGCTGCAGGCCTTGCAAAAAAACCCCGCTGCAAAATTTGTCCCCTCATGTTGTCAGCACGGGACGTCACCAGCACCACCACAACCTCCATATCAATGGCACTTTTGACTTCGGGACTCAAAACGTAATGTACCTTCTACATTGTACCATGTGCCAAAGCTCAATACACAGGACAAACCTGCACATCATTCAGAATTGGCTTCAACAATCACAAGTCTCACACCAAAACAAAACCGGAGCTTCCTCTGTCTAGGCGCATGCCCCTTCAGCACATGCAATCGGGAGACTCTCTATTTTCATATTACAATCCGGATTCAAGAGCGATAGGGATCGTGAAATGAAGGAATCCTTTTTAATACATAAATTCAATCCGGCCCTAAACGAACACCGGGATCGCTGTCCACTGTGAAAAACATGAAGAAATAATAACGGATACAACACAACAAGAATGTACACCCTTTTATGCGACGCAAACGAGTCCTTTGCACACCAATGCTTCTTAGGGAACCTCTCCTTCCCCTCCCCCCCCGAAACCTCCACCCCCGTGCTAAACATAGTCGACAGGACCCAGCACACAGAATTTATGACCTCCCTTCGGCAACCTCAACGCACTGCGATTTCCCTTCCCCCACCGCTGTCCTAGCACACGAAAGTGAGTGTATTCTGTTTGACCAGCTCATTACATCTTTCACTTGAAAAATAACGGTCCACCGTTCGAAACGTCTGCCTATGTAATTTCAAAATGCATTAAATTAAGTAATCTCAAAATATTCCTTTGGTGAAGTTTCCTTTGGTGGTGCTCTGCGCGAACTTTCTTCGAAATTTCTTCTCGTATATATATATATATATATATATATAATGAGGGGAAAAAGCCATTAAAGAAACAAGTAAATGACACTAGACGTGTTTGAAATTCAAAATTACACATTAAGATGGCTTATATATATATACAGTCGACCCCCGTTTATCCGGACTTAATTTATCCGGATCCCGCCGTATCCGGACAAAAGGCACGGGAACGGATTTTCCTCCATGTATATTGTTCTCGTTTGTCCGGACTTCAGCTTCCGGACTCGGACAAGAATTCCAGGGAACGAAAGTCGAAAATTCTTGTAATCCAGCTTCAGATATCCGGACTAACTTGAGTAAGGAGACGCTGACCTCACTTCGTCACCCTTTTCGCTGTGTTGGGGTTATTCCCGTCACACGTCAGGGACCTACATTCCTCCGTAGGGGAGACAGCCGTGCACGATGACCCCCTTTTCTATTTGTGTGCGTTGGGTCACGTTGGCCAGTCGACTCATTTGGAAATATCTCGAGCAACTGTCCGGCTTTAGAGGGGAAAACTCCATCCTGAGGGCCTGTTGCTTATGGCCCGTTGGCCGATGAAGACATTCACCTAGCTGAGCTGCGATCCCTGATGCAGAGGCTCACTGCGACTGCCGTAGATGATGCTGCGGTTTCTGACTACGTTGACGTTGATAAGGATGATGACGCGTGTGCAGCTATGACTGATGACGGTGTGATTGCTGCTGTTGCCTCCGATGATGTGCAGCAAGACGGTGCCGATGACGCCAGTGAGAAACAAGGCTCCGACATTGACACTTTGCGTCCGCACTGACATTCTTCGAGCAGCGCAACAGCGTGGCTCAACTCTATGCAATTAGCAAAAGTTTGCAGGAATCGAGTGCCTACACTACTATGTGACATCTGTCATTGACAAGATTTCTGTGTTTTAATTAAACCTTGCTCTGTAGGACGTTTCTATTCGGTCGCTTCATATATCCGGATGCCCCGGTATCCGGACGATTTCGCCGGGAACGGCACCATCCGGATAAACGGGGGTCGACTGTATATATATACTCATGGAAAGATGCGACAGCACCAGAGGACACGTGTTTCGCCGTGTTTGCGGCTCGTCAGCTCTGGGTAGCTGCGCATCGTTCGGAATTGGCAAACCAGGGGTCACTCAGCGAGCGAAATACACCTGGGAGGGTGACTGAGCACTCCTCAATGCCACAGTGGAGGAGTAGTGCTGCCATAGAAGCCATCTTAATCTGTAATTTTGAATTAAAACACGTCTAGCATCATTTACTTGTTTCTTTAATGGCTTTTTCCCCTTATTATATATATATATCTGTAACTCAAACATCGCCGTGCCAGTACTGGACAGCTGTTTCGGCCTTCTTGCACCTCATCAGCAGTACGCAGGCAGGCAACGTTTGAGTGGATGGCGCCATCCACTCAAACGTTGCCTGCCTGCGTACTGCTGATGAGGTCCAAGAAGGCAGAAACAGCTGTCCAGTACTGGCATGGCGATGTTTGAGTTACAGACATATGCTATACGTGCAGCCAAAGAGCTCCGGCTATTTTTTTCATTTTATATATATATATATATATATATGGTCCTGACGAAGACAGTGCCACTGTCGAAACGTCGACCATTCTTTTTTTAATCTATGTGTTAAACTACCCAATAAATTAGTTTTTGTTAACGTTCCTGTAATCTGTAGTCCAAGTCTTATTATTTCACTTTTATCAAACGTCGCCATGCCAGAACTGGACAGCTGTTTCGGCCTTGTTGGGCCTCATCAACAGTACGCAG